>NC_060239.1:7064756-7379906 GCF_021155785.1 Neodiprion fabricii
CGTTACCGGGATAAGAGGATCAGGTTCGTTCCCACAGAAGCACGCGGAGCGTTGGGAAAATGAAGAAGACAAAGGAACGCGCGGATCGAGAAGAAACAGTGTAAAAAGGCTGCGGGTCGTGACAGCGTCGGAAAAATAAAATCATGAATATGCATATTGCACGTTCAATGTCGTTGGGTCGGAAGCGAAAAAAAAATGCGATATTAGCGGGAAGGTCTGTTGTTTCTTTTTATTATTATACGCTTTGAAAATTATTAAAACGTTTGCGTAAGCTGATGTTAAAATTTAGAAAATTTAATGGCAATACGTAAATAATTTTAATTAAACAAACTGGTGAATTCAGTCACGATGTGAAAAAAAAAAAAAAAACGAAATTGCAAGATAACGGCAGAAGTTCGCAACCACCGATTCTTGGCGGACATAATACGGCCTGATTCAATTAACTTGCAATATCTTGTTCAAATTGTCACTAGATTCATAAGTTTGCTGATTTCAAATTCAATAAGACCAAATAAATTTAAGAAAAAAAACTAAAAATTTGTAGAGTAGCTACCGATACATACGATTTTTTGCTATTAATTAGTAAAATTTATTATAGTAAGAAAATAACTAATAATATTTTGTTGCGGATACGAGCAATTTTTTTTACTAAATTAGGGCTCAATATTTGCCTCAACCAGTACTCACGATCATTCGTCATTCGAACATTAGATTTTTACTTTCAACATTTTCTAGCATACCTTTACGTATTTCGCCGAAACGCAAAGAAATAGAAAATACAATACCTAACAGCGCTTACAACGTTGTGCCGTTAGAAAATGAAAAAATTAATTGAAATGGCTGGGCAAAACTTTACCGAAAATCAATTCCAGGGTAGGATTTGATTTTAACGTGTCTGAACATCGTTACAAACAAAAAAAGAAAAAAACAGAAATATCTAATAATCTCCGATTACCGCCAAAAAGATCCACAGAACGAGTGTTCAAAGAAAACATCCGACTACACCAAGAATCCCATAACGCGTCAAGAGTTGACGAGAAAAAAAATTTTCTTTTCTCCTTTCAAAGAATGGGCAATATGCCGGAGAAGTTTAAAACGACCGTCGTTAGGTTTGAAACTGATCTCTCCGTATACATTTCCGACTCAAATACCCGGGGAGTATTTGTCTGGAAGGAAATTTCGCAAGCTTTGTTATCTTCGACAAGGTCCGGGGGCATTACTTCCAGCTCTAAAATTTCCTTCCACCGGCTGCTCAACAGTCCGATATCCCCGGCGTGTTCAGGACTTGACTCGGGGATCGCAGAGACGTGGGATTTCTCTCTGGAATATACGGTACTACGTTCGTGCATCGTACGTATGTGTGTACAGATCTGTGGTTAAAACGAGGAACGTAATCCTTCGCCGGCGTTCAACCTTCGACCCCGAGGCGATTTTCCTCAGCGTTTTGCAACAAAAGCTGAATCACCCTGAAACGTGCGACTATCACCTTTGAGCTTGATGCCAGCGTGCGCTAAAGTCCGGCTCACCAAATGGTTGAATCGTCGGTATAATCCCTGCGGATCACAGATTATATGGTATCTTCGCGATTACTCTCTAAAGGATCAAAATTTTTTCGAGCAAGAATTGCGGAGCGTCAAATCACGTTGAACGCTAAGCGAGAGAATGAGAAACGGTGAAATTGTCGGATTTGTTTTTCTTCTTCCTTTTCACTTGCTTTTTTATTTCCAATCCTTTTGAGCGCATCGGTAAACGTGTCGATAGGATGACCGGCTATCGGCTCGTAAAAAAAAGGATGCGGTGCTTGGCCGGCTTGCCGAGCAGTCACGATGCTCTCTTTGAGCGTCGAAACTGAACACACAAGCCTTTCCAAACAGAGTTTCGAAAACGGAATTGAAAACGAGCAACGACACTCAAATCCTTTGTAACAACGCGCGATGCACGGGCGAAAACGATGGCTTAAACTCGACCTCTGTTCACGCTCACAGCCGTTGCGGATATCAGTTGTGCAAACAATTATACCGTATTCCTGCAGCCACCCTCGACCACCGTGCCACTCGTTCGATACGGTTATTTTAATCCAGCTTGTTATGAAAATTGACAAACTCCGATAGGTACGCGTCTCTTTTGCACACTCAACCTTTGATATTATCACTCGTTCATACCAGTTTTCACCAGTTTCCACGTAACTCCAAGCTGTCCAAAACCTGTCGATAAATGAGACCACGCCTCGTTGCTGTTCAATGAGTAATTTTCGTCGAACGACATCGAGATACCGAATCAAGTAAACGACCGTCCGGTATTTTCATAAAAATTAATACGACGTGAACAATAAAATTTATCACGAATGTACTACCATATTCGAAACTGAAATACGTCGAGCCAAAAATCAAAAATTAAAAAAACGTTCTCCTTCACCGCGGCTTAAACCACTTTGTTGGTCGATGCTTTCCGAACGATGTTCGTCGTACGATATTATATACGTATTCGAAAAATCATGCGAGCGTTGAGGTGAAAAATGATTGCTTACAAAGACCCGCCGGCTCAGTTTCCGTGCACAGAAACCACCGACTCGAGCAAAAGCCATAGAAGAAGGAAAAGCGAAAAACAACTGGGATCAGAAAAGAAAAAGGTAAAATCAAATCTCGCGTGTCCCGCGGTATTCGTATTAATATTCGAACGCACATCAGCCCCGTTGAACCTCCGTTATAGGCCTCGGGGGATCGCAGCGTTTCGCTTTTCGTTTTGCGATCGGTGTTGAAAAGCTTTTTGCACGGCCATCCGTGTAACCGGGAAGGTAGGTGCAATGCTGTAGTTCGCGGAAAGGAATATCGGATGAAAAAATGAATCACACGATTCTACATTCCAACTCATTATCCATGCATGCACCCGAGTTGGTTTTGCGAAATTTCACCTCCGTTAAAATTCGCGTACGATGTAAACGATGCTCGTGTCATCCCTGAATGTTTTTCCTACTTCCGTCCGCGGTACATTGAAATAATTTTTCACAAACACTCCGCACTAATTGCGAATTTTTCCTCAAATTTCAACGCGAAAAATATGGGTTCAGAGAGACCAGTCGGTGATGCGAGAGGATTGATAAATATCGCAATTAACTAGACGGTTCCAACTCCGACGAGAAAAAGGATAATAAGAAAAGTAGGTTATTAAACTGAGAAGGAACGATACACGTTGCGTACAGTTGGAACAAGATGAATGGTTTCTCTCGCTGTGGCGGAAACACTCGACGTATCCAAACCACAAGGCGAGTCTCGCCGCTCGAGGTTAACAATTTATCAAAATCCTTTATATATTTATTGTCATAGCACCCGCCGCGCCGCGGCTTCTCTGTCATCTGCAGTTTCTACCCGCCCGACATTTTCCCGTGTCACAATGAGCCGCGGAGATAATCGCTGGGCGACGCTCTTCGGCTCCGCACGAGTCTGAGCCTCGAAAACGAATACGTAGCGTAACAGTCACCGCAAAAATATCCGAGAAGTATTCGTTCAAAGAATTTTAAAGAATTTTAAAGAATCCGAGAAAGACGTCGTTGCGAATAGCTGCGTGATACCTGCCGCGTGCGTCAAAGAAAATTTCGAAGTCGTATAAGCTGCGTGAACGGAAACGGTTGAGTTCGGTATCGCGAGATCAGGTTTTCTTAAAGTCGCTCGAAAACGTGGAAACAACGAACACCGCCAGGCTTTCCAATATAACTCGGTTGAAAAACGCAAAGCGGTTTAGCCCGGATGCCTTTTCTCCAAGACCCCAATTTCGCCGAGAAGTCGAGGTTTCTTTCACTATTCCTCCTCGATAGGTTTGGTCCATTAGCTCGTTCCGGGGGCGACCCGATGCGTTCAAGGGTAGGCAAAGACCGACCCGAGTTTATCGACGCTTACTTACGTCGAAGGCTCGCTCGAGACTTGGCTGTCCTCATCAGTTATTTAACGCACCTCTCGCCGACTCCTGAGCTCGCGGTATCCGTTTTGGCGTTTTCGATGTTTCCGGGAGGGCGAAACGAGGCCCTAATAGCGATCCCAGAACCAGAGGCAACGATATCGTTTGCAGCCACCGCCCCACTCGAGCTTTACGGTCGACTGTACCGACTGACAAAGAGAATTATCCATGGTCTCACATCAGCCCCGTTGCCATGGGAGGAGAATATCCGTTTGATAAAGCTTCAGGTACGTGTGTCACGCTCGGCAGATCCGTCGATAGTAATCGCAAATCCCTCGGGCTTTGGCAAGCCTCTGAACCAGTCAACGTTAACCTGCCTTTTGATCAAGGATCCGCTTGATCGTATTCACTGATAAACACAGTCTTGTCTGGTGCCGGGACCTCGTCGTTGCCGATGTTCGTCAGTCAAGACACTTGACGGTGGTTCACTTTATGACGGATCGATTGACCCCACGACTTATTCTTAGGTCGTAACTGTAGACATATAATATATCACTCATTGGTTCCGCGGTATCCCCACGTGATAACCGAGATTTTGGCGAGACGGCCGCACAGCCGGATCAGCCGATTATAAGTGCCATCAAGAATTAACCATTTTCCGAATAACCGGCACTTATCAATGGCGGACAAGATTTCCGGTCCCAAAGGCGTCCGCTATTGTGAAAGTTTCGGAAAGGCTATACTTTATTTATTCTGATTCAGGTGTTGATCCAGTAGTAACGTTAAGTTAAGAGCTACGTGTCGAGCATCACAGGCAGGGTTCCGCCTCTTTGAAATTCTACCTATTAAGAAAGCAGCTGTTACTCTGAAAGCCTGGCGGAAAGTGTTTTAGGTAGAACCGTACTATACGAGATTCAACGCAACAAACCAATGTATATACAACACATTCGAGCACCAATAAAACACAACGCGGTTTAGATGGCGGTGTCTGGTTTCCATTTTCCATCCTAGACAACCGGTATAAGAAAAGTTTCGCAGTGTGTAAAGCGCAGAGCCAAACTAAGTTCATCTCTCTCGGCCGTGTACGTCTACGTACATGCAGGTATACCTTTTGTCGCGGCAGAGAAAACCCGTTTTCTCTGAGACGAGGAAGAATTTTTCGCCACACCCTGGGGCGCGACATGCACGCAGCATTTTCTCTACATTTATTTTTACCCCGGAGTCTTTTTCCCCATCCTTCCTGCCTTTGCTCTTACATTTTTTCACTCTATGGATCATTTCCTTTTTCACCTTATAATCCCCCCCCGCCGATCAAGACGGCAACGCGACGGATGGAAATTTGTGATCGACAAATTCGCCCAACGTGAAAAATTTAAAGATTCATGATTTGGACCAATTTCGAGTGAATCTTTATACATGAGACCGCTTCTGGGTACAAAAATAGGGGGATGGTTCCAACACGAATGTATGTACATAGGTATGTGTACATGTGCTATATGTATATACATAAGTAGCAGAGCCGAATGAGATTTGCAGACGGGAGGAGTCAGAGTTTGTACGGATACCGTCTTTGTACCGTGAATTTAGCCACGTTGAACCTACATTCGAGTTCGCATACCATCATTTCACCGTCTAGTTACAGTATCATAATTACGATTTACGATCTGTGTGAGTGTTCGAAAAAGAAACGGATATAGAAATGAAATAACACAAAAGAAAAAGAAAACAACGGAACAAGTGCGAATAGAACTTGCGCCCTCAGGGTTCCGTATAAACTTAATTATTTTTGTTTATGCGATACAACTAGAAATGAACTATTTTCGGACTTTACCCTTTACTTAGTCTACGAGACCTTGCTTCGATCCGAACTTCATGATTCTAGGTTAACGGCAAGTACCCTATAGGTTTTGATTTTCCAGTTTGCGAGTATCAAAATGTGTGACACAAATGGTCGTATCTTTTCATTGCGTTAACTCGGAGGCTTGAATTTTTTACACCTCAAAGGGACCGTAGACCTCAGTATTTGATACGAATTTTAACTTGATACCTCTTCCCGTTCCTGCGAAAAAGGGTCTTGACAGACGAACAACAAAGTGTTCATATAAGGGTTCCGTTTTTTCTTTTTCCGGTACGGAACCCTGAAAAACACATCGCGATGTCTTCTTTCTTGATTTTCGTACCCACGCGATGATGAGACGGTACCATGCGAACCCAAAACTCGACATGTTTCATCGACGATACGGAGGCGTTGCGATCCTTTTTCAACGTCACGTAGTGCCGTGTTACCAGGTTGATGGAATCCCGAATGACGTATTCGTACTACGCACCCTCGAGGACGAAATCCTGCCTCCTGCTTTCATACGTAGATGGATGGAACGATCAGTTTATTACACCGTAAGCCAAAGCTATCCAAGCACGAGCCCTCGTCAGAGTTTAGGTTGAGCAAGACTAATGCTAGCATAATAATGGCGGAGAGGATAGAGCCAACTTTTTGCACTCTACTTCACGACCGTCCCAGTAGTTCTTACGAGTCAAGTTTTCGGTCAACTTTTCTAAGTGGCCACGAAAAGCTTGAGTACTGATTTAGTTCTCACGAGTGTCGACCTGACTCGTAAATCCTTGGCACCTTTACTCCCGAATGGTAATAAATTACACGCGTTCACGCGGAACATGAACGCGACGATCAAATGATTATTAAAGCAGTCTCGCTATCAGGTGTTTTTATACGCAAGAAGATATCACACCGTAGAATTAACGCGGAAAACTTTTATGCACTTTTTGATCGCTATTCCACCTTTAAAATTGAACACCTTTCGCCTACGATAAGATTCGACTTACATTATTTCTCACTTGAAAATTTCCCAACATATATCTCACGGCAATCGTGAGAACTGAGATTCGAATTTGTCAATAAAAACCCTCCGGTGTTTCCAGTATTCCAGTATTTACGACCAACCCCAAAGTAACCCTGAATCTGCTACTGCTGCTACAAAACCTCACTCCCCCCTTTTCAAGATTCTCGTTATATTCACGGTTTCGGTTTCAACTTCAGGACCGAAAGGATCGCACAATAAAGCGAAGTTGCGTCGATACAACATACGTAGGCGAGGAATTGTTTTGCGAGGTATTTCCTTTGTTCGTTCACTCCTACAGGTAGGTATAATAGGAGCATTTCCATGACTACAAGGCAAAGTTTAAGCGCAGAGAAGTCTTGAGTGAGATTAGAGCAGAGATTACACAACCTGTATACCGCATGCATGTACGTGTACCGTGTTACTCA
Source organism: Neodiprion fabricii (assembly GCF_021155785.1). Lineage (NCBI taxonomy): Eukaryota > Metazoa > Arthropoda > Insecta > Hymenoptera > Diprionidae > Neodiprion > Neodiprion fabricii. The sequence goes on from NC_060239.1 coordinate 7,071,928, forward strand.
TTTGGAGGAGGGCAGAGTCTTTGTGTAATCGCATCAAATACCGCCTCCCTCGACCCCTCCCTCATCCCGACATCGCATTGTAAACTATTATCTGTACAAAGCAGCCACCTAATTCCACCTCGCATTTTCGATACGCGCTTGTGCGGGTGCGGCGTTTACGGACACGTACGTATGTGTATAATACATACTTCCGGGTAAAGGTAATGTCTGTATAAGTGGAGCGGAACGTACCGCCGTGACCCTTTGTGCCGCAATCCCACCACAGGTTTCTCGGGAAATCCTAACCGTACAAAGCGGAATCATCCCCGTGCTCCTTTTCATGTTGGAAAGAATGAAGAAAAATGGCAAGGAAAGAAGGGGGATGAAAAAAAAAATTCTTCTATCTCTGGATCCCGAATCAAAATTACACGGAAAATTAGCGAAACGATCGAAAGGACGTAAAACGTAGTTTCACATATTGTAACATTTTTTTGTTGTTTTTTTTTCCCCGGTTCTTTATCTGCTTCATTTTTGTGGTTTGCCAAGAGCGAAATTTTATCCCAGATGCAGTGTAAGAATAGAAACGACAATGCGAAACGAATTGATCTCAGTTGCTGCTGAGTACATATCTCGATGAATGCGAATATGAATTAAATGTGGGTACACAGTGCGCAGGTCAAGTGGATATTCGAATACTGCGTAGATACATCGAGCTGCAGGGCACACAGAGTTGCCGTTTGTATGGTTACACGGTAAAATTTATTTATCCCCATACCAGAAACGCAGTTGCAGGTCCACGGTTGTTATACGCAGAAGGTAATTAACTTGACATGTTATACCTGCGGGTGGCTACCTGAACTGCACACGCTTTACCGGATGACTGCGAGAGCGGCAAATTCGCGCGAATTTCATTTCGTTGAGAACAAATGACTCCGAGAAGTGATTCGTTTTTGCTTAGGATAATTGCTTTTCTTACCACATGATATAAACATAGTCTATTTTCAAACGAGATCATGATAATTTTTTATTTTTTTGAAGGGGGTTTGGAAGGATAAAAAATGGAAGTATGTTTGTCCCAATGAAATTCAATCAATCGTAAACGTAATATACAGATGAATTGTTTGTCGCTGAGAATTTTTTTTTGTTTATTTTTTTTTGATGTTCATAGTCAAATTGACGATTTAACATCATCATTTATGCGATGAAATGAAATTCGCTCGCTGGCATCGGTCTAACGAGTAGCGTGATTGATTTCATTAATGAAAAGCTCTGTTACGGGGACCGAGGTGGAATTTTGAAGAAGATTTGAAAATTGAACAACAGAATTGACGAATTGAATATTCCCAATCGTATGACGTATAGCTTTAGAAATAATAATCAACTTCACAACTGTGCAATGAATTGGATGCTGAGATGAACATTGTAAAAACACGCCAACGAAGTATCCGAATGATTCGGGACCTTAGGCTATTGCCTGATTCAAGGGATGAGGAATTGGTTCCCAATCCATCAGGAATCGTCGTCTGGATCTCGTGTTCGCGGGTCACCGAGAAGCGCAGCGTGTGAATTTGAGGGTGAGCATGGGGTTGAAGGGGTGGAGTTAGCCGAGTGAAACACTGTCGTTACTTTGGCGAATGAGTCAGGCTTTCAGCGTTAAAGTGTAATACAACATTTCGCAATTGTGTAGGTATAGCCGGGCGGTATAACGCCCGTAGAGAAACAGTTTCATAACTGGGTCGAGGAAGGATGTGAGCACGAATGTACGAAAGCACGTTGATACGAACGCGTGCAACCGGGCGAGTGTAAATACCAAGAGTTTCCCCGAGAGCGCCTAATAGTTCACAAGAGTGGCTTAAAAGTGCCTCTGAAAACGCCCGAAATCACCGGATAGGAAGTTGAATAATGGTAATAACAATAGCTGTAAAAAGGAAAAGAAAACTTTCCACCAACTGAGAGAGTCGAGAGAGTCGAGAGGGCGGCGAGGAAATGCGGGCAATTTAAAATACTCTTTGGTACAACTTGAACCGTAACTTGCAGCGACCTCGTAGTCTCACTCATCGTAGAGGCTTATGACTATTCGAGACGTTGCGAAGAACAGTATATTGTAACGAAAAGAACTCCTTGTTGCGCACGCTTCCTTCCATAACAAGAGCATGTTACGCGTTCGTTCGCGAAGCACGAACTTGAGGTTAGAGTCGCGTAATGTCAAAATTGATTCTTTAAATATTGTGAAACATCGACAAAGTCAAACAAAGTGCCAAAAATGTCGAAAAAAAGTCTTCACTTCGCGTGACGAATGGCGCCACGAGGCCCATTTCCACGACTAAGGAATTCTTCGAGGAGTTTGAAAAATGTTCGGGGTGAAATTCACCCCAAGTGACCTATTAGGGTTAAAACATGCTTGCGTTATAGAAACGTCTTTTTTTCAGCAGTTCTACGTCCCTTCAAACAAGCGTTTTGTTCGCGCCAAATTAATCGTGCAGCCCGTCATCTCAAAATTATACCGACTTCACGAGGGTGATAATACGCTATAAACACTGATGTGCTTATTGCACAAGAAATTTAATAATTATCACTATTTCACCAATGCATATTACATGTACGTTACCAAGCACTGCAGCTCTCTTTTTCAATAAAACCAACACATCTGCATAGGCGAAGAGTTTCTCGTACTCACCTGAAACACAGTGAACAAATTTCATCACGTTAAACGAGTTCGTAATCTCAATTTTTAATCTTAAATAATTCCTGCAGAATCCACGCGATTAATATTGCCCACAAGTGAAAATATTTCGCTAAGAATGTTTCCCACGCTACTCGATCCACCTGATTTACGCCGTTCGTTACGTCAATTTGACTAGAAGTATGCACCGCATGTGAATGCAGACGCGTTCGCAGACATACGTTCAGATTTGAACGTCCGATGCAGCAACGCGACGAAGGCATCGTCGCCTAGTTCTATTCGTGTCAGTTCAGTGTCAGGTAGAACCTCCCTTTGCGATAGGTAGGAAGATCATAGACAAGCGCATACGCAAGTTATATGCAACCTAGTTGCTACAAGGTAGACAATGCGATCCGTCAAAACAAAGCCGACGCTGCATCTCACGCAGCCCTGCCTCTAGTCACGTTTGCGATAAACACGTTTCGTAGTTCGAGGCTATTAATTATCAAGCGAGAAATGAGTTGGAGGAGCGCATCGATTCAGCCACGATTGTGATAATTACCTGTAATTTCGATGGATCAAGTTTGATGGAATATAACTCAAATGGTCGGGTCTTGGTGCCTGATGGCATATTTATTCATTATTAAAGCCCAGTACTCGCGATAATTTGAGACTTTAGTCAAGCTTGATTCGTCAAAATTGCCGATACACGTAATAACGATCAACGAGAAGAAAGCGATAACAAAATCTTTTCAATATGCTCTCGAAACTATCGTAACGCAATTCTGTAACTTGGTTGAAATTTTATTGTTTACGATCTACTCGTGAACTGATTACCTCGGAGGTGGAATGATCTGCAGAATTTTCTCACTTCAGATGGATAACTGCAATTGCCACTGAACACTCGACACACACTACCAATCTTATTTAATTACAATCACAGTAAGACTCTGAAACAATAAGACCCTTCGACAAAAGATCACTGCAATTAGTATTAATGAGTGGAAAAATTCTTCCGCGTCCGTTCGTCGCAGCTCGGTATTCGAGACTGAAACTCGAGCAGCGAAACTGGGCACGCTACATAATTGTTTACGTGCGTGAGTCACCTTCGCGAACGAGTTCACCTAACGGCGTCCCGAAATACAAAACAAGACGAAATTTCCGACGTAGAATTGGCATACAGGTATCAGATGATTCGGTATTCATACATTCTAAATGAATTTAAGGGTGTATCTATTCCTACATGGAGAATAATTTTGTTCGCTTTAAATGCATGGATTTTTCAAGTACGACCCCGCATGTACACCCTTGAATTCCGAGGCAGCTGTGTAAAAGACCACTTCCGAGTTTAAGAGCTGTGTATATATACGTTACCAGACTATAACAGAGATCCATTTTGTTTTGAATACATTTAAATTCATTTCGACACGCATTCTTTGCGCATCGGGTATAATTTATTCAAATTTAATTTGAATTTATTTTGGCTGAATAAAACGTAAAATTTGCATATCGTATCGATTAACATTTACAAGTCAAACTGAGGGATTTCATAAATTTAACGAACAGACAATGCGGAATGAGAAAGTTTCGCGTTGTTTACTGGGGTGGCCATTAACGGAATTTGAAAAAACTTCACCCTTGTCACATCTCAATTCGACTTGAAATAAATATGAGGAGAAATTTTTAATTTCTCAATTCCTTCCCTGACTTGGAAAGAAACAATAACTTCAGCTACAGATCTGAGGATTGGCAAGGTGAAACATGCTTTGTGATCGAAAAAAATACTGCAACTGAAAAGCTTAATTCGCTAAATTTTTCATTCCGAGATGACAAACTTACGGTCAGACTGACAAGGAAGGTATCCCAGGTCGATCTCACCGATTTGATTTCTTTTTTAATAAATATGTTATAGTAGACTAAAAGCTAAGCGTATTTTTTGTATTTACCATTAAACACTTTAAAGGCTGTTTCACCCGCAAGGACTCGCAACGAGAAATGAAAAATGTTATTTTCTCAATTACAAAACAAAAAAAAAAAAATAAAAAAACGAGCTGACAAATCGTCCTTGCGTGCCTTACTTTGAGGGGTGGTTTCACCCCCTTAAGGCGTTTAATGGCATATGTAAAAAAAAAAAAAAAAAGTAGGCGTCGCTTAGTTTTTAGTCTACTTTCAGAGATCGACCTGGGATACCTTCCTCGCGGGAGGATTTTTGGAATCGAGAGTGGCGATACCTTCTTTCGGAGGAATATATCCGTGCACCTCGCAGTAACTGCCAGCAGGACCAGAGGCTCCGGGTGTGTCGAGGGTGAAGAGGGTGGTGGCGGAAGTGTTGAGGGTGTCGGAAGCCTGGTGAGTAGCCGAGTTCGGCTGGTGGATAGTGGACCTCGAATCCTGTACGCTGGTTTGGTGCTCCTGCTGGGCTGCCAAAATCTCTTCACGCCTGCACTTGGCGCATCTGCGCATCTCCGAGCGAACGCGAAGCAGCCAGACCATACCGAATAGAGCCATGTCAACCCGTGGAACGTTTTCCCCCGACGGAACCGTCATTCTCGCCGAAACGCAGTCATCGATTATATGCTCCACCGATATTCCGTGATACATCACCGGATAACGCACTATTCGACACTGTTTAACCACCGCACTGGAAGAGTGTCTTCAGGACTCGCTGCGACGAGTCAGCGACGATTCGGACCTTCCGCATCCTCGGTTCACCTTCATCTTCGCAGAGTCCTTTTCATTCGGGTCATTCTCGACTGGGATCCTGACTTTTCGTGTGTTCGTGGAAAGAATTCCGAAATCTCCAGACTGTTTCAGTATAATTTGGCAAGTTCTCATCTACGTGTGTTCGTCTCATCCACCGGAGGCTTGTGTTCTCGTATTACGGATCAACGAAATAGAAAATAAGCTGGGATTTACTCCCGCTGTAATTTATAATTGAAGATTCTTTTTCAGATACTTTGAGAGTACTGAAGGGCGCTAAGCGCTGATCAATTAACAATGCAAAGAATCTCGTCGCTTTCCCTGAGAATTTTTCAGCTGAACGATCGCCATTTAGGGTTGGGCAAATAATTTCACGTCGTATTCACGCAGCCTTTGTGCAAGGAAAGGGGGGAAAACATTTCAGCGACCAGGTGTCTGGAAGTAAAATCTGCGATGAAATTGTATCTCGCGAGGAACCATCTACCCGGGGTGAAAACCTCGCCCCGACACTCAGGGGTTTTCCATAAATTGTACAAAACCGTAGAAACACAGCCCTCCTGATACCCACACGTGCGAGAGATAGACTCCTTTTAATCCCTCTCCCGTAATTCGCAGGACACGCAATTAAAACTTGGTCAATTCCACTGCCTAGGGTCGAATCTGGTACAACAAGTTACACAAATTCTCCCCCATTCTTGGAGCAACATTCACCTTCCGCCCTACTTCGTTCGAGTAAAGACTGCGGAACGGTGGAAAATCTTATTCATTTATTTATTTATTTCATGCAAGTAAAAGCGCGGTGAATAGAGAGAGAACGATTTTCAATGGTGATAACGCGGATATTCAGCCACGAGTATCCAGCATTTTACGCTTCTTCGATTCGTTCGTTATTTTTTGACGACTCGATCGTAAACACGAAGTAGTTGATTGGCGTTCGAAACGACGATGAAGAAAAATGACATCGACGTCGAAATATTATGTTGCCGTTATAGAAAACGAAGAGAAAGTTTTATTATTTTTGTTTTTAGTGCTCGTAACAACATCATGAACGCGTTTATAACTTGGCTGCGGGTTATCCGGCGTGAATACAAATATATAAGTTCGGAGCCGTCCTGCCGGGTTGTGCGTTGGGCATGTCCTTGTAGACATGTGAAAAAATGGGGATGGAAAGGGCGGAGCGGTCGGCGACGTTCTGAGGAAGATTTATTTGTACGACTCCGATAAATTTATCCTCAAGGCGAGAGTAAGGAAGCGTGTTTTTGAACGAAAGGAACGTATAGCTGGTTCCTGGCGACGGTGAGGAAAATAGTGGACAAGAAAGGGAAACACTCGACGTATAGTGCAAGGTCCGTTCCATCGTCGGTCGAACCACCCCCGATACGTCGGCGTTATTTCGACTAACTTACGATCGGCCCTCGAGAGGATTTTCGCGGCGATTTCGCCTGTTAATCGTTATTTCAAGAATTATATCCTGATTTAAGGTTGCATCTTAGTCGGCTTGGCCGGGTCGCGGAGAGGCGCAAAAGCGGGAGAGAGAGTGTCCGAGAGAGAGGGAGAGAGAGACGGAGAAGAGCCATTTCAGCGGGAGCTCGAGTAATGGTACGAGACTAATAAACTACCCTCGGCTTGGCCTGGGATTTCGTGCGGTGGTGCTGGGAAAGCACTCCGGGCCTTTCGCCAGCCGGAGGGTGTTGCCCGAGCTTGAGAAAACTGCGAATTGAATATTGATTCCAAGACCGCAAAATTGCGACCCGAGAACCCGTAACGCTCAATGCTGCACGGCTCTTCTTCTCTTCCTAAATACCTCCCCCCCCCCCCTTCCCCCGTCTGTTTTTGATCATCTCCTAAAGTTCAACTTTTATCCCCAACTCGGTTATTTTATTATCGCGATAAAAAATACCCACCCTTCCTCATTTTCCTCCTTTTTTTTTTTAGTACTACTTTGCAAAGTTCCGACTCCACTCCTGTTTTTTTTCTTTTTTATTTTTGTTTTTTATTTTCAATTATTTGATTGTTTTTTTTTTTTATTTTTTTTTCGTTTTCACTTTTCGCCCGTTTCTCTTCACGGAGCTCTGTCTTTGTTTGGCACACGTTTCGCTGGTTGTTAATGTGTCAAGGGCGGCAGTTTCGAGGAATGTAAAGTAACCCTTAAGCGCTGAAGACTTCCGCGAAATTTCGTTACGAATTACTTGGAAATGGTTCATCGACGTGGCAGCGAGGATGAAAAGTTTTCGTTCAAACTTCCAACCCGTTAAAATTAATCCGCACAAAAATTTTGTTTGCAAGCTTGGCGTCATCGTTTTAAAGCCGACGATGGTGACAATCATCCTCCAAAGGCGCAAGGCAGGTCAGACGTCTTCCGGCTAAAATACGTACGGCAATACCTTCGACACATTCCCTTTGTCTCCAGATATTTTGTCGTATTATTTTCACGCTCGTAAAGTCAGAAGGTTTCCGAGTACCTTTACTCAAGGCGCATTGACAATGGATGAGGAGGGGAGGCAGAAGACGGATAGTCATTAGTCGGGGAGTTGCTCGAGGCAGAATAAGCAACGTTTCTAAAAGTATTCTCTTTCTCTCTTTCGACCTTTTTGCCAATTATTGTAATCTGCTGCCACGTCGAGGTCGAGGCTGTGCAGTGATAATCGTAAATTCTTTAATTATATAGGTACGTCATAGCTTTGGCTCAACTTTTAAATTTACAACTGTAATTTTTGAAATTGAGTTTTCCCCTCGTCAAAGGCAGCGCGAGTCTGCATCTATATATATATATATATATGTACATAACTATATACAACCCACTTGCAATTAAACACTTTTCTCACGACGGAATTCCGCCAAGCCCAGATCCACGCTAATTAAGAAATTCAAATCGGCTCTCTGCGGGATGCGAAAATGATTAATCAAGAAACATTGTATTACAATGAATTAAGACGTATTCATAACCAGCATTCGTCGAAAGGGCGTCATTGGGAATTTTGCAGCCACGCAATTAGCAGCTTAAGAAGCCAGTCGGCCGTAGCTTCGACGGAATTAACACCTAGTGAACAAAGAAAAGGCGATATTTACTCGGGATTGAATAAAACAGACGTCAGCGATCGGATGACGTCGTCAAAATTGCCAAACGTGCAAATCTGCCTCTGGGGTTTTCGTTAGTCACGGTGTGCGGTCAAAGAGCGACGTTAAAAGGGATCTCTCGCAAAATCGCGATACCCTAGGATCGATCTGGTGTATCATTTGCATGACAGGACGATGATCGAGGTGACTTTTATTAGGTACATAGCTCGGATACTGCCAAGATATTTCATAACATTTATTGGCCAGCAACAATTTTTCACGCTTTCACGATACCCTCGGTGTTGCCATAAAAGTTGGAGCGTAATTTTGAACGGTCATGTAATAACAACGCGATTACAAAACCCCGGACAGCCGCTTTGGATATCTTTTAAGCGCGGGTATTAAACGAGTGAATATCCGCAATATTCCGTGAAAATTCCATGTATAAAGAATAAGCGCGAGATGAAAGTGTGAAGTAAGGGAAATTTTCACTCGGTATTTAATTATTCAGAATTTCGAGCTTTCATCAGTTCGGTGTATAGAATTCCCAGAACTGTTTGGTCTTTGTCTTTGACTGGAGGATTAAGCGACTGAGAATGACAAGCTCTTGGAATTCGTTCCTCTCTCTTGCCAGAGTGACTAATTCGTAATATTTTAAAAATACGCCTATTCAAAATGCGAGTCTCGGCTCGTTCTGCCTTGAACACAGTGTCTCGTTCACCCTCGAGCTAACTGAACCAATTAATTAAGGTCCGTTCTTCTACATGCGTTACACACAAGTAGAGCGTTAGGCAGTGACGATTATCGTCGTTACCACCGTAGCCATAGCATCGGGATTATGATTACAACTGGGATAGAAGTCGCGTCTTGAGTTTACTCAAAGCGTACGTATTAGTCGTCCGACCAAGGCAGGAAAATTATACCGCGGAGCATTCTGTGTATGGACTACATTAATTAAGGCACGTTTATATGCAGACGCCGTGAATAGATAAGGCAAGGACGTAACAACGTCGGAAGGAAGGAAGGAAGGGGGGAAATGAGATGGTCCAAGGACCAAGGTTTACGTGCAATTACCCACTTCGAGTCCTCCGCCACACGGTGAACGACGGAGGGAAAGAGAGAGAGAGAGAGAGAGAGAGAAACGTTGTGGCCGAAATATTTCTATCGTGGATTGATATACGGACACCGGGAAATTTGTTTTTTCTTTACCACAGTGATTTCATTTTACTCTCTGTTCTCACGGCGTGTGTTTCATGGATTATTGTGTCGATTCATCTTCCCTTCTACGCAATATCCCGGCAAGCTCAAGTTACGTCACGTCACAATTAGATTTACAAGCTGTACGATATACGCCTTACACCCATCTGCGTGCGGTTTCATTAAGCACCCTCTATAGTGGCTGCGCGGTAATTGAATAGACGGTGATACATGCACAATTTTACTCTTGTCGTTAATAATCGTAAAAAATTTTACTAAGCCAGAGCTTTCCAATCCTGGAACTAGTTCTCGTTCGACATAGCCTCGAAAAGCTGTGTCAGAACTATTCTTCTCTTTTCCACAAGTTTGCGTTACCGCAAGGCTGTTGCATTAACCGGCGATAACTATCGCGGTCGAGGAATCCCCGATAACAGACCATTATCTATAATCGCTGAATTGATTGCCAATTCGCGTGCCGCAATGGCGGTAATTAAAGCTTAGCTTCATTAGCTGTCTAAATTACCAAATTTCGATTCCAAATCCAAGAGAAAACAAAGACATTTCGACCCACGGAAATAACCGACAGCGTCTAATTGTAAGAAAAACTCTTTCCGCCTTTCCTGTTGGGAACGAAAAAGAGGTGTCAAATTAAAATGCGAACCCCAAACACCGGGTGGCTCTCCGTCCATTTGCAAATTATTGTTTGCGAGGAGCAGGTCGAAATTCAAACTGAAACAATGACCGCCGCCGAGCAATTCTGTCCGACGGTAAGTGGACGCGGACGTCTTGATTCGACCGGTTCGCAAGCTCACGTCGCGTCGTCTTGAACAAACCCTCGTTAGTAAAAGCATTTCTCTGCCGAGCCCTGAGCACCCACCGAGTGCTGGCATTGAACCAGTAAAGCTAGTGGACACAGTTCGTTAGGCAGCGATATTTCGTCGCCCGGATGGAATAGTTTACCGACCACCACTTCTCACGCGAACAAATTCCAAATCGGTTTGCGTCTTTGCCCTCTTTGAACTCGGTGTGAGTTCAGTGATGAATTGACAAGCGAAGACGATACGTGATAGCGGATGTTCGTTGTTCACTGGTTGTTTTTCCAGGATGACAAAATTTTCGGGAATGTTAATGCCGAGCGATCAGGGCGGTTCGAAGATCGGAAGAAAACACGGCCAGCATCAATCAAGTGATCTGACAAGAAAAAGCAGATATCCAGTCGGCGTCAGTGCGTCGTTTCCAACTTCAAACTCAGCGAGCTTTTTGCTTCGAGTTTGGATAAAGATAAGTTTTAAAGTCGACCTGGCCAGATCGCGTTTCGCCCCCCGACTCGACTTCGGCGACTGTCTTTTGTGATCTACTAGCAAAGTTCGGCGATATTTTACACCCCTGAGTCATCCTCCCAGCTTTGCGAAAGCACGCCGAGCGTCTGGGTGTCCAGGTTACTCGGTATAAGCGCGCGGATCTGGATATTCCAGTCGGCCAAAGATTATACACGCGATTCTCCACGTTCCTCCAATCTCGGAGAACAGGTACAGCATCGCACGGCGAAACGCTCGGCAATATCGGGACGATATTCCCATCCAACCGTCGGAGCAGCCTTGTTTTTACAAAGAGAGAAAAAGAAGTAGGAAGACGGAGCAAAATCACGCGGTGCCCGCAACGCAATTTATAAAACTGCGGAGCGAAACGGGAGAGGTACGAAATTTTACGAGGGGATGAGGGTGAAACGTTTTCATCAGTTTTCAATAAAACCCGACTACATTGTTATTTACATAGGACACTGCTGGGTCGTGGGATTTTGTAATACGTTGTATTTTCAATCGGAGGAAACTAATATCGTCGCTTCGATTTCAATCAAATTTAATCGCCACGCTGAACTGAAGTTACCCGAACAACGCTGGGAAATCATATTTTTCACATATGTATACATGCGAGAATAATTATACTGTAACATAGCTCGACGCAACAATTTTTTTATAATACAATACGGATGTCAATTCACACGTAATTTTTTTCCTGTCTTTTCAAAAATGTTTCCTTGTCGCTGTGAAACAGTGCAATACTTCATACATTCTGCGGTTTTCCTAAAATAAAAACATAGCAATAATTCGAAGCGACTCTTTCTGAAGTTTGGAAGAGGTTATATAATCCGTTCCACCTTACCTCGCGTATGTTTCTGGGAAGTTTGGTACCTTCGAAACAATATAATGGGAGCGTTTCAATCAAAGTTTGAGACGATGTACATATACTTTCGGCATATATTTATACATATTATATATTATATATATACACCTTTAAATTATATACATACATATACATATATGTGTAGATGGGACGTGGAACGTAATCAAAGCACACTTTTGCGATCCGTCTCTCCGTCTTCTCTAAGGATTCTAATTTACCAAGGAATAATTATTCCTAGGTAAAATTTGGCTCGTATTATATAACTAATTGTCGGGTGAAATGGTACCGGTTCGTTAAGGGTGACGCCCTTGTTTCGCGAGCAAGAAATACCCTATTTGCGTGAACACTGATTGAAATACGCGCTGCTAAAGGAGCAGAAGCACTCATTTTTCACCTCACATTTCGTCCCGCACACTCGAGGATAATTAATTTCTGCTCGTGAATCAAGACACGTAACGCGTTTCGATAACCGCCTGTTTCGAATACTTATTCCGGGGCAACGCGATCGTTACATATGTTTTTTCAGGTGAAATAAACCTGCGTTGGTATAAGGTATGTATTATTATTGCGTTAAGCAGGGTGAGCAGCAAAAGCTCGCGCTTCGAATAACAAGAATTTCCAACGTCACGTATACACTTTGGCGGTATCATCAAACTTTCTCGGTACCCATTACGAGCCTGAATATACATGTACATATAGACTATGTGTACATATATAACGATGAGTCGATATTCAATTTCGTTTCGGCGAATTAATGGTCCCTGTGTAAATTAACTTTTCACTTCGCACTCAATCATTTCAACTCTCCTCCAGACTCGTTGCCGTTACGATATACTTCGTCGTTTACTGATATTTAAAAAAGAAGTATAAAAATTCACGACAAAAATTTATTCAGCCTCTTGTTTTATATCTGCTTTTCATTTCCCGTTGAAAAAGAAATTCGCGTCACAGCACATTCGTCGTGACTTTCCGATTGAAACATCAGGTGGTCGAGTATTCCAGAGAATCCGTATTAGTATAAATTGGAAACTTTATCGTGAAACGTTACGATAAATTTCCCGCAGACAAGCGGATGTTAAAAACTGGAGCTCACGGTAATTTTCTCACAGTACTACGAATCATTTATACAAATTAGAGCACGTGCGACGTGTGACGAATAATCTGTCGGCGTTTACGCGGGGCGCGGATGAAAGTCTCACCAATTTTTTGACGGAACGAAAACGGCAAACGGCAAATTTTCATGGGGTTGAAAAAGAAAATGCAGCGACGCGAGTTTTGCGATTTGTTACCGTTTATCCACACCGGTTGTTTTTGCAGAGCGGTATAACGAGCCCCCGAGGGAAACGAAACGAAACGAAGCGAAACGCATAATTATACGAGGGTGTTAATTGTTCGTCGTACGCATTGAAAACTGGGAGCTACTACAGCTACGTCAGCACCGAGGTAACGCAGTAGTTCCGAGGCATTGACGGTGCTATTTTGAAATATACTTTTATCGTGGATGATTCACGGTTGAAAAAGATGCGGTAGTAATAAAATGAAAATAAAATAAAATATTACCGGGGCTCGTCCGAAGAGCTGGGTGTGTATATAACGATTCGACGAATGGGTATATCGGGTTATTATTACTGTATACTACGGCAGTAAAACTTACGCGTATAATAAAAGATTATTATTTAATTTACGAATAATGAAAATTCAACGAGTATGCGCCCGTGAAATTGCAGAAGGGTAAAAATACTCGTTATAAAAATCTGGACTATGCGTACATGTATATAAATAATTTTTAATAGAAATTCAATTATACGGATTCTGTGAGGAATATTCTGAAATCCAGGCTGTGACGATGATTCCGAATTTGTTATTTTAAAGCCGAATTTAAAAACGTGATAACTTGAAAATCATATTCTGAATAATTTCAATCGCGGCGCGTACGTTGTTGACTGAAAATTTTCATATCCTCGATTCACCGACACAATTCTTCAACACGCATCCGTAATAGGAATAACTTTGCGATTGGGAAATATCGCGGCGGTCCGAACGGGTAATATAACGAACGATCGGGTGAAATTGCCCAGGCGAGGGAACCGAGAGGACAGGAATTGCTTTTCATTCGAAATGTATCCCGCGCCTAGATCCGTGCCATTTATTGTTTAATCCGATAATACGCAACGTGAACCGAGAACCGGACCCAATCTGGCCGCTGCAGCAAAGCACGCGTCATTTCGAAGGTATGTACAGTAAACCTATACGTAAAACAAATCGGGCGCAAATCCCGCATTTAAAGCGCAGAACTAGATACCGAATGGCATCAAAACAACGCACCTCGGCTCGTTTTACAGTTCAGAGAACATCGACGGAAATATTTCGATCTATACGCTCGCCGACGATAAGGTAAAAAAAAATCATTTTCTGTTTCAAGCATGAACGTCTGATCGTGATTCTGAGCTTTTTTAAAAAAAGATAGCTAACATTACCACCGCGATATTCTGCACGAAATTTCAAATGATTTCAGATGTATTGATTTACATTCATTTTGTTGATCATTATTTATTTATTTATTCGATTATTTGTTTGTCTTTTTCGCCTACTCAACCTTTATGGATACGCGTAGGAGAATTTCTACCTCGTCAATCTCTTCGTTGCCTTGGCAAGCTGCTGCAGCAATAGCGAAACCGATCGATCTTCCAGACGACGAGAAGCTCTTGTTCCTCACCTTTTTACCCTCGTTTCTTTTTCTTTCTCTCTTTTTTTCCTGCCCTCCCATCAAACGAAATTCCTCTTCTGTCTTGTACATACACAGTAGGAACAAGTTGAACGAACCCTCCTCAGGGTAAGCAAAACAAGGACACACTCACAGGGAAGGTGTGGGTGTCTCTTATTTTCGGTCGAAGGAAGGAAGGAAGGAAGGAAGGAAGGAAGGAAGAAAGGATGACGAGATCTGTCGGCTTGCTCTTGTATCTTCGCGTACTATCAACCTTTTTCCAGTTTACAAATACATGCATATCAGAGTAGCTGCAGAAGGGCGGTGGGTAAAAAGAGTATGGCAAGAATAAACAAAATACATAAACAATAAATGGAAAGAAGATGATGGAACGTTAAAGTTGATTGCCGTATGGTCAACACATATTATATGCATGCAAAATGTGTGAAAAAAATTGGCAAAGATTTTAGTATCCTCCGTTGGACGAAAGAAAAATCGATAAACCGAAATACCGGAGGACAAACGTTGACCCTGTACTTCGTCTTTCTCCTTCCTTTGTTTTACCGTAAATATCTTTCGCTGGAATGGTGTATAGAGAAGAATTCAGGCTCGTATTAAAGTTCGCAGTGCTTAATGGAGTTGAAGAGAAAAGCCGAGGAAGATTACCATTGAACAAAATATTTCCAAACATCCGTACGAGTTTTTTTTTTTTTTTTATTTTCATCCAGTATTTTACCTTCATTCAAGCATCAAGTGTCCAATTAATTCGAATAGAATTTTTTTTTTTTTTTTTTTTGTTATCATTACAGAAAATAATATCATTCAATGGTTTTCTCGGTAAAAGGGGTACCGAGGAATTTATATTGAAGACAAATAATAGCAAACAGTTTTAGCGCGGGTATAAAATATTACTGGAAATTGTTTTTACCGTTTATTACAGAGATCGAACGAGAAATTGTGATATATAATTAACAAAAAGATAAGGGAGAAAGAGAGAGAGAGAGAAGATAAATCTCTCAATATTATAACCGAGACAAAAATTGATTTCATGATTGCCCTCCTAACCGACGAATATTCGGCACGATGAAAGTTTTGATGACGGTTAAAGTGAGAAAATGAAGCTTTGATTGACGCGGAGACGACGCGAACCGCGATGACAGATGTATCAGAGGAATCCAGGAGTGCGGTAAAGGAACTCCAGGGGATCGAATGCTCCGCGATTAAGGGACGTTATTCTCTGTCGCGTCGACTCTACCGCGGCATATTTTGACGGAGGGAGATTGTGGGAAGGGCATTAGGGGTTGATAAGTACGATCGAAACCGGGAATTAAACCCTGTGCATATTGATAAAAAAAATAAATAAGTAATTCAACTATTCACCGTTACACAGTTATCATTGTTTTACTTGTTCATATTTCTCCACTCGCACGAAATGGCGACACTTACACGGGGAAGAAAAAAAAAGGAGCGCGAGAGAAGGGGAAGAATGACTGACGCGTCCGGTCGGCGTTATTAAATCGCCGTCAATGCCATGCCGGAACCAAGATGCGAGAATGCAGGTTAGAGGTACAGGTGCTAAATATTCCCCCACTGACATTTCCCGTTTAATATTCCGAGCAGCTCGGTTAAGCCTGATCAGGAAGATAATCCGAGTTCTCGGAGCTCTGGGTTTAGAGCGGTTGCAATAATTCATCGGTAGGTATATATACATATATATATATATATATATATATGTATGTATACACACACAAGGAGGCAAGAAACTCGGCGAATATGTTACGCATAAATCGCACGAAGAGACGAGGATGAGAAAATTGTAACAATACTGCACGTCGCGTGAAATATCCAAGCGTCAAATTGTCATCCGCTCGAACGTCGACGAGACGGAGGAAAAGAAGAACTCGGCAAATGACTGGGAAAAATACTCTGAGAATGAGAGACTGAGGAGAGCGAGGCCTGCGGTTAATTGTAAGATGTGAAATATCGTGCATCAGCAGCTGTGGCTGTAATAAAGGTAAGTGATATCCGTGGACATAATGCCTTCTAGTCACTCGACGCATACAGGAACGTTTTTAAATCTCGCAAACTCTGCTCTGCGTCTGCCTTGGGGGTAAATTTATTCTTTCAAAAAGCTCGTCGTGATGACGACGATGATGATGATGATGATGATGATGCAGCGAGGGATGACGATAACTACATCGTTTTAAATTTTACTCCAGTCTCGCTGCTCTCTTTCTCTCCCTCTCTCTAGAATCTTTCAAAGGTTTATCAACGTATTTCGAGGGACTAAATAATTCACGCACGGAACCCTAATAATATCTCGTTAACTTAAAGAGCCGGCCTAAGATTCCTCTGACTTGAATTTCATTCGAGAAACTTCTTTTCAATTTAACAATAAATTAAAAACCTCAAATTGACTTCGACAAAGTATTCTGAATTTAGGGGCTAAAGTTGCAAAAGGTGAAAAAGGGACGTCGGTCAGTTTTGCAAAACGCCATCCGGCAGGAATAACATTTCACGGAGCTGGGGTGAAATGACGTTGGAAGAGGGTTCCGGCCCGACAGGCTAGAGATAATTGTCCGGGAAAGATGGAGCTTTCCGCAGGCTGTGCATGCTTGCAGTCGGAGCTTGCTAATGGCGCAGCTCCGCGACGCTATGAAAAAAGGTACCCATTAAATTTTTCCCCAGTAATTCATCCGATGCCCTGAATTGAGCAGAAAATAGAAAAAAGTTGAGAAGAAAAAAAAAAGAAAATTGTTAGCGAGGTTTTTCAAGTTGAGCGAAAATGGAAAGGAGCAAATGTTTCTCACTTTTCACTTTTCTATCTTCATTTTCTTTATATTTTTTCCGCACGCTCTGAAATAATCATCTACATCGAGAGCTCCTCTCTTTTTTACCCCATTTGAGGCGAGCTGATGCGAAAAAATCGATCTCTGCACAAAACCGATTCTTTTTTATTCACCCTCGTGCATTTAGCGAATTCGTGCGTACTTTCGATGTTGAGAGTTTGCCGTTGCGTGTACCTGAATTTATATATACATATACACATATACATACATATATACACATGCATACTGTATATGAACCGATTTTTCACAACCGATAAATTCTCCTTTTCTTTTTTTCTTCTTCTTCGAGAATCAAGCTGATGATACTGATGCGGAAAAATTGAATGCTAGAGTTGATTGAAAAAGCGAAACCTACCGAAGCGTGAGCATTAAAAAGTCTATGTTTAGTATCGACCTATTGTTTTCATGCGATTGTGGGCGTAGTGCGATGCGGAAAGAGAGAGAGAGAGAGAGAGAGAGAGAGAGAGAGAGAGAGAGAAAGAGAAAGAATAGGATTCACTATATTTCACGAGCCCAGCGCCGGTGAGCAGCCAATAAATAATGTTTGTTAGGTGCACAGCAGTACCGTGAGTATAGATTCATGAATTTATAATAAACCGATATTTCTATTTTGCAAGCAGAAATCAATTTAATTTGTACTCGCCAACGTATATGGAGCAATGTAGAGAGTAGGAATAAAGCTTATTGAATCACGTTCGTTTATTAAATACAGTGTTCATACATATTTAAATAATTAACACGATCGTTATTATCCGTGATGAATCTTGACGAGAGCCGCGAATACTACTTTTTCCATATGTACGCGCGTACAGGGTTTGCAATTAAGTTGAAAATGGCCCGAGAGCGTAATTTCTTTTCGTTTAACATGTAGCGTTACCCAAGCGAGCAATTTAGAATTCAGCTCCAAACAGACGGTGAAAATAAAAACTCGTTCCAAAGACCGGCCTTCATGTTACACACGTTCCGTCCCAATTACACCTACGTATACAATTTGACAGAAACCTGCCACATCCCGCATTTTCTAGAGAATCGACCCGATAACTAAAAACTCACGCGCCGGGACAAATATATGTGAATTTACGCGTAACAATATAACCGCACACGCGTAATGTTACGCGTACGGAAATTTGGTGCTTCATATATAAATGGCTGAATTGGTATTAAGAAAAAAAAAAAAAAATCGTAAAAAGAAGAAACAGTCGGCGATAGTACAGATTTTTATAACCCTCAAATTTTTTTTTTGCGTAGTTACTTCTATACCTAGCCCCATAAAAATAATATGGTTTTCGCATGGGTTCCCGCAGTAAATAAAATTTGGGGAGTATAAAAGGGTGTATATCGATAAACTGCAGGGACTCTGATGATTGTGATACACAATGGACTCTCCCTCTAAGGTATAACCGAGATAAGTGTTTACGCACGGGGTGTTTTTCCCCTTTATTTTTCCCCTTTCAGTCTCCTCCTTTGAATAACCGGCGCGGCGATGTCAAAGACGAGTGGGTCTGCGACACCCGCACAAAAAGAACTGAGGAGAAAAAGTTTTCACCGCGAGTTGCGCTAAACGGGGCAGATAAATCCAAAAGGATATAGAAAAGTTTTCCGAGGAACGGAGCCATTTGCAACTTGGTCTCGTGGTTGCATAAATCCCGGGTGACCGTATCTTCGTTCCCTCTTTCGTGAAGGGATTCTTAGATTTCGAACTAAAGATTTATACCCCCTTTATGCAGAGACGAACAAGTTCGTTAGACGCCTCCTCCGTGGCCAGCGATACGACCAATGTACTTCGGGCTGAGTACAGAAAAGAAATTACGATGAAAGAGAAGCCCGATTGAATCGTATGATGAGGAGAAATTATAAAGAGGAAATTTCTTGTCAGGTATATATGTCTTATTTCTGTACGAATAGAGAGCGTTCTGAGGTCACGGTGATTTTCTTCTGCACTTTTGACGTTCGAAGAATTCGATCGATAACGATGAAAAAATATTTTACGAATCGGCAGAGTCGCTATTTCGCAGGGAATAAAAATAACAGCTCGTAAATGAAGTGAAATTGGATCAAACGTGGGATGGAATTGTCTTGAGAATTGCTTACTCGATGCATCATTGATGCAAAATAAAGGTAAAAGGTAAGGTGGAGGACTGCGTTAAAATTCAAAGTGTGGTAGTAGTAGTGGTAGTGGTAGTGGTAGTGGGCGAAATGTTTTTCTACCCTCCGTCCGTCTAAAGTCGTTTCAGGCAGTTAGTTTATTGCTTCCTGGAGGGATCGCGTGGAAACCCTAAGGTTTTTTTATAGCCCGTATTGAGTCTGAATTTTAAGTGAAAATGGAAAGAAGAGTGTGAGGTATTATGGACGTATCTAGTTATTTAGCGAAAAAAAAAAGTGAAAAGCGAGAGAAATCGATCTGAAATTGATATCTTTATGTACTTAAGATTATATCCTCGCACCTGGATGCAGGATTACGTAAAGGGGCTGCGAATATTGGTGAAAGCGAAGGAAATAAAGCGGGAAAAAATATCGCCGACGATTCGACGCGGTCCCTTTTAATATTAAAAAGTTTGCGCATAAAATTCCAACAGCGAATGTCGACGTCGCGCCGAGGACGCTTGTCTCGTATAGTATAAAAGAGTGGACAAAAGAGTAACAGACCGCGAATATCCCCCGCAGTAAGGTGAACCGAAATTTTGCACTTTTGTTCCTCCTCTTTTTACTACGCAGAGGAAAATTCCACTCGCGTATTTCAGGTTCCGCAGACACAGTGAAACCCGAAGCTGAGGATACACGACGACAGGATTGGTTGTTCGTACGCGTGTCTGGCTGCAGGGAGGAAAAGAGGTTGAAATGACGGAAGATAAAGAAGGGAAGAAAAAAAAAAGATTAATTTTTAAGAGCGATGGTACGAATTTCGCAGGACGATTCGTGCTTATTCCGTAAACTAAACAGAATCTTTCTACACAGTTGGAGTAATTATTTGCGAGTATTTACCAATGAAAATATTGACGGAAATGAAAGAGAAGAAGAAACGAGAAGGCAGTGAGAAATTTACGGCGTGAAAGTTGAGATAAGTTTTCAACGAGCCTTTGATCACCTTCGGTGTGAAAGTGGGCGCGAGCTGCTGATGCTGTAGAGTTAACAAGAAGAGAACACGTCTCTGCACGGGCTATTTGCTCATTAGACGTTAGGATATAATTGGGATAGTAAACTAAACGGAGGCTGATAATAACAGGCTGAAACACTGGGTGTGTTGAAATTTAGTACCTGCGAAATTACGTTTCCGAGCTTTCGACGCATCGCGGGAATGAAAATTTCAACTCGCGGAAGATTTGGGCTTCTCGCTCGATGTCGAGAGGATCGTTATAAAATTCTAAGCATTTAAGTTAGGCCAGGTTATTACTATTATTACAGCTATGTACGTATATGTTGCGTATTAGCTGGCTCCGCGTGAGATATTCATCCATCGGCGTGTCAGTTACTCGAATGAAATCGACGTAAATCAACATCACCGACTCAGGTTTCTGAGAAGCTGTAACGAGGAGCTTAAACAGCTAATCAAGAATCTAGTGTTGTAAGGTTGGGTATAAGAGTATTCGCAGGTATATGAAGGTGTGACAGAAACGCTACCAGGCTGCAGAACTTGTTGTTATGTAATAATTATGTTATCGTCAGATGTATAATATTATTAAGCATTCAAACATCCGCGCATTTCATACAGGTAGATTAGGATATATGTATAGGTGAGCATCAGACTTCCGGCTGAAGCTCAATGGAACGCGAGAGCCATGGTTGGTTTAATTAACTTTTCAATTAAGGGGATCTGCTGAGGGAGGTAGGAACGCCACCCTCGTCAATAATTACAACCTTGAATAAGCAAATTAAATTTTATTCAAGACTTGATACCTGTACAATACCTCAGACGATATATGCGTGTACACCGAATTATTTTACGAAAATGTTACGTGAACGATTCAACGTCGTGTTTAATGATTCCGCCTGCGTTTATGTAATTTTGTGTGTAATATTAATAATCGCCACTTGTCTCGTTGTTTTTAAATAAGATCGGCCGACTTCCCGGTCTCTTAATTATTAGTCTCAAATCGTAAACCACGTGAGAAAATTTTTTTTAAATAAATTTGTTCAGATGTGAATCGCTAGTGTAAAATTTCCGAAAACACAAACCGTTATATCTAAAACCAAAATTGAAGGAGACGTAATTGTCGTAAGCGTGTCTGAATGAATCCGACGATACCGATCATTGAAGTATTGAACCAGTCGCGGTCGGTGAACCGCGAGATATTTTTTTTTCTCACTTTACGTCAAAGAACGTGTCTCGGTCAAGCATCCCCGGTAGAATTATAAGGGTTCATTAGCGGCGAGAGTTCGAGTGCCGAGCTAGCCACCTTATATACATATACCTACATTTATATACATATACCACGTGCAGTGGGGAAAAGTTTTTCAAGTAAAACGAAGCCGGGTCTACCGCAGTTGAATGTATGTGAAAAGGAATCCACGGTTATGCGGTGAGGGTTGCAGAAGTCACAGGAGTTCACTTCCTGGTTATAACAAAGGTTGTTCGTTCTTGGTACGGCAGGACCACGGCACAAATTACCCTCGGCTAAGCGACGGAGGCAAAGAGTTGCAGGCTACTCGCAATTTGCAACACAATGGGAATTACCAAAGTGGCGAAAAATTCATTTTTCTTTTTTTTTTTTTTTTGGGGGGGGGGGGTGTAATTATCGCTATGTTTTGTCACGAGTTAACAAACGTTATAATGTTCATTCGAACAAGGTAGTGAAATATGAAAATCAACATTTTGTGAAATACTTTGAATCCTAAACACTTTTACTGAATTATGAGGATAAAACTAGATTGTACTTTTCTATTTCCAAAAAGTTTAACACGTTTCGTTGCTAATTCTGGCTGCTGGCTTCAGCTCAATTTTTTTATCGCTTCACCTGGGCGACGAATGTGAAATGTTATTTTATACTCGAAGCAAGATTTACTCTTAAACATTCCCAGAATTGATTCGAACATTTCTTGCTTACTTCAATGTTCAAATTCTGAGATGTGATCGGATTTTTCCCAGATATTTTCCCTCGAGTTATTATTTGTTCGTTCATTTTTTTCAAGATAAACAACTTTTTCCCCGTATTCGAAAGTTTGATAAAACGGTTACGGTATCACAAGAAAATCTGAGCAACTTTGGATCAAATTCAAAATACTCGCGTTAGTATGGAAAATTACATATGCCGCAGTGTCCAGGACTTTTTACGAAATTTTATTTTCTCTTTTCTGCCTTCTCTTCAACTTTTATCACTGCACCATTCATTCAGATACACCATGCACGAAAATCCCCACAAATCACGTCCGGCTATTATTCTTCCACTAAAGCACAGCCAATAATTCAACCTTCGCTTTAAGTACGTATATATATATATATATATATACGTCAACGGGTAAAGTTGCAAAGTGGAACACCAACTTCGAGTAAAATCAGCATTGGCTACGTGGTTTGCTTTGTATTTATTTTTTCCAAAAGTCGAACGTTGCCAGCGCAACTTTTTTTCCTCACAAATTGTAAATTTTCATTTTTCATTAATTTCGATAATCTAAATCTTACATTCACCATCGTCAATGTTTGGTCTCGCTTCAAAAAATTGCCGTTTAAAAAGGCAATTTTAGATATCGAAGAAAAAAAAAAGAATAGTGAGGAAAAATTTGAGAAAGGGGGACGCGTGTGATGTGGATTTATATCGCTCTTACCCAGGCCCACACGGTATTCGGATATGGTATAAGGGTTGTAAATAAAGTAAATGAGAAGAAATGATCGGCGAAACGGAGCGGAGAGGAGAGACGGCGGTGGAATTAATTATAGAAGAGTAAAAGAAAATGAGGAATGGGATTTCCACACAATAACCGGGGGACCTCGAGAGCAATACATTTTCAATTTAGCTGATTTAGTAGAGGTGATTGCTTCGCTGGCTATATACTGGTTATGTTTTATACAATAATATATGTATTATGTACACCAAAGTACATGGCTACACGGACGTGGCTTCGGCCAGCGATCGAGAAGTCAACCAATCGCCTCTCGAGTTGATAGAAAAACGCAAGAAAATCCTAACTCGTGATACAAAAAAAAAAAAGGGTGAAGCGAAAACTTTCTAAGAAAAAGTTTCTCGATTTTTTTCTCAAATAGAGTATTCTTACACTATATCAGGTACTTGGATACAAACGTACGAAGAATTGAAAAAGTATGGATTACGGTGTAGAAAAGTGTGATTTTCGTCTCGTGTGAATGAAAAACAGAATTAAAAAATCTCGCAAAAAAATTTCAATGACGCGATTTGAGGATGAAATTTGTAAATTGTACCCAACACAGAATAAAATTCTTCGGCAAAAAGGAAACACCGTCTGTGAGATAAGGTGGAGAAGCGGAAACGAAATGAGAAAATAAATCTAGGAAAAAAAAATGAAATAAAATAAAATAAAAAAAAAAGAACAGAAAAAAAGGAAAGCAAGAAAATCCGGGCGATACAGAAGAAAAGAAGAGATCAGACTTTAGAGGGATGGAGACGAGTATCTACCGTTCTCGGGTATCCGGATATAACATGGCCTAATTTGTTCTCATCTACGTTCACCCTGGGATTTCGTTCGCAAAATTACGTTAGAATCATCGGTGAGCTCCCGCTGGGCAGAAACTCCCAATGCAATTACTTATACTCACAATACATACATACATATATGTATACATACAATATATATGTATTGTATATGTCGTTGGGCACACAAAAATAATATTGGACACCTGTCGAGTTTTCTTTTCCTGCACCTCTGACGCGTCGTTCTTTTCTTACCGTTGCCGAGATTCGTTTTTTGCCCGTTCCAACCTTTATTTCTCGCATTTCCCCAAAAATTGTTGACCCCTTTTTCCGGCACACCATAAATCTTCGAATGCGAGAAATATACATCGGCAATGATTCGGGCGTAAAGAGGAATAGCAAAGAGAAGAAGAGTACGAGAGAAGGCTGAAGAAAAAAAAAAAACAGACGGGAAAAATAAGAATAAAATCGCAGCTTCGGTAAGTTTTTTGGTAGAAATTTCTGTACAAACTTTGGTGGAGATAAATTACTTGACTGTTTTAACAGTTTTCTTCCTTGGTTAGGCTAAGTTATACATTGGGCGGTTGTGGTTTGCCGCCAGCTGTTCCGACAATTAACTTTGAACGATCTATATGAATTGAAGTATAGAATAGAAAAGTATCTGGTTGACAAAATTACGCGGGGTCAAATTTGTGACACATTTTACGAACCCAAACTTGATAGAGGAAATATTCAGCGTTCACTTGACACGGTTTGAAAAACGAAAAAGCTGAAGATTCAAGTGGAAAATCAATTGTTTCCAAAAGTTACCAAGTTCGAGCTCACATTGTTATAGACGAACTGAACGGATTCGCAAATCTTTTTATCGTCTGAATACGAAAAGTACATACTCGACGACGTTATGTGGAAAAGCCGTCTTTCAGCGGTTCAGAAGTAGTTCAACGTTTGATAAATACCGTCTCAGAATTGAACGCAAGAGGTCAAACGAATTCCGGGCAAACATGTTTCCATGCAAAGCCGAGACCGAAGAAGAAATAAATTTTCCGAACTGGACAGGAAGAAAGTGAAATAGTATCGAAGCCGATTATGCAATTTTAGATTTCCGAGGTTACGCATGCTGTAAATTCGGGAAGCGGTAGACGTGCAACCGTCAAAGAGGGAATCATCCCAAAGCTCTTTCTCCCTCTCTCTTTCAACAGTCCTTTAAAGAAGCCTTTTTGGAGAGTATTACCGAGTTAAAAAGCCCGGTTGAACTCAACGCGGGCGAAAAACGCGACGTGCATACCCACGTTTAAGGACACATAACGAGGTCGGCGGTAAAAGAGAAGCGCATATTAAACACGCCATTAGAAGAGATTTGATCCAACGATGGCCCGAGTCTGCGGGGCCGAATGATTTCCCCTGACGGCTGCTGCCTGTGCAGAGTTTAGTCGGTATACTCACAAAGAGAGGACAATCAGGCAAATGGCGTCGGCTGCGAGGAACGTCTTCGCATTCCGTCAGTAATTGCCGGTATTACTCGAGGCCAACGGGCAGAGTTCTCTGCCAAGATTCGCCCGGTTCCTGCCATATCATCGTCGAAAAGTCTCTCGTTGTGCAGGGTTCACGTACCTCGGTGCCACGTAGACCTTAACAAGCGAGACAGCAGGCTCACCACCGATTACCCGAACGGACACGCCCTCGGGTACCGAGACGTGAAACAACCCCTCGAAATGCTAAGCGTGAGGAGTTATTTTTTCGCTGCAAAATTTGTCCTCCGGAGAATCGGAGAATCGGCACGAATGCGAAATGTGAGGAAAATTTTAGAGGCGGACCGATGAAACGAGTCCGACGCGTCACCCTTAAGAGGATGATGAAAACGAGATGCTCGTCACGTTTTTTGAGGAACGATGATAAGGGTATCGGCGTGCTTGATGGCGAAAGAATCGCGCCCTGCAAGGGCGGCTGGCATTGAGCAAGAGTATCGGGGATAGAAGAGCCGGGGAGATTGACGGCCGGGGATCAAAGCGAGGGTGAGAAAATCTACAATTCCCAGCCGCACCTCCGAGCAAGCTTCGTCGCGGTATAATCCGGGACGCCAAAAATATTCCGCATTGTGCGAAATACGCTCGTTTGATAACCGAGCTCTCCCGGCATATTTAAATAACCCGTCTCAGCCCCGCGAACTCACGAGCACACGTGTATAGAGGTATATAAAGGGGATTTAAATAATGGATAAAAGATGAAAATTTCACAGCGTTAATCATCCTGATATCCGGGCAACGTGTCGCCGTCTTCTATATGTACAAAAGATTAACGAGCCCGGACGAGATAGTGAACCTTGGCTAGTTTATTTTGCACAATGAACGAGGACGAAGCTTCGTACTCTCATCGGCCGTCTCTTTCTTCTTCGCCCCGTATTCGTAGAATGTTGGGGGTTCGACGTCGTGAAAGGCGATTCTGGATCGATCGATAAAGGACTGAATTGGGCTGGGATATACTAAAGGAGATAAATTTTTGATTCAATTTATACCCAAAGTTGAAAAATACGCGATATAATTCAATCATTTTAAACACGTTACGAAAGGTTGTGGGAATAATATGTACGGGATATTTTTTAACAAGCAGTTTCCTAAAGTGGATAACCAACTTCGCGCGTACAATGTGTGGATAAATTTTTTCGACACTTTGCCAAAGTTCGCTGAAATCCTTTCTAGATAATTGTTCCGCCAAACTCCGCCGAAATTCACGAAAGTTTACAATATTCTCGAAACTTTACTGAGAAACTTACTTACTTACTTACGTACTTATAATTTTATCACCCTGATAAAACTAGTTACCCACCCTACTGAAAATTTTCTTTTGTAACTTTTTTTTTAAACCTAATTCCGTAAAACTTCTTAAAACCCTTAGAGCACCTCTATTAACAACTACACCAATGTTTCAAATAACTTTTTCTACAAGAAAAAGTAGGTTTGTCTTTCCTCGTTCAACAAACCCGCGTAGAATCGCTCCGACATATCAGCGAGAAATTCCTGAATAAACGATGAAGAAAACAGTTTTTCAACTTGGGCGATGACGTTATAAGAGTACAAGGCATGCTTGGCCTGATATCACTTGAAGTATCATCAGCCTTGGTCGGCGTGAAGAGCGCCGGTTCGATCAATTCCAATCGCGGTAAGAGTACAAGGGACATAAGAAGGGATGTTTTCCGGGCGATCCATCAATCCGCAACGTCGTCTGGCGAAAGTTTGCGAAACGAGGTACGGTATGTGCGTGACGGCGGAGCCGAACACACTCTCGACTCCGTGCAAGAAGACTCGAGTGGGGAGGATGGAAGGAGGTACGGAAGAGAGGACAAGGACTAGCTAAAACTATTCCACTTAATACGATATCCTTTGTCCTCGAAGTCGAATGGCTTTGTCGTTGCACAAAGGGCCGTGACGCGCACGCTTTCCCACACCACGGCATCCATCCTCATCTCGACTTGTACCGTCAACGGAATTCTCCTAGCCAAAGGCCAAAAGCCAAGAGTCGAACCATCGATAAAGCGCAGTGTGCCACTGTGGACGACGCGGTCCGTTTGATTTACTATTTTATTTTCTTTCGCGGTCCTCCACTTTTCCTTTTTCCTTGCCATCGTCGCTCTCCGTTTTTCCCCCCCGATCGCGAACCTTCCAAGAAACAGATGGATCTGACCCCGTGAATATTTCATGAACCGATATGTTGCGCGAATCAGATTTTATACATACATTTCAGGAACTTCTGAACAGACGCCGCAGGATCCATCGGACTTTGTGCGTTCGATACTCGGACCCTTCGACGGGGTGAGATTAGTTGCGAATTGAACTGGAATTCGCGTTCGTTTGATAACTGTGAAGTGACTCGTAAGCTTGGTAATTTTGTGTGTTTCAGTGTGTATTTTTCCTTTTCGCCGCTGTAATAACTGTTTTTTTTTACCACCGCCTTTCGTCATTTTCAATTAACTCCACAGCCCGTACGCTCTGGAATTTCGCGGTTTAATTAGGAAGAGTCAAACGAATAGCAGTTCGCGAAAAACGACTAGGGCTCGAGGCTGTGGTGCTGGCCGAAGGTCGAGGGTCGAGGGTCGAGGGTCGAGGGATGGCGGTTGAGCTTTATAGGGTTCAGGCTAATTCGTTGCCCATTACGTGAGGGTAAATTGAAAAAATGTGAAAACTCCGAGAGACGGACTCTCTGTAACTGTGGCTGTAAATAACTACTTGTTACACAAAGTATACGTATAATATTGTGTACGGGTCCGTCGGAAGGGATGATGGGACGCGTTCACGTCATCTCGGATGGTACGAAGGGATACGAGAAACGGTCAGGACTTCGATGCAAATCATCGACATCTTGATTTTTCCATGCACGTTGGAGGGTGAAAGATAGATCGATGGATAGATAGATAGGTAAATAGATAGAAGCGTTTATTCGCCCTGGAACAAATCCACTCAGGCGGTATGCAGAAAACACGTATAAACATAAAACGAGGGTTAAAAAGGAATAACAAAAGAAGGAGATAAGAATAGGTAAAATTAAATAGAACAAAAATGAGTAATGAATAAATACAGAATAATAAATAAGAAATATAATTGATAAGTTAACAAAATAACTGAAGAGGTAAAAATATGAGCAATAATATAAAAAGAATAGATAAAAGTGAAATAAGATTAATTAGGATAGTAAAATTGATAAAAGAATTGGTAAGGTATTAAAATAAGAACGACAAAAAAAGGATCGTTTCATCGTTTCAGCAAGCCGTTTCAAATTCTCGACCGCAGTATCGGGGTTTCGATGCAGTTTCGAAGTTTCATATTGAATTGGAAATCGATTACGCGGCTTTTTTTTTCAATCCGGGACGATGTGAGGGATATTTACGGAAACCGGGAGACAAAAAATTACCCGCCAAAAACACGGGGGGAATGTGAATTCTGGCTATTAGCTACCACCGGCCGAAGTTCTCTAATGCAATCCGATTCGGATAATGATACTCATGGGAGTACATTAATCACCGCGAAATGACGTACGCGAAATATCGCCGGCGGTGGTGATGTTAACTTTTCAAAAAAACCATCGCTCCCGTCAACCTGCGCGGAATATGTGACGTCACGTACGTACAACTCGATGTTAAATAGATCCGCGTTGCAAACCGGTCCGCGGAATCAACGACATCGTTACGTTATACCATCGCGACGAGTGGTTCCTATGAGGTTGTTGGTTTCCAAAACTGGAATGTTTTTGAAATTTGACAGAGGACTGACTTTTAATGCTATTGAAATACCAAAGAACGAAAGGATTTCCGATGTATCATTGAACGCAGGCTGTGCGAGGGTGGTAAATTTCAAACACAAGCTGATCGTTGTTTCCGCTTCGCAGGTGACGAAACCTACTTATGGAAATCTCGTTGGGTTTTCGTTTTTGTAGCCCTTTTCAACCGCGTCGTTCCCTCAAACTCCTTCCTCCTCTACGATTCTTATTCGAAAAGTTTTAGGAATGCCCGACTGGCAGACCGAGATTTCAATAATAGATAGAAGTCAGCACCAGTGTGGGAAAAAGGGCGACTTCCCAGATAAGGAGATTTCAGTTTCTCAATGGGATGCGGTTCAAAGGAGTCTTTGCCATCAGAAACGACGTCGGTTCACCATGGAAATTCTTGTATTCCGATACCGCAACTCTATCTCTCCCTCTCTCACTTTTTCATGGCAGACATGCAAGAAGCTTCCCGTAAATTGCTTCCCTCTCACACGAGAGTCTGTTCGTTGTTTTGAGGTCCTCAAAAAATACTGCAGCAGAGTCCGGATCGGTCCAGACCTTAATATTCAGAGATTAATACTCAATGACTGAAATTGTACATTCTATGGTAAACGACCTGCAGAGGTCTTGAGGATATAGAGGATAGAGAACCCGTGCGAGGTTTTAAAGATGTCCTACTTTGAACCTAAACGTGGAAGAAATGGAAATATCGTCCAAGTTCAGTTCTAGAATGGGTTCTCTTTTCAACACAAATTTAGTCCTCGACAAGTCTTACCAAATGTAGAATTTGCAGCCGTACACGAGGGTCTAAATTTCGACTTGAGTCGTTACGGTTTACACGATGTCGGTCAGGACGTAAGATCCGTTCCTTCTTCCGGTCACGTCGCAAAGTTTTCCTACAATATGCCCATAGCTCCACGAATCCCCCGTCACTCGGATTGCTCGAGTCTAAATCTTGAATTCGGGTCAACTGACTGCCATGGGGGAAAATCCATCACCTGAGCACGATTCGCGCTACCTCGAAGACAATTGAACAACCCGAACAAATAGAAGCCGATGATTACATCGAGGACAATCGAGCCGCTCTACAGAGGGGCGCAAAACGCTACTTGGCTAATTACACTTGGCTTTGCGTCAAGGTGGATGGAACTCCGGTCCTATTTCTACCACCCGAGAGAATCCGGGTGCCTACCTGTGTTCGTCAGGATTGATTTCGGGTAAGGTGGGCAAACAGGAGTCGCAGTGCCGGGGTTTCTCGGTACAGTTTCTGCTGCCAAGACACAGAGAGGGTTTCATTCCCGCCAAAGTACGCGTGTATTCCGTTTGCGAATAATATTCCGCCAAGGAGTGTTGCGCTCCTCGTAGTAGTAGACAGATTAAACTTCTTCTCTCCGCTTACCCATTCAAACAGACTCCGTACGAACTGCCGCTGGCAGGCTCTATCGTCAAGCTCGAACTTTCTCATTCGAACATTGCAGCGAGGAAATTCTCAAGTAATATACATTGTACAGGCGTTGACTGAAAATTTAACGGCAGGAGAAGCTGTCCGACAAAGTAAAATCACGCAGCTGTCGACTCAATTCGTTACGAGAGTGCATAAAAATATTGCCCCCCTTTACCGAGCGTTCACTCGGGGTAACAAAGCTGCGATATTTTCACTTTCGCAAGCTTGTTTCCGGGACGAGAAATTGGTAAACTATAGATTCGTTCTCCGAGTACCAATCCTGACGAAGAGTTGTTCGTTTCCACTGCTCCACCTGTTTTCAAGGGTGTGCGGTCCATTGTTCAAAGCATCTTCACCACGCGATCCGGTAGCCGATTCAAGTGCGATCAAAGAAATAAATCGTCCGCAACCACCCCTGCAGATTCCTCTCTTCTTTTCTTTCGTTTTTTCTTTGCCGTTCTCGGTTTTCTCACTTGAGAACTGCGGCGGGGATGATCGAACAGCAATTATATCCGGTGTCGGGGAATCGGAGGAGGAAGAAGAAGAAGAAGAAGTTCAGCCGAGGAAAATTCAATTCGCCGTCTCGTAGCCGCACGGGCTATTATGCGCATTCGAACTTGTGAATACCGTCGTCGTTCCGCGGTACTTCGTGTCTGCAAAACGGACGAACCTTTCGAGTCTACGGAAACGGTATTCCGATATTTCTCTGTCGCTTCCACGCTCGAACCTTCAAAGTTTCACAGTTCTGAAACAGGGAAATCGAGCCGATGCAGGTTCACGAGAACTTGATCACTCTCCCGTTAATCCACCACCGAGATAAATAACCTCCGACGTATAAGGTATATTCTCACCATGCAAATTCATGCAAATTATTTGCACGTGCGATCGAATATTGACGGAAGACGAATTAGACTGCAGATTTTCCCGTCGAGCTGGCTGATGAGAAAAGTGTCGCTTCACTCGGATTCGGTTCATACCGAAGTTGTGCGGATACTTTCAACAGCTTGTAACGCGATAATTTCGCTAGCCTAGAAAAATTATGCGTAGAATCGAAATGATGGATCGTTGTTGGCTTTGTCCCGTGAAAAAAAAGCCCTTCAATTCCACTCCAATTCATCTTACGACGCGGTATCAACAACAGAATTTTCCCCGATCATTTTCCCGATTTGGTAATTCAAATTTTCCATACCCGACAAGAGTATCGGGGCGTATAAGCAGATCATCCGGTATTCGCGGACAATTAATCTTGGGATTTGATCGAGGATCTGGGCATAAATAACCCATAAATCACGCGATGCCGAGGCGCGTTCGTTATCGAATCAACATTCCCCCGTGTCATCCTGCCGATAACTGTGATCAGTGCAACGTGTCGGGTCGGATTGATTTTCCCCTGCGATAGGTAATGCGGGCTTGAACGGGGTGGTTCGGGTCCGGGTGCAAGTGTCGCTCGGTCCGGTGGAAAGAGGTGAATTTAGCATTCGGGTGGCTCCAGGTGCGTAAAAACTTGGGGTGTCGTCATGCCCGCGGACTCCGGATGATCGCAATATGGGAATGCATCCATCGGATGGTGCGGATATGCCGTTGGTGTGCAGCGTCGACGGGCGTATTTGCATGCGACGACACGGGGTGACGGGAAATTGTAGTTTCCGTAATTTGATTGCAGCGTAATCGAATTCCTGTTTATTTCATTTTCAACTTCGTACACGCGCATACAGCTCTACTCCCGCTATACGTCTGGTTGCAGCAGGTTATGAGCTGATAGTATCGTCTGCTGAATTTCCGCCTATCCGCTCCTCTCCCGCCACCTGCGATGTGGATCACCGAATACGGAAGTACCTGCATTCACCGAAGTGCGAAAAAGTGTGATAGGGGCAGAGGGGGGGGGGGGGGGGGGGGGTCAAAATAACGAGAGACCAACAAGTCGAATGGTCGAAAACACGAAATTTTCGAGATAAGAATTTTAAAACAACGACAGATCAGCCTACCGATGAGATACAGAAAAATTAAAGTTCCGATACACCGGAAAATTTTGGCGAAATGAGTATCGTTACGCCAGGACGTTTCAATGTTATTTCAAACAGAACAAAAAACTGATACCTGCAAGTAAATCAAGAAACAGTAGTGATTGTACCTCATAGATTTGTCATCATAGGTGAAAAACTCATTTTCGATTTTTGACCAGAGAATTCCATTTTTTGCCTACGGTAGAAACTTATATTAGTTTACTCGGTGCGTGTTCGGGCTGTGCAGGGAAAAAATATGTACAATGAAAAAATATTCGAATAATTAAAACATTGGAAAATGAAACGAACGTCAATTAAATTGAATTTTAGTGAAAACAGCACCCTTGTGGTTTAGGGACGAATGCAAATTAAAAATGACGAATTGTAGTTGCCTGCAGCGATTTTACCGAGCATGTTGTTGAAATTTTCGCATCTCTTTACACCCAACGGGAACAATCGTTCCGGAAAATGAAAACAATTATCGTGCATGTAAAATCGTTATTACTATCGCGAGTTCCACTCGAACGATTAGTTTTGAATTGAAACGTAATAAAACTGCGGAAATGTCCTATAACCGAGAATTTCCCGAACCGTGTCGTCACGTTATATATACACCGACTCGTTAGCTATGATCTTAAAACTCGACTGGTTTTATTTCACTTCTTATCGCAAGCATTTTTCTCTCCTCAGTCATCATTCAACGACGTTCTCGCAGCTCTGTACAATTTCTAAAGACGTAACGACCGTGATCGGTAATCAAGATCACCAGACTGGAAATTGGAGCCGAACATACGTATATATAACGCGAGCGGATTACAAATCCGTCTGAAAATATCCTTTGACGACATTCGCTTACATATACTCAGTATATTTTATCTTCCTCCTTTTCTCATATTTCGAACAAACCAAACTCGGTCCACGCGTTGTACGAGTAGTTTATAATTTTGTTTCTACCTCGGTCCTACACGGCGATGATAAAAATAAAGAAACCTACAAAACTTGGCTATAAAATTCTGCGCTGAATAAACGTGGTTCGCATTATTCATCCGCGGCCTACTTCAGGTGCAGCAGCCGTAGACTCGTACCTTCCATTAGCCTGATTAAGTACGCGGCTCTTTACCTGGGAACCGGCTAATCTATAACTCCCGTCGTCCTGTTTCCCAGGTATGGGGAAGTAATCGAGTGCATTTTTCCGCCACGAGGTACCTTTAATGCTTACGATATATATATATATATATATATACACATAGCTGCACTTGTAGGGGATAATGGACGCGATAATTAAACCAGCAATCCCCCAGCAGCGGCGATTATATCGAAAGGTTTTCGTATCTCTCTTCAACTTTCCGCGAATAATCGTAACTCGGGAAGATTAGGCGGATCGGAATTCTTCGATAATTTTGAAACCGCTGGGACTCAATCGCTCCGAAATTCAAGTTCTTCGGCCCGGTACCTACTTGCGGTCCCTTGGTAATGAAGTTTGGTTGGGTAACGTCGGGATCAGCGACGTTGCGGGTGAGCCGGTGGACGCGTCCATCAATTCGAGCACCGCGTTCATTAAAGGCTTTAGCCCGCCAAATGGGGCATCGAATGAAAAATGCTCTCGAGAGTAGGCGCGTGACATCGTCAATGATCGGCTGACGGAACAAATGGAGCCGAGGTTGAGGCCGGGGAAATCGATATGTGACCGCATTGACCCTCCGGAATTCGGTACCGCGGCGTACATTTTCAGCCACCGGCCGCGGGATGTTTAATCCCGGTATTATCAGCAGGTGTCTATGGAATCGGGGAAAAAAGATGCGGTTATGCCCCGATCTTACTTTCGTTTTTCCCTGTCATTCGACGTGAGGATTGAGTTGTAACGTTTGTGTAACAACGGATGTTTATCGTCTGAAATTTGATGAACCGTGATAATAAAAATATACTCATATTCTTGAAAACCAACTCCTTGAAATTCGTTCAGATATTGTACAGTAGCGATTGTTTACCGGATGTTTTGTTGCGTTAACGTTACTGGCTTCAACCTCGTCATTCGACTTCATCCATTGCGACGAATGCGAACCGCGAAAATTAAGCTACGCAGAATTGAAACAGCGATTTGTGAGCTTCAATATCTCATGGCGCAGTTATTTTATGTAATCTGAAAAATCGAGCTTTCTGAGATTTACCGACGCAGTATTATGGAAAATTGAAAAAATATCTAACGTAGCTGCGGGGCGATTAAAATAATACTCCCGGAATCCAAATATAATCACAAAATAAAACATCTCCGCAAGTCCGGTAGGTAAAATTTCGTAAAATATAATTGAATATCGACTCTATAAAATGATTGATTGCCAGCGAATTTTCCCGCAGCGTCGAGTTAATTTATCGCGATGTATAATTTTCTTTTTTTTTCCCCCTCTCAGCCCTTTCAATCCCCGAATAACAGAGTGTTATCAACTGACAGGAAATGCCTAAAACATGTGCTTTAAAAAATTTGCTCCACTACAAGAACGAATACAACGTAGACGTGTGGATGGATACCTATCGATACGCCGAAGAGATGCAAACATCAGTCAATTCACAAGCGAACAGAGAAAACTGTGGATGGAGATGAAATGCGGGGATCAAGAGAGACGGAATAAATTTTGATATTCGTTCGAATCTCGTAAGTAAACAGGGGTGCAGAACAAACGGAAGCTGAAACGAATCCTCCGTGCGATTGACTCGCGGGATATGTCGAAGGAATTGGCAAAGTCTGCAAGCTCCGCGCGACGCCGGAGCAAACAGAGGTTCAAGTATTAACCCTTGACAGGCAATGAAGGTAGAATCCCCCCCCCGCGCCCCGAAAATCTTGTGCTCTTGGAGCAGACTGCAAGGATTGAACCCCTTCAATGTTCATTTTAGTTTGTTTAGTTCAAATTAATTACTTTCGTCATACAACTATGTTATGCGAAATTGTTTGTCTTTAGTTAAAAAAAAAAAATCTCGCAAGCGTTATTAGAAGCTGAGATATTTGAAATTAATTTCCTCTGGATATTTTTTACACTCATTGCCATGAGATATACGGTTTGGATCGAGGGGCTGCTCAGTTAATAAATCATTGAACGGTTTCATCCGAAAGCAGACAGGCAATCGCTGAAAGTCGCTGAAAATCGCTCGAATCGTACGATTCCTAATTTCCTCGTGATTTCTCAAAATGTATGAAATATCATGGGGGAATCAAAAAAACGTCACGTGATTTCGCGAATCGCTGGGAATCACGCGTCCCCTTTCCAAGCAAACAAGCATTCATCCAAAGTCTATGTATATAGATATATTCTCGATGTCGTCTCCTGTTATAAGTGAAAAAAGTTCAAGTCTTCACGAAAACGTCTATGAGAGAATAAAAAAAAATTATTCCAATTTCTTTAATAATTTATGTTATTGATTGATTACCCGCGTATCCCTAATCGTAAATTAATTATTGCTAATCTATAATAATTAATCAATGTTCGTTTCTCGACAGTGTAGAAATAAATGATTTCGGAAATTTAGAAATCACTCGTAATCGTTGGAATCGGCAGAAATCACACGAAGTCGCAGGTTATCTCACTGATTCGGAAATCATGGGAATCGCAATAAAAATCGCAAGTAATCGATCCTTTTGGAAATCGTCGTGCCACTGAATTTGCGAGTGAGCAACCTTTTGGTTTATATATTTGCCTGTCGGGGTTAAGTACGTGAACAATCCACGTTGAATTTTCGTTCTCTTGTTTCGCGAGTAGAGAAGCAGATGGTCGAATTGCAAAAAAGCTAAACCAGCTCTGTTTCCGTCACACGATTCCGACACTAGACGTGGCCGGTTTCGGCACAGCAGCCAATCGCTTTCGGCAAATACCCCTCGAATTTGGTGATTGAGTAACAATCGCCGCATAACGTGATCGAACGATGTCGGTCGATAGGCTGCCATGAAAATTGGTACATGAATTCGGCATTTAATCATCGCACGAGGTACCCGACGCCCCCATGTTTACCGCTGGTAATTGCTACACAACGCGTGGCAAAAAGCTAACGAGAATCGAAAATACAGAAGTCTTTCAAGTGGTTTTTACAGTGAATCATTGAAAGCGTTCGAAGTCTCTGTAAAATCGCAAAGCTGAGGATGCAGGTTGATTCTCGATGCTCAAATCAAGGTTTGAGAAGCGAAACCAAAGATGCTCGAGTTAGATATTGTACTTGAAAAGAAAAAAAAATACATCAACTCGACCTGGACAAAGAACAAAATAACCAAAAACTTGTCATTTAAATTGAGAAAAATTGACTGTCAACGTTACGATTTCGTTTCTTCAACGCTAAGAATTTAACAGTTTGTTCAATTCTTACACAAGTAAAAATCATTTCGTTCTCCAATTGATTTTACAGAGATCAATTGCTGATGATTGGAATTTTTTTCTTTCATGAGTTTATTAATTTTAACATATTACGATGTTCTTACATGCAATTACAAAGGATTGCAAAAAAACTTTGTTCACAAATAGAATGGAGCTACAAATCGTTCAATGAAATTCATTAATTGTTATAAGTTCACAGCATTAAATAAAATTACACGATCATGTAATTACTCTAAAATAATCAATAACCACGGTTGATCTTTTCACTTTTGAGGGGTTAATCATTTTTCAGAATGTATCGGGCTCACTCAATTTCAACTGAAAGAATTCTCACGGTACGCGAGACTTTTGACTTCGCATCGGCATCTGATTTCTTGAGTGCCCGATACATGATTAATCACCAACGGTCCCGTGGCTTTTTAAAAAGCCGGAAAAACGTACCGTGTTAGGGGTTCACCCTTTGTACCGCGAAGCTCCAAGGATTCCCGGCAACTCGTCCCGAGTGGTTACACATCGGACATTCCATACGGAATCAACTAAGTTTGACAAGTATGGGCGGGGTGTCAACGAGGGCCATACCACCTTGTCACCAAGAGCATGACACCCGAGCAACCCCTGGGCAAAAATTTACAATTGCTCATACCCAAAACTATGCCCAAGGAAAATAATTATTAAGTCCCGCTACCAAGGCTCTGAGCAGGCAGGCGCCTTGCCTCCAAAGAAGGCAGCGAGACTTAGTAAAAATTCACCAAAGGATAGCTGCACGACCTAAAATCGTGATTGGTTGAGCGCGTTAGGAGTTAATGATTCAGTTTTTCACGGTTTAACCGCCTTGCGGCGGCCGTGCAACTGACGAATGGTGGGACGAAACAGCCATCCATACTATTGCTCGGCAAGTTTCTATCGCGAGACACGTTTTCACGAGCCTTTCAACGGCGGGTGAAACAGTGAGGGCACCACCGTGCTTCTCTCGGTCATGTGACTCGGGTCTCGGGTACGCACGTGACCCTCGTGACACTCCGTCAATACATGCAATGCACGCCGGAGAGTGACGCTATCTCTGAGCCATTACTGCAGGCAGCCGGATTATGGTTTGGCGCTCTTCCGTCAATTCCTGGCTAACCGGGCTTCTAAAAATAAGAGGCTTGAAACGATGTTCCGAAAATAGGAGAGATGAATTTCAATAATAATAATTGTCTTCGAGCTGTTAGTCCGATTACCGAGGCTTGGTGCGTAATTTCGTGCTTTTGAGGAACAATTTCGAGTTTCAAAATATTGGATTTATTTGAAAATTCTCTACCTACTTCCAACTGTCAAGGTCAACAGTGATTGCAATAGGATACAACGATTTTTAACGCCTCAGCGACAGAATTCAGAATAATATCGGACACGCAAGAAGTTGATTTTGCTACTGTATTTTACATGGTTCTATTTCAATTCTTACAATTCGTAAATTTTTCTCTTTAGGAAGCCCGAGTCTTTCGCAATTTGATTATCATTTATTCAACTATGTCCCAATCAAATATTGAGAACAATTTACTTCCAGTTTCAAAGTCTAAAAGTTGCCGTTGATTGTCATTTTTAACTTTGATGATCCGTAAGACACCTTTAACAAGCGTTAAATAAATCCGTACAAGTAATCATATATTGTAAGACCTCTGCATTTGAAAAAAATAAATTTTCAACAAAGTTGGGGTTGATCGGGTTATCATGGCGGAACGCTTAAAAAACAACAACGTATTTTGCACTTTTAGAACGGCTTTGACGGCTATGAGTTTGCGAAATATATTACCTAAAAAACAAAATCCGTGAGGGCATCATCGCAATGCCAGCGGCCAATCACACTCGACCATGTGACCCACCGTAAATCCGTGTTCGAGTGGTGACTCGATCTCTAACTCGCGGTTCGCGATCCCTGCGACGTGATTTATCGCGATCTTACGCGTTGGTTGAATTAAAATCAGTAGAAAAATGATCTCTGGTGCAAGGACAATATTTTAAAAGTCGCGAAATAGCCACAGAATACTACATTCGTCGAATAATCTCGGTTCGTTCAAGCTGATGAAATCTTGAGACCCGAAAAATTTCGATACCGCAACCAATGGCGAGTCCAATCATCGAGATGATATATTGCGGGAATTTCAATCCGCGCATCGAGCTCTTTGAGGAAAGAGACCGCAACGGATTTGATATGCTGATTCATCTATATTATTTTTCCTGATTTTGTTCGGGGTGTGAACGAATCTCGCACAACTTGTCGCCAAGAGTACGACACCCGACGCACCCCTGAGTAAAAATTTAGCCCAATTACCCGCAAATAACTCCGATGAAATACATATTAGGTCCCGCTGTTCCAAAAGTTCTAAGCAGCCAGGGATTGTCCGCAAAGAACACAGCGAGACCTAGTATGAATTTCACCGAGTTAGTGTTCTGGGTCTAAGCTTGTTTAGGTGAGTTTTTGGGTTTCGGTTTTGTTAGACGATGCCTCCGAGGCCTGCCTGTAGAATTCATCGGGTAATTTTTATCGCGAGAAAACCAT
The DNA here is from genome assembly GCF_021155785.1 of Neodiprion fabricii. Classification (NCBI taxonomy): domain Eukaryota; kingdom Metazoa; phylum Arthropoda; class Insecta; order Hymenoptera; family Diprionidae; genus Neodiprion; species Neodiprion fabricii. Next base: position 7,111,453 of record NC_060239.1, read on the forward strand.
TAAGCGTTTCAACAGCATCCGCATTCATCGAAGAGGGCAGCAGGCATCGACAACGCCGTGCCTGTGACAGATTTTCGAAGGTAGAACAGAAGTCGAGGGGGAAACAAATCCTCTTTTAACAAATCTTACTCGAGTGTGTAAATATCGTTTGTTAAAAAAGCGTGAACTAAAAATAAAATACTAGTAAGTAAGTGTACCAGTTACCGACCCCGTCTCAATTACTGACCTTTTTTGATTGTATCTGTTTGATCCTTAGTTCTAAAATTACAAAAAAATAAATTTGTAGTATTCAACCCTCTAGCAGTTGGTTTTAATAATCGAGAAATGCACAACTTGTACCGTCAATTTATAATTTTGTTTTCAAAATCTTCCCAAAAGAGTCAATAATTGGGTCTTAACATGGCGATAACCGGTACACTTACCTTTACAAGTTGTCAAGAAATCCATGGATCGTGGATGATTTTGAGCACATTTCGCAAAGCTTGCATCGTGCATATGAGACTGATTGCTACGGCAGTGACGCATTTCCAGAATATCACGTCATAACTCGGACGTGACAGAAATAATCGTTCATTGTTCGAGCCTCTCGTTGAGGATCAGTGCCGAGCCGAGTATAATGCGGGACCCGATGCACTGTACGAATCGTAGATCCCTTTCCGCAAAGAGGAGAGAACGAAAGACGATTCACGATCATTCGAGGGCGTTAATTCCCACGGTTTCGGACAAATTGCCAAACCTACACCACCCTGCGGATGAATAAAATTTTATTTCCCGAGAGGAGGTACGAAGTTTCTCTTTCGTCGGTGTTTATAGTTGGAGAAAGAAGGTGCGGGATGAGCGAAATTGGAAAAACGGAAGGGGCTAGCTCTCGCGAGTTTCTCGCAAATGGACGATGCGATTCGGGGGCTAAATGGTGAACCGTTTCGCGTTCCATCGTGCCGGCTAATCTACCGAATCCCCCTGCCCTTTATCTACAATTTCACTCGTAACTTCTCTAAACTCTCGCGTTGTGCGGTACACCAACAGAGAATGGGAAGATTCACACCTCGCGAATTAATACCGTGCATATAATAATTACACCGTATCGACGAAACTGATGGCCAATGTACCAGAAATGCTAAATAAATGATATACGGGTCTTTTGGATTACGATTGCCGAGAATTGTACCTAGCTGAAGCTTTCGAGTATCCGTCGGATAATTTTCATCTGACGTATATGCGTGTATATATGTATAAACATGAGAATACTGGCCGCGATCCAAGGAGAAATATAATTTTTCAACTGTCGTTCCTGGCTTGTACTCGCGGTGTATCACCCGCGGTGCAACGCGGCCTCCTGAGGGACTGATAATCGGGTCGCTGCAGCAGAATTTTTATACAGTCGTATATTACGTCTGGATTCGTGTACGAGATATGAACCGACCACCTAGGCAAGTTGTACGAATACGATTCGGGTGTAAGAGATCTGGCATCACTGCCAGGTAAGGTAATACGTGAAATATTCGGAAAATATCATCGTATTTGCATGCATACATGCATGTGAATCGGTCGGAGTTACCTTTGAGATTTGATTCATAGCCGAGAGGATTTTTCGCCGGGTCAGATGTTTGCGAATTTCTCAATTCCGGGATATAAATTCACTGTCATCCGCAACCAACGGTCCTCTCAGAATATCACGAGTTAATCTATTTTTCTCCTTCGATCTATCCGCGTTTAAACGGAGGGGAAAAATGTCCGGGTACAAAAATTCAACGACTATCGTGGAGGAGTCGTATCGAAAGTTTTGAAACTATTTCACGGTACGGAACGTAGCTGCAACAGGTTATTTACACCCTAAACTTCTCTGATTAGTTGGCTACTTCGTCATTCGGGAATCTGGAAACACGTATTAAACTTACAAATCGTCAGACGAAGTGGTACAACAGTAAGCAGTTGAAACGCAAGGTATAATCCAAGAACTCTGCAGTGGTGCAGATACCGAGGCTGCGAAGAGAAAGAGAGAAAGACAAAGAGAAAAGAGGAGGTGGTGAAAAGGAAAAGAAATATTTATCATCGTCGGTAGATGGAAGAGGCGAGAAGCTAAGAGGCAAAAGAAGGGTAGATGAAAGAACCTTAATTAATTGAAGTAGAGTGCGACTCATCAGGAGATTAGGAACGTAGCAAACGAAGCAACGCGCAACGGGACGATAAAAAGGGAGGACTAAACCCAACTTGTATAATTGCAGGATTGTGTCGTCGTAGAGTTTGGCCGAAACCTTCTCCAAAGAAAGAGAAGAAGCGATAAGAATTAGGGATATCCCGGCAAAATACAAGACTCGGGGAGGAACAAATCCGGGAACTAATTTTCATCCACGACTGAAGAAAAAAAAAAAAAAAGAAAAAAAATCAGAAAGGAACAACAAGAGAAAATCTCACGAGCGCCAAAATCAAGAGCAAAAAATATCAGCGGACTTCCATTTCCTCGTTAACAGATCGATCGAAAGTAAGAAGTCTCTGAGAGTGATGGATAAACGCGAGGCGATAGACAAATGAGCTTATTCGAAGAAAAGCTCGAGAAATACATCGAGCCAATTAAGCCTTGTCAGACTTTCGGGATATCTTGTTACGCCTCGTTGTCGGGGGAGACTCGTAAATCTGAACGTTGGTTCAATGGAGCGATTTCACGAGGCACGAGAATAGCACCAACTGTGTTCCTTATATCAGAAGAAAATAGAAATGATAAATGTTATCGATTCAACCGAAGACCGCAAGCTTGCTCGCGGCCGTGAAGATCCGAGATTCGATTTGATATGCGATAAATGCAGCTGCCTCTTGTCGTCAAAAATAATAACACAAAGATAAGAGAAATAAAAATGTCCTAACTCAATGATTTTATTCAACTTGTCCTTTTAATCGTATGTTTTTTTTTTCGAGAAAAAAAAAAACACGATCGTCGAGATGTTAACGTTGTACGACGACAATAATTCCATTCAATCCGTCGGCACACTCGGGAATGTGCGATTGTTCGACGCGACGCACTTGTAAAGCCAATTATAAACGGGATAATTGCACTTGATGACAATAAGCGGGAATCGAATTTTTCAAGAGATCACCACGGCACGTTTTTGTTTAACGCAACAATAAACATAAAAACGCGCGGATTCGTAGCGTTGTAATTTATTTTATCGTCCCGTGACGTCATCGTCCAGTATGCCTTTGATGTTGATCCTTTAATGAAATTGGAATTCGTTCGGAACGGCCCGATTTTGCCGGCGCGTAAAAACATTTACCGTGAATTTACGTATAATGCAATTCCGGAACCTAATTAACCTCTGTTCATACACCGTTCACTTAAATAATGCAGTATCAATGACGTGTGTATAATCCAGCCATATGAATTACCAATTGCCAATCGACTTTCCTCGTGCAACATTATTTACCATATCAAGAAAAACCACGTTTCCATACTCGCGTGCAATCGCACGGTATTCCTCTCCGTTTGTCCGTTACTCATTTCTGTCAACCTATTTTTCCGAACTATGTTTGTCTATCCGAGGAAAGATGAGAGAGCCCCGGTATCTATACAGCGTAAACAAATTTCCGATATTTCTCCTGTACAAAGAACGTAAAATGTACGTTATAGCTGTACAGTGTACGTATACATGCATAGTAAACATGGGAAGACACGAGACGAAGATTCGTTTAGATCTCGTGACCAGAATAAAAACTTCTCCAAAGATAGAAAAGTATCCTGTATTTTATAGATATACCCTGGATCGCATGGGGAGAGAGGAAACGTCACACGGACGCGATGCTTGAGAGAAATATTTAAATATATTTTTAATTTTAAATATATGTATGGTATTTAAAATCATCAACGATATATGAATGAAAAATGAATTTTAAGAGCTATAAGATTTCTGTTGTTTATACTTACTTCGAATGAAATATATAGCTATAAAAGAAAAGTAACTCAAGTGTCTCGTTCGCGGTATAAGATTCTTGTTTAAAGAGAAGATTTATGTTTCGTATCGAAAAATCATTTATAATCATCATCTGTACACGTTTATACGCACCTCGACCGAATAATTGTACGTGATGGATAAATTAAAAATAGCCTGAAGGACAGATCGGGAACACAGGAGGCGTGAACCAGACGAGTAAAACATCTACACATAGAACTGTTGGGACAATGCAGTTCCGTCAACCCACTTTAGCATTCGTTTGCATAAAAGACTCGCGTTATCGTCCATCCAGCCGACATTTCCTGGTAAAGGCGTGAAGCAAAGTTGACTTTACTGCGTCCATTTTCCACCATCCGACGAACAGAAACTTTCGATGCATCGGAACGTATTGCCTAGGCAGTGACTTCCACGGGAAAACAGGGTGTCGAACGATCAAGTTTCTTGCTCCTCGCCAATGAGTGAGGATCTAAATCTCGAAAGACCAAAAAGTCGAGCGGTCAAGTACCCGAAATTTTTGAGATATCAATTTTAGAATAACGTACGATCGGTGTATTCGATAAATCACCCGGTGGAATAACTGTTTTGCCGAAAGTTCAATTAACCGAATGCTTTTGTACCCGAATAAGATATGGAAAAATGAAAGTTCCGATATTGAAGATCGACAGCGGCTAATACTTGGAAAATCAAAAAACATTATTTGTCGAATATCAAAGTTCGGAAGGAGCAAAATTTCAATCCGAAAAATGCAGAGGGACCAGAATCCTGAAAGGACGAGATACCATATCTCCTGGAAATTCGACAACTCGATGCTAGTTTTATCAAGATTAACTCATTGTATTAGACAATCGGCTCTGCCATCAAAGAAAAAAATAACGCAAAGGAACAGGCAACATATTTTTAATAACATTCAAAAAGTGCATCTTTTATCCCGTACGTTTGATTTATTCGAGATATTATTACATTAAATAGTGTTCCACATTTACTTTCGTGCCCTCGTGTCACTTCAAGAGCGTAACGCCATCGATTAGCTGCTGGTGGCGTTGACGAGAATAAATGTGCTGCTGACGTCATCCAACCTTTCGGTATTTTGTCCATTCTATATTAGTGGGTTTCGGCATTTCGACCTCTCGAGTCTTTGGTCGGTTGTTATTGATAAATTCGGATTCGAAAATATTCGAAAAGGGCACTACTCTGTCATTTGAGAAGTCGGTTTCTCGACTATTCGGTGTTTTCGCAATTCAATACTCATCACTTCGTAATCTAGCCCATTCTCAAGAAAAACAAAATCAAAAAATTCTGCATAAATTAACGTTTCTACAACACAGGTATTCGAATTTTTGGTTCTTCTACGTTTTCAACCGTCGGTAATTCGACTTTCGGCATTTCTTCCCGTCGACTTTTTGGTCTTTCGCAATTTTTGCACCCCACCCCTCGCCGACGAAGCACACTCACCGCGTAATCCCGCAGAGCCCCCCGTGGGATTTATCGGGAATTGTCTTTCGTCTCGGATTACCGAAGGCGTCGCACGAATCGGAGCCGAACCTGTCGTCCGTCAGAATCGTCATCAATGCCTGCGCGGAGTCCCGCAGGATAGCCGCCGGCCGACCGTTCTTTACTTCGGATAGAAATCCAATCCAGAATCACGCGCACAAGCGCAGAAAAACAGGCCAACCGCACTGCCTCGTTTTATATGGATCCCGCATGAACGTCCCGGGGGAACCAAGGGTGACGTTTTCGATTCATTTTTTCAACCCCCTTTCCGCTATCTTCCAACCTCGCGCACAAGGCTTTTCTCCTCGCAACCCTGCGCGCAATCAACTTGCGAAATAGTTTCGCAAGGGTGTTGAGAACGACCGTTACATATCTGCGATCTTGTTTCGTCATCACGATCCGATCAAGTTTGCAATGAAAATTTTTACCTCTTGAATTATTGTCGTTGTTATTTTTTCGCGGAGGTAATCAGCGTGCAAATATTTTTTTCACACATGAATGATTTATCGGAAATCCGACGCGTGATGAAAATTCAAATACCTATATATCTAAACGTTTTCTACTCTGATGTAGAAATATGTTCGTCGCATTTTAAACTTTTGAATATCGCGTAGAATTTATTGGCCGGTACGAATAAATTCACGGAAAAAGATGCATTGCCGTATCACGTTCGTTCGTTTCATTTTCAATATGCGGACTGCGGTTCGCGAACTGCTATTGCGAACTTGCAGTTCGTCTGGTTCAAGTGGGCGTTGCGCTTCGACGAGTTCGCGAATACACGCGGTTTGATCTATTCAAAGAAACCGCATTGTAGGTACTGGATGCTGAAAATTTTCGTTGATATCGTACAACACGACGATTCATTCTGAAGCACGGTATTATTTTGGTTTGAGCTTTTTGAGCTTTGTTTTTTTACGTGATTAGGGAGCCCGGATTACGTGGAATACCACAATCCTACATTGTGTGTTGCGGATATTCACACGTCACTCGCGCAGATTATACTCACGAACTGATTGTCAGTTGGTAGAGAGAGAGAGAATACGCGCGGTCGTTACAGGCGGAACGTGACGCTTTGCTTATACTTAGGGTGAAACACAAGGCTGTAAAGGGATGGATAAGCACGAGCAGGGGAAAATAGGTAAACGAGGTGTGAGTACATCAGGTCTTGAATTCAATAGCGAGCGAATTATATTAAGCACGTTGCATAAACGCGAAATCCATGACTGCCAAAGCGGCAAACATTCGTCACACGTTCTTACCCTTGAATCTCCTCGATCTTTCAAAATCCTCCCTTGCCTCGGTCTCAACATATAAACCAAAACAACGAGGACGAAGATAAAGCTCTGATGGTATCACGATAGGAAATAACACGAGTTACACCTTGCTAGAAATATTGTACGGGGTATTGAAACGTGCGAAGGTTCGAATCAGCGGATCAAAATTTACAAGTTTGCGTGATTCGGAGAATCGGCTTAATCAGTTGGCATAAAAGTTGATAGTACACATAGTAAGTATTACAGGAATTATTATAAATTTCACCCGAGAAGAAAAATCTGAACTCTCATTTTTTTAACCGCACACCTTTATCTTTGGCAAACGGCAATGGACGTCGTCGTGTCAGCTGTTTATCTTAGATGACAGAGTTTCGTCGTTAAAACGCGGGTGGGGTAATTTGAGGAGGGAAAAAAATGGTGAAAAATTGAGGATCAGCCGTAGCTGCGTCCGCTCTTATCATAATATCGAGGACGTTATCGTAGAGCGTTGCTTCAGGAAAAGGGCCATTCGAACCCGGGGCGTCGTTTCAGCGGCGAGATATCAACTGCAGGATTCCACGTGCCGAGGGGAGTAACAGATTTGAGGGAAAACTCTCCGGGCGATAGAAGGTATGCGTGTAAGCTTTTTACCCGACTGAAGATCGATTCGTTCGCCGAGCTTTTCATAACGAGCCGAAAGCTGGGCGTTGCACGTGTAATCAGAGCTCCTCGCGCAGGGCGACAAAAAATTATAAGAAAAGAAAAAAAAAAACCGTTCGATTTACATTCCCAGCGGTAACACTGGTCAACAAAAATTCACTTCTTGTGTGTAATATGAAAACTTTTTATTGCCGATGTTGGGAACAAGGTTTGGTATAATAGAACATTTTTGATAGTAACAGTTTTGTTATAATACGAGTTTTCTTAGTTTTTCTAATAATACGAACAAAATTTTGTAACAAGGAAGTTGGTTAATAATTTTGAAATACCTATCTACCCTCCATAGAAAATCGTGTTTATTTCCATTCGATAAGGACCGGTTTTCGAGTAACAGCTGCTACCAGTAAAATTGAACGTTTATCGTTAATGCAAGTCAACAGAGATCAAAAGCTTGTGAATGTTGACGATTTCTCAAATATTCAAACGTACGATTATCTCGTAATAAAATTGATATAATGTGTCAATTTTTGACTAACCAACCTCCTTAACAACAAGCCTCGAAACATGCCCGCTCATACCCGCGAAACATGCAATCTATGCGAAAGCTCAAGGTCAGAAACAGTATCGCGCAACGGTCCGTTTCTTTCTCTGTTTTACTTTTTTCACGGGAAACGCAACCACGAGCTTTTTCGCTCACGCGAATTTACTCCTGGTACAGGTCACGCGTAATGCGAAAAATTTGACGAAACACTCGAAGCCTGCTTGTCTAGCGAGTTCCTCATTTCGGGCCAACTTTTGCCGAACGATGTACACTTTCGCGGTTTAGATGAATCGACGTTGTGTCGTAGGTTATACGGGGATGATTCACGTTGCGTTTTATGTTTCTGTTATCATCCCCACTCGTTTTATTTCTTGTACTTTACGCTCCTTCTCTCTCTCTCTCTCTCTCACCCTCTCTCTTTCCTCCCCATCTTTTCCCCTGCTTTCGCAGATAACAGCTGAGGTGACTAGACGAGCCACATGAACCGGCGTTATCTTTCGAAGCTTCCACAGAAGAACCATACGAAGGTTTCGGCTACTAGGTAGATAAATTCTACTACCATTGGTAAAAGGCTGTTGGCGGTACAGTGACGTATTATGGTTATAAATATTCACTGATTCCTATCCGTTTACGCGTTAAACCAAACAAAAATCGGCTCCACGTTATGTTGTACAATTCGTTGATTTTATATTCGAGAAATTGACGAGGTTCGAAAGATTGTCTATTTCTCACCACGATGCATTTGCACACGAAACGCATCTCAAACCGTATATAAATTAATGATCATAGAATTCCCATCCTACTAACGTTCTGTAGATATGATTCGAGAGACGCGGAGCTATGAGATCATCGTTAGACAAACTGACGGAGAACCGTCTACAGGTATGCCTCAGGTAGATAAACGGATATTAAACTTGCGATGTACATACGATCCAGAGATGCAGTGATAGTTACACGTAATATTCCGCCTGCACGCGCGTAAATAATTTGAACTTTCGAACTACGCGAGAGTTGCGAAAGAGTGTAGGTGTGTAATATATCTCCTACACCAAACTAGGCGGAAGGATTGAGCCGTGTGTATATTAAAAAAAAACGAAAGAGTTAAGAATGCGAAAAACTCAAAGTCAATTCGCGCTCGTTGAATGATAAAACTTGTGTCTTTGGTACAAATACGAGTATACTTACGGTATAATATACGTCTAAAAAGAAATTTTCCGGTTTATGCATAAAGTCGGAATGCGATATGCATCCTGTCATGCTCCGCGTACAGATAAAACAGTTCTTTACTTTCATATCTACAAACGAGTAGATTCATTTGTTACGTTCAACTATAATTCTATAGCATTTACGTACACACACACACGATGTTACACAGTCATGAATATCTGTAATTTTATTGAGATTCGATACGCAATTTAGAGTTTATCAGAACCATGCGTTATATTTATTATCGGGAATTAAATATTTCTCAGTGGGGCGAGGAATTTGGAATTTCAATGTTTCCGATTTCAAATTTTTCTCATCAACCCAACTGTGAAGAAACTATGAATTTTGTAAACGATTCACGAACCGGTGTAACGTAAAAACCGGCGCACTCTAACTTAATATATATATACCCTCAACAAAGTTGGTCAAGCATAGTCACATTATCGAAACCCCTTCGGATAGAATTTGCTGGAAACTTTCGAGAGTTTCCAGCATTTACTTGCATTTGGATCCGAGGATCCGACATGTGTATACATATTTTCAAACCCAAGTATCCTCCGACAAGTTTCACACAGCGGAAAAGTTTGAAGGACGAAAATTTACCGAAGAATACAAGTCGGTTTGGACCTCGCCTTCGTTTTACTCTCGCGACAAAATCGTAACCTTAGAAAGTACAACAAACCTGCATATACACGTTACAAGGCAAATAAACGAGACGTTGCGTTGTGTTTTATGAAAAATTAATAATCTGCCAAAGTTTCGTTCGTTGCATTTTTTTTGCACGTTCGAAGCGAAGAAACAAGGAAGCAAAGACTACTCTAAATGTGTTTCGATAACTCAATGCGACGCTGAGAATAAGACGAAGAATGAAACGAGTCCAAGGCTGCAGTTTGCAAGTATCGAGAAATATATCGAGATCGGGAACGAAGGACCGGAGGCTACTAGACGCAAGTGCGATCCTCTCGGGGTCTCGGGGAATAGAAGGAAGGAAAGAACGCGAGCGTTCAGTGCCCCTCAAAAGTCGGCGAAGCGTGGGGTCGAGCTGCATAATTTACCACCTTTGAACAGACGGCCGAGTCGTCGAGACCTGCAGGCGACGAGAGAGAAGCCGGTCCTTCGTGCTCCCCCTGAAGCTCGTTGCCTGAAGGAGGTTTCTGCTTCCGGGATTTGATTTTCTTTTTTTCCCACATTTTTACCTTTCGTTCTTACTGCGAACGGTGAATAAAAATTCTACTCCTCTGGACGAAGCCGACGCTGTGTTGCTAATTAATTAGTATGTTACGCTTCGCTACGTTTTACAAATTTCAACGTCACAATTATCTTGCTCTTTTACTCTTTACTTTCCCGAAAGAGAAACTTTGATCTTCGAAGAGCCTTTTCGAAACTTTGAAAAGCTTTCTGGTTATCTGTGAGTCCCGCAAATTCGGATATGCGGTTCCTTATTATTGTTATTATTATTTTTTTCTAATTAAATTACGAAATTACGGACGAAGTCCCTCGACACATTTTCAATTTTCGATTCTGTTCCAACGCCACTCGATAAATTCAATTTTCGTTTACCGCGCATCTTTTACCCCTTTTACGATTCCTTATTTTTTCCATCCCATGTTTTATAACCAATAACTTGCATATCCTTCAATTTTATCCTCCGATAATCGCGTCAATTTTCAACTCTGCTGTACAAGTCACAGGTTATAAAATAATCTTCAATGGTCGCACGATTCTAGAATTCTACGTACTTTTTCGCCGTGAATAAAGTCAGTTTCTCATTTTTTGTAGATAGCACGTATTTTTCTTTCAATCGAAACTAAACATAAGGCGGAATACAATTCCTCATTCAAGCTTAAGATTGACAAAAATGAGTGAGGAAAATTCAATGATAACGATAAGAATTATTTTTGTTTTATATATATAATATATAACGTGGTTGCGGGAGTAATTTTTATTCATGTTTTATTCATCGCAATCTACGACATCTAATCTTCACCCTTCGCATCGTCTCGATTCAATCAGCTGAAGTGAAACTCTGCAAAGATTATACACCAAGCTTATATATATATGTATATATACATACATATGTATATTATAGGAGAAAAATTTTAATATCAAGTTACGAAACTCAAAGTTAATCTGACGAAAGTTAGGCACAAAAATTTTTCCTTCAATCTTAGTTTTATTTTTCTTTCTCGCGACCTCTTTTTCCCTCTTTCGCTATCCCGTTTCTGATCCGCAAACTCCCGGAAAAAAAAAAAAAAAACCGAGACATAGAATATTCTATACGTAGAATACGTAATTTTCATTTCGTCGCCAAAAGCGGGCGGTCGTACGACTATAAGACAAAAATGATTATAATAATCAGTCATCCAACATGCTGTTTACACGTAGTTGCGAAACTCTAGAAATCCCTGACGACGAGGAGTAGAAATACTTGTACCTGCTTCCAGCGAGAGGATAAAATTCGAAAAAAAAAAATATCAGGCACGTGGAAGTTAACGTAGCCGCCGGCACGGCAGCTAGAGCATTATTTCTCATTCCCCGAAACTCCCGGGAGGGTTTCGTACATTTTTTACTTCCGGTAATACGACTGCACCTCCTCGTGCGTACAACGGGTATTATATAACGAACGCATATGCTCAAGGATCCCTTACCGCATACGTATTACTCGCTGGCTAATTGTGAGTACCAGAATTTATAAGAATCGCCGCCGCGTGTACATGTCGAAGAAGGGGAGGGAAAAAAAAAGAGAAGCAAAGAGAAAATATTACAAGGGTTGAAAAGGGGGAGGGGGCGAATCTCCCCTTCACGTTTTAGTGACCCGCCAGGACGGCTTTCCACTCTCGTTTTCAAGAGCAGTGGAACATAATCGCGGGTCTTAAGACCCCGGAAGTAAGCGGGGCGAGCCGGAAAGATAGAAGGTCCCTCTCTCCCTTGCCCGAAACGAATTCACCCCATATACGAGCGTGACGATGAGATTTTCACGTCACCTATAAACGTGAATTGGAAAAACCGATTCCCCGTTCACAATGCTGTGAAAATATCGATTAACTCATTTTTATCCTATAAATTCCTGCGTTAGGTTTTAAAAAGAAGAATTATACGAAGAGTAGGATGGATAGAAAAAAAAAATCGTAAACACTTTTCTTATAGCATATAAACATATCATACTGGGGCAGCAGTAAATCACCACAAAATCCCACCGAACGTTGAAATATACACTCGAAGAAATCCTTTCGAAATCGTCGCATCACACTTTTGGAATTTTACATTACATACCGATAATTTCATTCAAACACCTTATAAATTAAACAATTTATTCTTCATCCACGATTTCAACGACACCTTACTCCGATACTTGGTTTAATTAGTTCTGATTGGTTTAAAAAATTATCCTATTAAAATACTGCAGACACAAGCATGGATCGTTACAATCACGACTATAATCACTGTCATGAGTTTCACATCCCAAAATGTTTCACATTCTTTTTATTTTTATTTTCAGTCTTAATATTTTCGACATTTTTTCACCTGATTTAAAACTCGAGGTTAAATCTTGTCAAAATTATATGAGGAAAAAAAAGAAGACGACCTAAGAATAAAAAAAGGAAATAAACTTTTCACACCATGGCTAATAATGTCGAGATACTTTTCGCCGTGTGAAAGAATTTACGGAGTATTTCAAATTGTCGCGTGACATTTTACAGCTGGAGAGAATGTGTGTGAATGAAATTTTTTTTTTTCTCTCTAGCTTTGAAATTTAAAATTCACAGAAGCGCACTCTTTTCAACTCTCTTTATCACGAACATACACAAACTAGTATAACAAAAAGTGTAAAATTATAGGTATATCGTTGAATGTAACAGGATCGTACGACGTTCATCCTTCTTTTTTTCGACTTCCGTTTTAATTTTCCCGATCCACCGAAACATCGATAATCCACAAGTGCACAGCGACTTTATCACACCGCGGATAGGAATGAATCCGTGATTCCCGTGGGAGCGGACCTCCTCTTTCCCTGGATGAGGGAGGGAGCCTCGGTTATTAGACTCCGAATGCAGAGGAGAGTACGAGGACGAAGAGGAAGTCGTAGTGGCGCGCGGCTCGCCAGTTGCTGACTGGTTCCCGGCCCCTCGCATCTTGAGCGGATCCCTCCCCTCCTCCTCCTCCCTCTCGACAACCCCCGGCGCAAACTCTACGGCGTGGACGACGCGACGCAAGTCGTATCGCGATGATGCCGCGGGGGGGTTGAATTCGCCACCGTGCAGGTGGAATCAACCCTTTCCGTAATTATTTCATCCCGTCGACGTTGTAGCGGTCACGAGGACCGCGAGTCTCGACGATATCTAGGATTAGCGGCTCGCTGATGGACTTGGCTTCCTTGCCCGATTTCCGTATCTTATCTTGGCACGCGTGTCAGCTTCCGGGATCAGCGGAAGAATTTACGGACACGTTTTTCGGCCTGCCGTGTTTCGGGTCTGTATACGTAGGGACTATGTGTCAGGTACACGGGGCACGATTCAAAGGGTTATAACTTCTCCGCGGGTCATAAAAAATTGCGGAAAAAAAAAGTCCAAGTATGTTACGAATTGGCTCGTTTTAAGCGACTCATCAATTACCCGCTGAGAAAACTTCCAAGTTTGCTCGTTTATCATTTCATTTATGAGGGTACGTATAAGCTGTGCGTATATAGACATACACGTGATATATCGGATCGTCGAGATACATATTGCAGATACACGCGCACACCTACCTACACACATATATGTATATATTTTTCGTTTGAGAGTCGATTCAGACCGGAACACAACTTTTACAGTTGTCGACTGGATGATATCAATTTAATCGACACGATAAGTGAATTTTATTCACGGAGACTGGTGAAATGAATATTTGATTCAATCGTTTCTTTCCCTTTGATTAAACAAGAAAATTTGTTTTGCTGTATATAGCTGAAGTAAGCGGAATCTCCTCTTCGTTGCGAATGTACTACTTCAATTGTTGAAATAAACGGTTGAAATTTACTTGTATTTGAGGGTAAATAATTTTCGTTTTCGAGAGTTCACGTTTTAATATTAATGAATTAATGCAACTCTACAAGATTGATATGAAAAATTTCAAACACCGTGGCATCGACACATAATCGGGACAATAATATCTATTCTAAACCAGCAACAGCGTGAAAATTCGATGCCGAATTCGGCATCGGCAACGACCCCAAAATTACCGGGTGGTAAAAAATAATTACAGCTCAATTCACGGCAACTTAAATTGTAAATCGTTGAAAAATTTTGTCATTCTATCGGCTTCTGCGCTGAACAATTTAATTTTGACGAATAGAATGCGAGAAAGACCCAGGTCTGGTAATTTTTCTTCTTCGAGCACTCTTTTCCCAGTTACTTTTTTCAAGAGAACCAATGCAAGGGAGTGTCGCCGCGTTTTAGTTTTACCCTGTACTTGCATGTCTGCCTCTAACCTTTTTTTGCTTTCTCGTTTTTTTCAAACTCTAATTGGAAGCGTGGATTCTTTGTAAGCCAAAAGCTGTTTCACGTTCTATTTTTTTCTTTTACTTTTTACTCTTCTTTTCATCTCGTTTCAGTTTATTTTATTTGTTTGTGTCTCTCCTTTGTTTTAGTTTAGGGAACGCGCCAACTTTTGTATTCCCAGGTATACCTTCGTGTCGCTCAAACCTGTACCGCAAAAACCGGGAAAAACTTTAATATTCGTTAGAAACAATTTCAATATACTGATATGCATTTTTGCAAGAAACCGGAATCCCCAAGAAAAAAAAAAGTGACGATGATTCGAAGAAAAAAAAAACACACACACACACACACAGAAATAAACTTCAACTCGGATAAGTGAGTTTTTGAATAATGCAAAACTACAGTCAACCCTTTCGCATAGTTCGACAAAATTTTTCAAAGGAATTGAGAGACGTGTAAATTTGGCAAGAAAATAGGATTTAGATCGAAACTACACGCATTATGCAAAACTACCTTAGCCTCGTGTAACGCGTCGCTGTGTAAGAGTTCCTCACGTATTTTGCGTTCAAGTTTACGATCCGTTACCCAGACAGCACAGACACTGGTGGACGTGCGAAGTTGGAAAGGGGGTAGTGAGTGTTTCAGGAGGAAAGGGGGAGGATTCAGCTTTTCCCCGCACAGCTGTTTCCGCATATTGTTTTCAAAGTGTCTGGAACGAACATTGACGCGATAAGGAGGGGAACGTATCACGTTTACGCGTCTCGCCTCGCCTTCCGGGCGCGAACTTCACCGTTGGATTATGCGGGTTAACGGTAACGAGTTTCAGCAACCATCCCCGACCAACCTGCGCCAACGCAACGGCGAGAGCGGCCTACACAACACTCCGATATACCATTAATTTTCACGCAGCCCTTATGCCTCTGCAGCACGTCTCCATGGCTACCGAGCCTACGACGCGGTAGATTAGGCACGGGTCCACCCTCCCTCTCCCTATCTTAGCCTTCATCCCGTGCTTCGAAAAATCTCACTTCTTCGTAAAGGATGCTGTCCGTAAGAACGTCGGAGCTTGTTTATATACCGTTTTCCGAGGTGCTTATCGCTTGCAGATCGGGTGAAGAACGATTTTTAACGGATTTAGAAAGACCTGGAACGTATCGAGGCCTTTGAAAAATGTTGCCAAAGACTTGCAAACTGATTCGAGGAGTTGCGAACGAAATCTGAATGGTTTCAAGTAATTTTCAAAATGGTTGAAGGAATTTCAAATGTTTTCTAATCGTAAGAGGTCTCGAGTGACTTCAAATCGTTTTAGAATAGTTCCAAGCTGATTCGAAATGATTATACGAGCTTCAAACGATTTCCAAGGGGTTTTAAATGATTTCAGGGCACTTTACGATGATTCCGAGCTGTTTTAAACCAAGCTAAGAGTTTCAAGCTAAGCGGTCTTAAGCTAGCTTCAAGCGATTCGTAAACAATCTCATGCCATATCCGAGCGCCCAACAAATTATACATGTATATTATGTATAATAATAAAATTCCTCGACAAGTTTGCGTACCTAAATCCGTTCTTGCCTCGATGAAAGAATCGACCAACGACAAAACGAACTTCAGCTTTTGTATCAATTTGTTGCCCGACATACAACTGTCATTCGCACGCGCTGACTTGAGCGCGAGATTGATCAAAAATTCATTTTTCAGAGCTCTGTTACGCGCACCTGTAACAGAGAACGTACCTAACGATTGTTTTTTCAAAACACTTTTCGCCCTGGGCATTCCAGCGACCTGATTACAGCTTTGGAATTTCCGTTCCGGGTTTGCGGGGGCGTGACGCGTATCAGCCAACAGGCTGCATCACCGCTTGTTATCTCTGTCGGATGGAAAACGGAGTATCGCACCTCTTGGACACCGGCTAATACCGGCCCATCTACTCGGGAATAGGACCAATTTACCAGGCTGCCTACAGCTCGAATTATACCTGGCGAAATAACAATGGCTGTGCGACAGCATCGCTGGTCCAGCTTCGCATGGCATTATTGTTCCCCGTCTATAATATAGGCGGACGGAATTCTCTCTGCCTTCCACCACCACCTCACCACCAGTTTCTCTCCCTGTATTTCAAGCGAGATATATTATCCGCATGTTCAGACACGATGCTTTTTGCCCTCCAATTCACAACGCGTAGTACTCGCAAGATCATAATTAATCACCCGCGTAGATACGCGAGCGATCTTGTCATGAAAGTATAAACCTACTCAATCGACTTGTCGAAATATTTATAGTTCGCGATAAAGTTAATTGACTCAGTTTCGATTCGGTGAAAAGTGTTGGAAAATAGTTGTAATAATAGGATATATTTTTATATTTCGAAATAGAAAATTTATGTCACGAATTGACAAGTCCGGGAACTTATATGACGAAAAAAACAAGCAAGGACGAGTCAAGTTTCCGACTGAACTGATCGTATCGCAGAATTCGATATTGGTCATTAGCTCGATCGATGAAGCCCATTTTGTCCGATATGTCTAATTTGATCAACCGTTCCTGATTCTGGCACCAATTGGATCAAGACCCGACGGAACGCGATCGAATATAACATTGGAAACAGAGAAAAGTGCAGTGCACGCGTATCGAGAGACCTAAGATAATAGTTATATGCCAGGAGATGATTTGTAAGGGTGTGCCATACGTGTCAGGAATGTGTCGAGTCAGCCGCTGTGCAAATAGCAGCTGAACGACCCTCGCCGAGGCTCACTAAACTCACAAATTACCCCGAGTCCCGGGGCTCCTTTGTAGGCCGACTCTTACCACTGCGAAAAGTCAAGCTTGGACCTAGCCTTGGCGCTTTCTGCGGGCGAGCGAGCTTTTACCTTAAATTTATGAGGGATGCAGGATTTAGCACGGGTACTCACGCCATGTACGAGGGACACACAGTCGGCTGCAGCCTCGCCGACAACAAATTGACGATACGTATCTTATTAACGAAGTGATGTCGAAAATTAGCTTACCTGAAACAAAGTAACGAAAAAATTTTTGTTAACTTTTTTTAGATACAGACTTTTTTCACAATCAACGGTACAGATCGGAACATCGAGTTATGGTGGAAATTTTACCGACGAAGGTTTGACCAGTTTTAGGTAATATGTACTACTTTACGTCTTAACTCGAATATGAATAACCAGTCGAGGTTCAGATTTTTTATTTTTTTTTTTGGCGGACGTTTGCTTCCAACCCGGACGGGTAGAAGCGATTTTTGAACTTTCGAGTGACTTGGCATACGTTTTTGCCGGATCTGGTAATCCGCGGTGATTTCGGAAAGGGAGAAGTTCGTTAAAAAATAAAATAGAAAGAACCACCCGCCGGATAATGAGCAAAAGAACTCTACGGACAAATTTACAAAACAATAAAAGAAAATGAAATAAAATAAAATGAAATAAAATAAAATAAAGGCTTCGCACCGTCGTATCCAGAATCCCGAGTCATATCTCAGCACTATTTTACCAATTTATCGTTATTTTCCTTGTTCCTCGAACTGCCGCCCCTGCCTTGAGCTCTCAGTTTTCTGCTTCGCCATTTCCACCCCTTGTACACAATATAATACTTCTGCCAAGAAAAATAAATTTATATTCCAATTATGCAGTTGTCATAGAGCAGCGATGGCGGGTCGCGGGGGAGAGAAAAAGGAGACGCGAACACCGTCCTCGTTGTTTGTTTCTCAGTGTTTCCTATCCTCCCCCAAGCTCCGTGTCCGCTCGAGTGTTATTCTCGTTAAGATAGACGCCCCGCCGGCGAGACTCCTTCTCTTTATACATCTCACTCTGCACCGCACCAACTCCAAATATAAATACATTGTATATGTGTATGTGTTATACGTACTGCAGATTCGCATATGTCTGTATTATACGTATATATTTAGGACGGGATATTCGTGCCTTGGTGTGTGCACCGTGTATTATCTCGGCAAATTTATCAACCCTTATAGTCTTCACGCAAGTTTAGATTTACGCAGATACATGAACCTAGATTTGTTTTGGAGGAAAGAAATAGAGCAGGTGGAATAAATAGAAATAAAAATGAAACAAATCTTATACATAGAGAAAATGTTCGTCGAGATTCTACCGCGAGAATGATTCAGTTGATACGAGCGAAATATTACCAGGCGAGATAGTTATTGGGATCGGGTTTTAAATTTCTCAATTTTAAAAGTTCCGAAAACAACTAATTCCGAATTATTTGGTGGCAAAACTTGACGTATAATAAATAACACAATATACAATATATAAAATAACATATCTACAAAAAAATAAATCAGATCATTCATTTTTCTATCGAGATGAAAGGCAGACTGGTGCTAGATACCGTACAAGTACAAGAAAAATGGCTTTACACGAAAACGGAGGAAATTGGTCGATAGAAAATTGCGAGGTGCCATGTTTACGACTCTGGACAAGCTGTAGAGGTCGAAGAAAATTGTATCACGTAGATTATATCTGTGCGTGTCAAGTTTCGTAAGGTAGATAAATGGCTCACGTAAATACTGTAGGTATTATGTGAATCCGGTGAAAATGTCAACGTGAACTGGAAATCATTGGCCTATCTATGCGACGATGTGTTTTAAAAATTTAGCGTGAAAATGCAGTACTGCTTCAGTTTTTATCGTCTATAGATATGAGATCTGACTTGTAATTGATAAAAATAAAAAAATATCCAAGATCGAAAAGATAGCGACAATGGTTGATACGATGAAATAATTAAGTTTCTACCATTTTCTTCGTTCAATAACACGGAGAATAATAGAATGTACAAGCCCGTATATAAATAACGCGATGAAACATTACCCCGGTGCAACAAAAACACGAACGGTCGAGCAACATTCATTGTAATACAACGTAATTTGTGAGGTAAAAATTTCCAGACGAGAGAGGAAAAACAGACAAAACGAAAATGAAAACGAAAGAAAATCAACCAGAAATAAAACCGACGCGATGAATACGCAGGGTGAAAGAATTCCGGACTGGCAGAATGTAATTAAATTTAACTAATTCTAGCCCCGGGCTAATTGCAAGCTAAACAGAAGTCTCGAATTGTTGGCTGATTACGTGTCATGTAGGCACACCGAGCTATGGTGATATTTTTAGGGCTTTAATTTCACGCGGTAAAGCGTTGTTTAATTAACAACGGCCGATCGTGCAACGAGGAATTAAAAAACAGCAATTCCAAATTTGGTACAGCTGTAAACTAATGAGGAACTAATTAGAAACGGGGGTTTAACAGGGGTTTAAATTTTAAGTAGTCGAAACGGCGTGCAATCGGGTCTCTTAGCAGTCCGTTGATACATAAAGCCAGCTGAAAGCAACTGGCTAGATTCTCACGACGCTTTAAGATGGATATAAGGATATATATACACTCCGCCTTCCGTTCCGCTGTAATAAACCCCCTCTTATTATTATTTCACTCTTCCTCATCCGAGTGTCTCTCCGAAGGAAAGCGACGGACGTAGACTTCCTGGATGCTAGAGTTTCCTAGACGAGAATTGCGGGCTTCGGAATTCTAAATTAGGAAAATTCAAATTGACCGTTACGTGGAACCTCGTCAGTCCAAACGGTCAAAATTTCGAATGGCTTCACAAGTTTCACAAGTTTAACCCCCGTGAAATACGTTTGCATGGTTCATATAAAGTTTGTGAAATGAAACTTGAACGTAATCGGAGAAGAAGATGTTTCCGATCGATTAAATTTACAAAAAGTTTTTTCCTCGACAAAATGAACTCGGAATGAATTTTGTCCTGATAGGCAGACCATTGCTAAAACAATCATAACGGAGTTCTGTAAAAATCACATAAAATATAGACAAATATTATCAATATTATCGGTACAAAAACGTCACAGGAGAAATTTCTACTCCACATCGCGTTTCCAAATCACTTGCAAAGCAGCTTTCCAAAGTTCATTAAATTTCCGCAATTATTTTTCTCAATTTCCGTATCACCTGTGCTCCAATGGTCTCAAATCGTTAATTAACATACTTTTATCGACCGATGAAGAACCATCGAGATTTTTATCATTCGGACTTCACGCACGGGATCCGCTAAAACGTGACGAATCGTTTCGTCGACCGCAGTCGCATAAATTTTCCGACTGCAAACCGCAATTTTCCAGCATATAGGCACGTCAGCGGCTGAGGTCTGGAAAGACGGAAAGAAGCGATTATACCAGACTAGGCTGCAGAATCCCCGAATCAATTGTACAGTTGGACTCGTCCGGGCAAAAGTAACGAAATTCCCATCACGTTCCAGACATTCAAGGGATGCCGGGTGGACCGATCCTAATTACGTCAATTACTCGGTCCAGAGACGGAGGAATATACATCGATTCCCTCACCGAGCGTTCCCTCAGAACCGGCAAACGAATGCGGATCAAGCGATGCGATGATCGATCATGCTTAGCGCGAGACAGTTGGGCTAAATAAACGACGGGTGGGTAATATCGGTTTTCCGGGTGAGTCCTGAGGGAGGATTCAAGGACCGATCGCCCCGCCGCCCTCTAAGCGTTTCAAAATTGGATCTGCACCAGTCAGTCGATGCACGCGGTTTACCCGGTTCGATTGCAGGGAGTGACAGACGAACGGGCAAGTAAATATCGCTCGATGTATCGCGTGTTTACTCGATTACCGCGCAAATACCGAGATGAAATTCCGAATTTCTTCCCAACGTGTCCGACGCCTAATAACGCGCCTTCCGGATCGGTGTTCGGACCTCGGTCAAAGCACACGATTCGCCAAGTAAAGACCGCGTCGGTATTCCCTCGGGTTCGACCGAGCAAGGGACACGTTCCTTCCAGAGTAATCAGAGAGGGACCAATATTGACCGCGATTTCATCCAGAAGTTTGTCCACTCGAGCCGGCACCTCGGGTGCTGTTTGTTAATTTCTCACTCGCGCGCAACGCGCCGTCTCTGATTATCTTCTCCGATCGAAAAGTCGCTGAGCCGGCACTCGGCGTTTATCGTTTTCTCCCCCGCAATCATCTCCTGGAAATATTGGGACAACGGCCTCGCCGATTGATGAGGGTTAAACAAACCGGACGTACGGTACCCCGAGTTAGGCCGATGTCGCGAGACGATGACGGAGGAAGCCCGATTCGAGTGACAGCTTCCGTGTCGAGGGTCGGATTCAACTGGAGATAATATGGCGGGTACGCCTACTCGGAGCGAGACGCCGGGGCGCGTGCTTCTCAAAATGGAAGCATGAATATCTGAGCGATGAATTACACCGCTGTATATAAATATGCATAACACTTTTTGCACAGGCCAAAACTCCCGGTATATTTATGACACTGTGTATCTCCCTCCCCCCAAAAAGTCCTCACAGCGCGATGCTTTTCCGGCTGGGAGATTTTCACCCCAACAGCTCCCTACATTCGTCCTGCTTCAGGTCTCGGCTGGATGCAGTCATTTTTTTTCTTCTTCGCTTCTTTCTTTCTTTTTTCTTTTTTTTTTTTTTTTTTTTCTCTTCACCTACCCAAAATTTATGACCACTCGCAGAGATGAAAGTCACATCCCGTAAATTGAGCGACTCTTGATCACTTTCAGCCATCCCTAAGAGCCGCGGAATGTTTCTTTATTCCGGTGTATACATACGAACAACTTTCGATTTCCATCGGAATTCGCAGTTCTACTTCTACGCTCCATTAATTCCATCACCGCCGTTTGTTCGGACGATAAACAAACCGGACTGAACCTAATGGGATTTCCGTGTGCATCGTGAGATGATGGGATCGATGGACTGTTGTCGATAAGGCGAAGCGGAGGACGCAGGGAGTTTCGAGATGGACGTAAAGCCGACAAATCGAATTCATGCTGGGAATGGGGGGGGATCGGGGGATCGGACAGGGTGAATTATGCGTTGGCTTAGCAGACGACGCGTCCCGCTGCTGAGCGACAGGCAATAGCGATCAGCGAACGATTCCATCGGGAAGATCAACCGCGGGTCTCGGGTTGTAAGGCCAAAGTGAAATTGATTTCCCCTAATCTCATCTCGGTATCCAAGTTTGAAACTCTTAAACGAGTCAATGACTGCGGGGTTGAACGACCCTTGAAAATGTCGGACATCATCCGACACGCCCTTAGTCTCAATCTCGTCGTTTGACACCTGCCGAGAAGCACGTTCTTGGAAGGGTCGCTGTACGCTTCTTGCAGAGCTTTTGCCCCCCTTAATCTACTTCCAGGCTACGAGGAGACTGAACAAGTCTTTTTGCTCGATGCAAGTTGGTGTCGAACACGACGCGATGACATTTAATCTCTCTCTCTCTCTCTCTCTCTCTCTCTCTATGATGCGAAACTTCATCGGGGTTGGTACTCGTACTCTCCAAGAAGTGTGTACGATCAATCTTACTTGGTGTTTTGGAAAGAAGAACAGTTGGCAACAATATCGTGGTGGGAAAATTAATTGTTCATCCATCCACAAAAAGCATCCTTGGCACTTAACGGAAATGGCATAAACGAGAGCGAAAGATCGATGACCACAAAGGTGTTTTGCATGATTTATTCCAGTTCTGAGTTACGCCGTACATATCCTCGGTAATATATATTGCTGAACAACAACACCATATCTCAAAAAGACGTTCTAGAAGAAAGGTAAAAATCGTGCGGTTCTCGTCTGACGATAAATAATTTGAAAGCACTATTTGTCGTCTGAGGGGTGAACTTGAACGGAGCGTAAGAGGGATGAGTCCGTTTCTCAATTCGGGCCTTCGTTAAATACTTGATGACAAGTAATGAAAACGGAGAAAGAATAAGAAGAAGAAGAAGAAGAAAAACAAAGAACACGATACGGGTAGGTAACCTCGAGTGTAGATCGTTCGCTCGTTCGCTGCGCCGACAATGGAAACATAAATACAAAATGTTTTGCGGGGTCAAGAGTCGTTTACATATTCAGAGAGCGATGAAACGGGTAGAGGGGGTCAAGGGTCAGGGGTCTGCGTGCCGGCGCATTTTGATGCCCTACTCGAGGAGCGTAACTGTCCAAGCTGGAGGTAGGAAGAGTCTCGGGAGAATCTCGCATTCTCGGAGAAGATGAGATGACGCCTCGATAGATCACGTAGGGTGAAACAATCGACGATTTAGCTGACGTCGCGACGCTGCAACAGCCTGCAGACGAGGCGGCGGCGGCTGGCGCCCAACTTTTAAGAGTACCCGGTGGGAAAAAGCGTGGCTCGAATCGCGTGACAAGGATCCGAATCGGCAACCCGGAGTGAAATTGGAGTGGAAGTCTTTACGAGCCTCCCACTCACCACTCGCCTCTCGCTGTACCATTCTTTATTTGGCAATAAATAGCATTGCTCGAGATATTTTTTGCTAAAGTTGAAACAACCTCCCGCAATCGGATTATATATATATATATATACATTGACCAAGACAACGTCCAGCTCGCCTCTTGGGTCAGAGGAAAACAGTGAAATATCGCACATTTGGTGCAATTTGTATATTCCGAATAATAAAACTCTGCCTGATATGAATTGTCATTGACTCGATAAAAGCTAATTTGTTCATACAGGTGTATAGTAGCATATTTTCTGACCGTCAAGAATATATATATATATATGTATACAAAGAAACGAACATCATTTGAATTTTTCCATACTTATCTACAATTGTGCTGAAATTTTTGTTATAACCATTTGTAAAATTGTCACAGATGCAGGAAACGAGTTATGTGGGCAGAAAAAAAAGAGGAATTCCATTTCCAAATTTTAGGTATGATTATCAATGTTCAAAAAAGGTTGGTATGCGGGCAGACATTTAAGCATCCTACAAGGAAAGTATCCCAGGTCGATCTCTCCGATTTGATTTCTCTTGTAGTATCTTATAGCAGACTAAAAGCTAAGCGACACGTATTTTTTTATGTCTGCCATTAGACGTTTTAAGAGGGTGAGACTACCATCCAAAGTAACGCGTGTCAAGGAGCGATTTGGCAGTTAGTCTGTTATAACATATTACAAAAGAAATCAAATCGGATAGATCGATCTGGGATATCTTCCTTGTTAGCCATAACAGAAGTATCGACGGAATAAAGGCTGTGCGAAAAAACAAGAAGTTTTTAAATAATTGAATCGTGGAGTCGGCTCGTCTTATTTTCGATCCCCTCGGAAGACAAAGTACATATCTTCTCTTTCGTACTCTGCGCCGATATCCCTACAGAATTACGAAGCGTTGGAATGACAAGTTAGCCTGCTGGGCGCGGGGTGAAAAGATCTCTGGTCGTACATTCTTCTGTATCAACCACACCAAGATCCAAGCGGTGATCGTTTCTCTCGGTTCGTTTGTTTCTCTCCCGGTTGGATAATTTCAGATAATAAGGAATGAGAATTTCCGCTAATGTTCAAGATCACCGATAACCTCGTCCCTACCAGCAAGAAATCCTCCTTCCTCGGCGCCGGTCCTTTACAGGTTTACGAAAACAATGTGAACAATTTGAATTTCAAAAGTAAGTAGGTATGTAACACCTCAACTTTTTTCGCTTTCGTATTATATTTGAATAAGACTATGCTAACGTAATATGCATGAAATAGGTATGTATTACGTCTATTATATGAATATATATATTCGCCCAGAAACAATGGAGCCTCGTTAAAGTGCCGCAAAAGGACTACAATACAGACCATAATTGTGGTCTCACAATTAGTTCGCTTCACCTCCGCTTTGTATACTCAGGAATATGCGTGTACATCTCTCTATTTCTCTACCCACGCATGCACTTTCATATATAACCACATCGACGTGTATTCCGTGTGTATTTTTCCGACCCAAATGAAGAAAGGAAACGCCTTCGTAGAGAGTGTCAGCCACAATCTTTTATTCGCATATTCGGCGAGTGATACGAAGGTGATGCGACCACTTCCGTGAGGTGTTTGAACATGTCGTATAAACTGTGTCAAATTGCTTCCTTTTATCCAAAGAGGTCCGCGCAACGCGGCTGACAAAGAGGAGAGAAATTCGCCGAGGTTAAGCAACGGAAAGAAGATAAAAATAAAATAAAATTAATGGAGGAGAGAAGAGGAGGGTAAGCAGAAGAAAGGGAGTAAAATAAAGTTTCGTTATTAGGTCCTAAGGTGCTGTAATACGACCGGGGTGAATTATTGTTATTATTATTATTATATTTTCCTATCGCGGCTTTACGAGGTGTTGCAGTACAAAGTGAACAAACTTTTCGATCCTCAAGTCCGAGCTAACGCATTTAAACATGATTAATTTCGTCAATTGGAAAATGCCGATTATACGTATAATTTTTACACGGCTAACATTCGTTCTTCATCGGTTTAGAATTCCTGACAGATCTTCAACGCTGATAACTCTGCAAAATTTTTCTAATAATTCGATACCGTGCAAGGAAGAATAAGATGACAAAGAAAATTTCAACATAGATCAGTTTTCATCTTGGTAATACCGTCTCGAGGTAATAATTTTATTCGGTAAAACCGGACACGTCCGATGTTTCCGAAAGACAGTGAAAGCGGAAATGAATTTTTTTTTAAATAGCGGACGAGGTGTCGGTTTGAGGGTGCAGGGTTACCGCGGGGCGCGTTACCTCGGTGTTTTAGTGATATTGTGAGATTAGCAAGGTTTGTGGGGTGGCATAAATGTGTATAAATTGAAATTACAGGCGGCGAAAACAAGGGTCAGAATTACACGGCATCGACCCTACCTCTCCTCCCTCCCTTTCTATGCCACTTGCCTGAATTTCCAGGCTATTATCTTTCCGCCGAATTAGACAGACGCCTCGCATCGACTTACGATCTCGCAGATTTATATATTATATACCTACGGTTGAATATTTGTCAGCCATTCGCCCGTCGCGGCCAAACGATGGGAGTTGAAAAACTTGATCGCTTGTAAGCGAGAAAAAAAATTTAATTAAACATAGCTGGCGCGCCAAGTTTTTGTCTTTTACTCACTGCCAAGTAATATTCATAAATATGGCTGATGAGAAGAAAGCTTTCTGAAAAGTCATCCGGGAAGCTTGAATCGTAATCTTTAATTAGGATTATTTTCAAAAAATGCATATTTTTATTCATTGTCCACAAATCAGATATTACTCTGGATAATTTATGTTCTTGTACATTGCGGTGAATAATTGATACCTAGCTAGCCGAGCAATTCTATAATCGCCTGAGGCGATGAACAAAATGCTGCCATATTTCGGCAAACAGAATTCGAAGGATTTTCGGAAGGCCTGCATTATTTACTTTGTTTCCGCTCGTTGCGCATTCTGCACATTTGTTATTGATGGAGTTTCGTATCACGTGTACAAATAATGCAACGGGAATTTCCGCAAGTAATTGGGAAATATGAAACCAGCAGCCGGAGTACGAATGATAAAATAAACAATATTTGATACGAGACGTATTATCAGGGAATGAAATGAATATTTTCGACGAAAGATTTCGGGAAACCGTGTAGTTAGAGACTGAATTGTAAAAAAAAATATACATATATGTATATATTGGGCAGTGATGAGACCCGCTGCAAAATTGTTCGGCATTCCATGATGCGTATTTACAACTAGATATGGACGATGAAACGAAGTATTTAGAATTAATAGTATAATAGAAAATTTCAAAACAAGAAGAACAGGCGTTTGCTATAATAAGTTTTTAATAACGGAGATAAGTTCCTTACAGGAAAAGTTTGAATGGAAAAAATTTTTAGGCGAGATATAAGAGGAAGGGCGGCGATAATAAAAGTAAACTTTATCATCGAGTATCTGCACAAAGCTAGCGGACAATTTGATATTTCTTGAGAAGAAAGTTTCTTGGATATTTTTTTATTTGTTAATTTTTTTATTTTTTTTTATTTTTGTTACTTCAAATTATTGAAAATTAAAAGTTGAAAAACCAGGGCACAGCTTCCCGCGCGAGTTATTTTATGCGAGACGCGACTTAATTATGACGAAACTTTAACACGCTGTATATAATTAGAGAGCCCGGCCCCCATCCTTCGATGCTAATTAACATTCTCAAACGCGTTGCGAAGTTCGCGCGAAAAGTTGTGAAGCGACGTGATTCCCTGTCGAGAATCAGCATAACCGGAACTACGATCTTCGTTTCGTTCTTCGATCTGTCAAGACGACTTCGATGACGCCACGATGACGCCGACAACGTCGAGTCGAGACGACGGTACCTCGGCTTGAACTTCGTACCGACATCGATGATCTACATCGATCGGCTATTTATGGCGGGCTGTACGATGATAAAATGGTATCGTATAGCTAAACCGTCGTGCGTAGTCTCAGCTTTGGCGACGTCACAGAAGAATTCCGGATATCCCAGCTTTCACGTCCAACGCAGTAACTGTGGCATCCCGTTTAAGGTTATACTTGACGATAATTTTTTCTCGACTGATACACTGACGGAAAAACGTCGTTGAATCAAATAAATGTGCGGTCACGGGCGACGAAACGAAAATTTATGTTGGACCAAGAAAATGTTTAGTTGGACTATTTGAATTAACTAAATATTTTTATTTAACCAACGGATCTTTAATTGACACAAATAAATATTCATTTCGCTGCTTGTGACCGCAAATTTATGATTCAGGATTTACTTTATCGGCGTTATGAACGAGCGCTTAAAACCGTTTTCTAGATACTAAAACCCGGATGCTGTTCCGCTGCAGGCAGATTAAAGATTCGCGAATCTTTACCACATCATAAAACCGCCGCTTTACCGTTCGTGAGGTCAACGATCCTGACAGTGAGTTCGGAGCTTTTAAGGTCTAGCGTAATTTGTGTTTTTTCCTTTTCTTTTTCTATAGATGTTAAAATCGGTTAAAGCCGTGTCACCCCCGTGACGAGGAGAAAAATTTCAGTTTTAATCAGCTTAATTTCTACAGGAGATAAGAACTGCCATGCTGACCTGAATAAATAATACTCCAAAGTCATACAACCACAACAGAGTTTATGACATTTGACATGTTTTTCAGCTCTCCCAGTCATCCAATTACTCCAACGAATCCCCGGTAAATAAGGATGGAGGAGGAGAAGGAGGAGGAGAAGATGAGAAGTCAATTACAGATATGGTCAAGAAAATACACCTGAAAATGGAGTCGACCGTGCTCGAAGTCGTCAAAATATTCACCATCGCTTCGGAGGGGGTGCGAAAGGCTTTATCCAAGAGCCACGAAGAGACGGAAAGGGAGATGCATCGAACGGAAAAAACGATGAACAGCATGATCAAGAAGTACAAATTCAAGGACAAAAGTGTCGTGGAATGTTTGAAAAGACACAAGGCAGACCTCGAGGTCATAAGAGCAGCTTACACAGCTTCCGTGGAACAGTGCACCGAAACGGCGTTGGGGAAATTGAAAATAACGAAACTGAAGCACGAGAACGCGATGGATGAAGTGGCTGCTTTCGACAAGTCGATGAAAAGCATATTGAAAAATTGCGGAAACGACAGGAAATCTCTGACCAAGTGTATCAAGGAACAGAAGAACAAAATCCAGAAGCGATTCGACCATTTGACCCAGCTATTGAACAGGCTGCCGAAAGACGCGGAGGAAACTACCGCGGACGTCGCGAAACAAACCATAGAATGTCACCTCAAGGCCCAGGCGAAAGCGATAAAAGGATTTCGTCTTATCCTGAAGAATTCTGCGCGCTGTTTTTCCGCAAAGGGGAATGAACCGGGGAACGGTTCAGTTGGTTTGTTTCCCAGTCACAAATCGCACCTTTTTCGTTTCGTTTATTCGTCGTTTTCTTTTTTTTTTTTTTTTCGCCTAGGAAGACATCATCAGGTTCAAACAGAGTCGGCAGGGTTCGGTGACAGACGCGGAAACGAAGGACGCTGATCGACGGGAAGAAATTTGCATGGAGAAGGCTCGTCAGCGTACGAAAACGGCCCTGAATATGCTGCGGCAGAATTTGGTATCCTGCAACGCGACATTGATGTCGATATCACCGCCGCAACAGGACACGATTACGAAACAAGAACTGATGCGAGAGT
The DNA here is from genome assembly GCF_021155785.1 of Neodiprion fabricii. NCBI lineage: Eukaryota > Metazoa > Arthropoda > Insecta > Hymenoptera > Diprionidae > Neodiprion > Neodiprion fabricii. Next base: position 7,141,019 of record NC_060239.1, read on the forward strand.
CTCAGGAGATACTGGCCCACCTGAGAGAAGTGTCTCGTCGCTCCATGGAAATAGTGGGTAATTGATAATCGGATCGATGACTCTTAGATCGAGAATAACGAATATCCCCATTTTTTACCGATCAGACTTCTTGGCGTACGCGAAAGAGGAAATATCTAGTATAGAGAAGAGGCTGGCAGAACTTCACGGAAAAGCAAAGAAGAAGTTTTCCCACGTGTCGCACGTGGACGAGAAGTCAACGGTCTTCGAAGCGTGTTGTAAAAGGTCGATTGAAAACGTCATGGAAGAATTGGCGAGTGTTGAGAAGAGTGTGAATCGCTGCAAGCCTGGATCGACTCGAAATGAATGAAACCACAATCTAGCTTGTCGTCAAATGACACTTCAAGCCGTTCGGCAATGCCGTGAAACTTAAACGTCGAATAAAATAACCTCTGCAAAAATGTCGCGTCAGTTTTTATCATTCTTAAATCAACCGTTGAAATGACGTACGGCGTAAACGTATTTTCGACGATCCGTGATCAAGAGTCGGTAAACTAACGTAGCTATGTCGAGAGTAACGACGGACTTGGGCAGTTTAACTCGAGAAGCTCAACAAATGCTCACCTCACTTGGCGAGATACTGTCGTCGACTATGCAGCAGGGCGTTGAAGCGATAAGAAACTACGAGGAGCTTGCCAACGACAAGGTAAGCATAGTGCAGCCTTCGTCGTGTCGAAACCTAACTCAACCCAGTCTAACAATCCAAGGTAGCGGAGATAACGAACGCGACGAAGCGCGAGCTTGCGGAGCTTTCGGCTCAGGGCGAAGCCGTCGAGTCCTGCGTCGAGAAGCGTCAGGCCGATTTTCTTAAGATCGAGGAGAAGCTGAGGAAGGATTTGGAAACGTGTTACAAAAAGCACTACGGATCGTTGGATAAAATTTTGACAAACAAAGCGGGTATCCGCGAAGAAGCCGAGAAGATTAAAAACGAAGTCCAGCAGATGATGACGAACTGCATGTCCGCGACGAATAAGACCGAATGTTTTGTCGCGGCGTTAGACAGTCTGAGGAAAAAACTGAAGACGATCACTTCCAGAGTCGGCGATATACTCGAGAAGGAATCTGCGGCTAGAGCGAAGGCGTCGAAGGCTGTCTTGGAATGCGATAAAAAAGTCATGGACGAGGCGTGCAAAAAATTCACGACCATCATCAACGACCTGAAAAAGTGTGCTGCAGCTGCGCGTGACTGAACGAAACGTTTTGTGCGGAGTGAATGAATAAATTTTCAGGATTCCCAACATTGACTCCTGACTACCACGTTAGTGAATCTGTAGGTATCCGAAATATTTGCGAGGTTCGTTGTATATGTTCACGTAATATAAATTCAAAGAATATATTCGAGGTAACTGGTACCGCAAAATACAAATTCCGTTTCGAACGGACGACCTCATCAGCGAGATTTCATCCGGCTCACGTTTTCCAGGGTTTTAAAGCTCTGTGCTTATCGGTTTTATGCTTTCACAATTTTAAACGAGTCTACAAATTTTCGAAGGCCAATTTCCGTCGCTATTTGATCAGTTAACCGAGTGCCATTGAGGTTTAACAACTCGAAAGATTATACAGATTACGTACGAGCTTTGACAGGATCCAAGCATAATTAGCTCTTGAAGATAAGGAATTATTATTAATCACCTGGAATCGAGACCAAAGTGCGTGGGATACGACCAGATGTGAATCGAGAGGCTGAAAATTCGCGAGATCACAAGAAGAGTCAAGCAGGGATGCGGGGAAAGGGGAGAAAGAGAGAGAAAGGTTCTGTCAGGATACCGACGAAGAGGGCGAGAAAGGAGCAAATCGTTGCGCCCGGGGAGTGATTTATCGTCGACGTCGGGATTTCGAAGGCAGCCCTTACGATTGTCGGTCGTAAGGCACGGATTTACCAGTTCCAAAAGCTCTATTAGGTTCGCCATTTATATCCTTCATTGCGCGCGGTGCGCAAAGCGCGAAAGAACGATACCAGCTACCGTGGCCCTTGGAATAGCGGGTGCAAAAAAACGAAGAAAGAAAAAAAAAAAGTTAATTTACCCCCCGAGGTTCCATCGGCTGATGAAAAACTTGGAATGACCGTTTCTTGTTCCTGCAGAAGTTTTCTTTCCTTCCGTTTTTCGCTGACCGTCGCGTCGAACCGATTAGCTTGCGATCAAAACCTTCTGTTAACCGGACCGTAAATTGGATCGAGCATAGATATCGAACATTCGAGATGTTACAGTATCGCGAAACGCGTTGGATTTCCAAGCGATTTCAGGCGTGTCTACCTGGAATTTCCGTCCCGTACACAATCGGGCATTTGTGCTGTATTCGCTTGGAAGGAGAATTGCCTACCCACGCCGTGTACCTTAAATCACCTCGTTTGCTCGACTATCTGAAATGCTCGAACCGTCCGAATACCTAATGAGGCAGTCTGAAATCTCTGATGAAAGCCAAAGATTTCTGTTTGTGTAAAAACTGATTTGATTTCCGTTCAGAGAAGGTGTCGTCTGCAAAGGGCATAGCCGGGTAAGCGTGCCAAAAGTGCCCTTTCTCGAAAAGGATTCTGCGGGTGATCAAGTATTTTTTGTCGGTAAATAACTGACTCGGACTAAATTTTAGCTTTCTAACTTCGTCTTGCTCAAAGTTATCGCGTAAAACGTGATTTTAAGTTTTTTTAAATCACAGACGGAAGCTTTGCTAAGAATTTCCACCTTCTAAAAATTTGTTGACATTCAGATCGCTGGTTTCCGGTGGATATTGAAGAGGTAATACTTGAAGTTTTTCTTTTTTTTTTCACAGTACCTATACGAACATCTGCTTTCATACGATGTGAAAACTGACAATCGTGTTTAGTGCGATAACCTCGAGCAAAATGAACTTACAAGGCTAAAATTTAGTACGAGTTAGTGATTTATCAACAGCATATAGTTGATCACCCGCAGAATCCATTTCGAGAGAGAGAGAGAGAGAGAGAGAGATAGCACTCTCGGCATACTTACTCGGCTATTCCCTTTGACAAAGTATGGAACAGCTTTCAATATTCCATAAAATGTTCATCAATTCGTATTCCAAATTTATAGTACCAAGCTCGAGTTTCGATTGACGCAAATTTCAGTTACATTGAATACCAAGTTACTCATGCGCGAGTTTCATTTAGTTTATTCCCTGGCAACAATTACCTGCAAGACAATATTCCAGAGTCTTCTAAACAGGGAATATCTCTTCGCTTTTTCTTTTCCTCCTCAATTAAATCTTCCACGTTCGCGATGATTTCCTCACTTTATTGAAATACTTTTGTCCGAATTCTGGTAAGACGTAGAAAAGCCGGGAGAATGAGTGAAAGTGCGGGTTAGGAGGGGCGACGCAGCGGGGAGGTTGAATCATTGTTTTCATCCAGTGGATGGTCGTAATTTAGGCGAAGAAACCAACCGACCCGACGACGTTAATATTCGGTGGGGTCGACGCCACTTGCCTGCGCCTTCCTGGGCCGAAATTAAAATAAATTACAAGAGGTATGTGCTTTATTGCAAACCGTGCTGCAGGCAGGCGATAGTTGTAGCACGATGCCGGAGACTATATTTTCCGCAGACGGTGGAATCTGCAACACGTGTTATAATACCCCCCCCCCCCCCCCCCCCCCCAGGCGTAAGACAAAGAGCCTCGTCGAGTTCCTACCCCATGGTAAATTATTTTGCATCTATGGGCTGAACAGTTGACCTAGCCTAATTCCGGTGTAAACGAACGAACGGCAATGAATCGCAACGGAACGATTGATGGAAGCAAAAAAGTCGTCGATTAATTTTAGGACGATGCTTGATTAGGGATGAAATTTCATTCGGCAGGTGCGAGTTGAAATATTGTGGTAACGGCGAGGAAGGCCTGCCTGAAATTCGGTGAACAGTTTCCTTCTCTCGGTTACATCAGAGCCAGAGAAGAACCGTCGAATTTCATTAAAACTTGGAATTATAAATATTTAAACTCGGTCCAAAATTGTATATACCTATGCGGCTTTTTAACGTAGCGACACGGGAGTCGGTAATAAATTCCAAGACTTTCTAGTAATTAAGTAAGTTTACCTTGCAGAGACGCGGATTTTAATACACCCACCATCACGGAGCTGAATACGTTACTAGGATTTATTTAATTAACCGATATCACATTTCTTCATATTTTCGTATAAAAAGTTCGTCGTTATTGTGGGTGAAAGGAAAATGAAAAAGTTCCGTCATTTTTATACCGAATATCGCGATGCTCTTCGGAATTTTGATACTGTCAGGTATTTTCAATGACAATGAACGCTGGGAACATTCGAAAACCTTGAAAATATGCTCCTCCGTGGAGCTATTCCTTCCAACGACGAGATTTGATAGAGTAAAATCGATAGCCGAGCATCTGGAACAGGGATCGGAATGAATAAGTCGCGATGACAATGGGTGGACATAAAAGCGGTGCAGGCGATATGATATCGTATATAATATAACAGGAAGGGGTGCGGCGAGGTGAGATGTGTGTCAAGTGGGTAAAATAGTTGGGAACGCTCGAGGGAGATGAAATACTTTATAAAACGTGCCATGGAACTCGATGCCCCGAGGTAAATACCTCCAGTCCTTTATTTTGTTTATTATACCAGAGTACGGTCAGTTCCTGTAGGTATATATGTATAAATGGGGCATTCCACGCGAATTCAGTAAACAGTTGACCATGACATTTTTTAATTTCATCAAGGATTTTTCGTACGTCAGGACGATCCTTTAAAAGCTTCCGGAAATATTTTCAATTTTCTTTCAATCATTCGTCTTTATCCTATGACTCTTCAAACCCATCTCAAAAATACCTAAATTGATTTTTAAGAAATGAGAAAAATAAACATTTGTTTTTCGAAATGAAACATCTTCACGCAAGATTCAGAGTGGGGCCTCGTTGTATTTTTGGAATCTTATCTTCTATCTTTTAATCGTTTTTCCTATTTTCATACCTGGTCGGAATTTATTACGATAGATACCGCATCTCCGATTTTATTACTAATGTTTTAAATTGTTTCTCCAGCTTTAAGACAATCTCGCAATTTTTTTTTTTTTTTTCAACCTTTATCACTGACTTTAACAGGTGTGAAAATAGAAAAAGGGATCCAAAATATGCAAAAAATGTTGTTTTTTTCGTGTTTCATAAAAATCAATTCGGGTCTTTCTGAGATGGGTTTAAAAAATCACGGGGTAAGGACGAGTGATTGAGAAAATGTGAAAATTTTTTTGGAATCTTTTCAAGGGTCGTACTATCGTAGGAAAAATCTTTGGTGAAATAAAAAAATGTCACGGTCAACCGTTTACTGAGTTGACGTGGAATGCCCCATATATATATGTCTATATATTTATATACGTGATGGTGTCGGGGGAACGGAATGGACCGCAACTGGAATACTAAGATTACAGATAACAATAACCCGCAGCTTTGCCACCGACTCCAATTTCGCTTTACCAATATTTTAAACTATAACGATGAGAGGGTGAATTTTTCGCCCAGCCCCCCACGGATCGCTCTTTTTATCGCCGTTAAACCAATACTCCCTGAGGACTGTCTGCGTGGGGCAGAATTTCCAACCCCGAGCTAAAACCGGACTGTAACCGTGACCGCTGCCACGCCCTGAGGAAAACAAAAAAAACAAAAAAAAAAAAAAACAAATAAATAAATAAAAAAAAAAAATAAACTTTGCTAATATTCCACCTGGCTCATTTTCGTTTACGGTCGAAAAATGTTATTCCACGCGAACATCGTGCAGCTTATTATATCCAACAGCCTCGCATGAATTCGTTTGTAACGAGTATGAAGAAATCGTTGGAAAAATTCAAACCTTTTTAAACTAAAGTGTTCAACGAAATTATTATGTTGGAGTTTTTTCGTTTTGCTTTATTTATTAATTTTTTTTTCTTAAAAAGAATTCTTTTGAGAGTGTATGCGATAAAATGCCCGAGCAACGTTAGTAAAATACGAGGCAAAAGACGATGACAAAAAGAGGGGGGGACAAAAAACAAACAAACAAACAAAAAAGTTAGGGCGGAGACAAACGTAGACTCGTTTCCTTTTTCGTTTCCGAGTTCGCCTTCTCCACCTCCGACATTTTCTCCGAGGGTTGGAAAAAGCGCACGGAAAGTCGGGCGCAACTTCTTTGTTGTCAGGCAGCCCGAGGAATTATCTACACAGCCTTGGGTCACCCCATACTATACATATATAGAGGTACATAAAACGGCAGTAATTAATTTCATAGCGAAAAGGTGCCGCGTGAGAAAAATACGCGAAATGTTTCCGTACAACGGGTCATATATTTGTACCCGTGATACGTCTCCTCGGCGACAGATATCGTTAATAAGCGTTGGTGGAAGCATGGAGCGAGGAGAAAAAAAAAATAAAAATTACAGACCTTGAGATGATAAGGAACAACTACGTAAGTTAAATTGCCATCTCTGTCAGGGCATATCGACGCATTCGGGAAAGAGATTTAGCCAGTTTCTCTGCAAAGCTTCTGGAGCAAGGTAGTGCTCATTTAAGAAATCATTGAATCATTTCACACGAAATCAGACAGGCTATCACTAAAAGACTAATTGTTGTTAAGCTAATATCACTCGTAATCGTGGGAATCGGCAAAAATTACACGAAGTCGCAGGTAATATCATGGATTCGGAAATCACGGGAATCGATTCCTTTTGGAAATCGTCGTGCCGCCGAATTTGCGAGTAAGCAACCCGTCGTTCTGGTGGATAGAAAGGCGGAAATACAGAGAGAGAGAGAGAGAAGGGGGGGGGGGGGGGGGGGGGGGGGCGGAAGGTTGTATTGATTGGTGACTTAAGAACCAAGGGGTGTAGTAATTAATAGTATCCATTAACGTAAAGCAAAGCCGTCCGAGATCTGCAGGATCTAATTAATTATCGAAAGTTTAAAGCCACATTTAAGCTGAGGCTCTTTTCAAGTTTCTTCGAATGTTGAAAAACAATATCGAACCAAAAAAACAACACCTATAAAATCCACTCTAATCTTATGGGTTTGGATTTGTACGACACTGATTGTGAAACGCGATATTCGGAATAGCAGGATTTCAAGTCCACGTGACCGATCAACTTACCGAGTGATCGCAACCAATTCTTAACATGGCGCATGGCGATGATTGATTAAACCTTAAGCTGCACACCTCCCATGTCATAACACTGGTGTTATATCGGGATCGCTGGAGATCCCACATCAAAAATCATTGCGTGAAAACGGGGATGTCAATTCGAATAATTTGAAAAAATTCTCGGATACTCTTTAACTATTACATTTCAAAGTAAATTACTTATCTCAAGCAAAATGAAATTTTGAATGTGAAAAAAATTCACCCAACAATAACGTACGGGGAAAATTAATTATTCGGCTCGATAAAATCACGAATAACTAATTTTAGTATTTTGCACTGTAAAATTAACCGAGTAACTCTCGATACACAAATATTTAACCCGAAAAATATGGAGATACTGCGAGATGAAAATCTGTTCATTTGAGTGAGTTTGAATTTGTTTGAATTTGTTTGAAAAAGGATGAATTGACGATTATTTATTCGAGATAAAATCAGATTTTTTTTAGATGTTTTTTATACGGAACCTACGATGAAAATATCACGGGGTCATTTTGACCCCGGTGTGCACTGATTATTCAAAAGCAACGTTAATCTCACGGTGATGATGAAACTTGGCAAGTTCGCTTAACTAAAGCGGTATTACTGAACGGCCTGATATTTTCGCACCAAGAAAACGAAGAAAAAATTCGAGACTAAAATGACGTTCTTCTAGTTTTGTTTCTTTTTATCTATGTTACGCGCAGGACTCGAGAGAGACACGTTCGTATAAAGCGTTGGGACACGTAGGTATTACCGAGCATCGTGCCGTGCTGGCCAATCTTGATAAAATGAAAATCACAGCAGCTTATCTGGGAACGGGTTAAAATTGGAATAGAGGATTTTCACCCGGTCTGAATGGTAGCGTAGCGGTTCTTCAATCTCGGTATATGGCGCAAGGAATATACGTCCACCCCTAATAATATCAGAAGCCCAAAATCAAAAACGCGGGGGTTTCAACAATTGCCTGGTCGTTATTTAAACTCTGAAAACTCTAATTACCGAATTATTTCTCTTTGAAGTATTCGTTAGGACAGAAAAACACTGAAACGTTAATGCGAATCTCCAGTGCGCGCCTGTATTAGATTTTCATTCAATGACTTTTGAATTTTGACATGCTTCAACGATAGTCAGATCGATATTACGATTACCGAAAAAACAGATATTTATCATTTTCTTTCCACAGCGTGCAACGGTTATTATTTATTTGAACGAATCTTCCGTTAACGAAAGAAAATAGACAAAAAAAAAAAATTTTTTAAATTAAAAAACTCAATAATAAAGACACAAGGTGTAAACTACAGAGAAAATTTCACTTCCATGATTATATCAACTTCCTGAACTTGTTACGTTCGATTCGTATTTGTATAAGAAAATTTGACTAGATTGTATCGAGTAAAGAATAAATGTATTTTGTAAAATTGAATAGATTGACAGGATATAATAACACAGGAATATTACTTATTTATAACAATATTATGAATCGCAGTAGGTACATTTGACATAGATGTATTTCAATAGAATACAGCTGTGAAACACGTTCGCGTAACGGTCCCTTGTAAGAGCCGCTTCCGCCGGAGGCAAAGGACGAAACACTCCGATATTTGCATTTTTTACCCATCAGATCCGTTGAGTGTACTTTTATGTCAGCGAGTGCCGCGCACTCGGAGTAGGTTCGTAAAGCAAATACTGGCCAAACCCCGGATTGGCGAAAACGTCGACCAAGAGTGTTAGGAAAGCGAAGTTACAGACCAAGGAGAAATGACGTCACCGTTTGACTAATGCCACAGTCAAGAGCCACGATAGAAAAGAATATTCTGTATACGATTATTCTCACGTTTATGCATTCTAATATATATCTTAATAACAAATGCGTCGATGCAACAGAAAAAAAAAAGTATGAAAAATGGAAAGAATATCCGAGAGTAAGGATGAGAGAAAATTGTGAAAGAAAAGTGTGGATGAGAGGCGGTATTTTCTGAGAATGAAACTGGAAAAGTCAAGTCGGTCAAGTAGCCAGCGATTCGTGAAAGAGTGCGGCGAGGCTCTGCGGGTGCATCGAATCGACTGAATGGCCCTTCGCTGAGACGAATAAAAAGTGAAAAAGTGCTTCCTCTGACACGTCGAGGATTCTTATTTTCATTCTTTAACCGCTCGCGAACTTGTGATCTTTGATGTGATACTGGCACTGATCGCGAAAATAAATCACGAACGGAAATAATAAGCGTTTCAAGCGTCGGGGAAATTGATACATACCGTTGGTGTGGTGAAGTTGAAAGAAGTTAAAATTTGGGGGGGGGTGTTACATCTTGGACGGTCTGAAATCATACCTATTTTTAGTTTTTAGGTTTTATTTATTTTTTTTAAAGATAATGAAAACACTTGGAGTAATTTGAGTTTGAGGACTTTGTCATTTATAGTTTCAAGAACAATTTAGTATTTTTTCGTTGAAGTTGATAACAAAATGGCGGCACGCCGCTTATAAGTAGCGAATGACCACGTTTTCAATCCGATGGGGAAGATTCCTCGGTCAATTTCTATTCGATTGATTTGAAATTTTGATTCAATCTTTAAAACTTGTTTATCGATTCGAACTCATGGCTATATTTTTGAAATTCACTACCAAAGTTTGTTCAACAAGTATTTGTTCATAATCGTATATATTTGAATTACTTTTTTTAACACTTAGGTCACGAGACCGAAAGCGAAACGGTGTTTTCAGCTTACAAAAATTTTTCTATATGTTACAAGTTGGACAGTGACGTCAGAAGATACGCCGACACAAAAGCCGTCGAGTTCAGAGTCATTCACTCCTTACATGAGCCATGCCAAAAAACTCGAAAAACTCAGAGGCGAAAATCTGAAACTCCAATTCAGCAATGCAGGAGGATAAATAAAGCTCAAGCATTCGTATTAAATCCGAAACTTGACAAATACAGCACATAGTAGGCCGGTGGAGCAACGGCATGAGTCTGCAGTTGAATTAACGATATGTGATTTTTATGGTGAACGCAGGAACCTTGCACCGAAGCTTGCAGCGAGCCAAAGAATACACGAAGTAGTGGGATAGTTGCACGAGAATAAATCGGAGCAATGCGAGACGGCGGAATAAATTCCTTGCGTGTACAGAATTTACGAAATGCGAGGGAAGAAAGGAATAAGGGTGGAATATTTTTGGCGAAAAATATACTCGACGAAGTATAAACGGGCGAGAAGTCTCATGCCGGGACGAGATTTAGGCAGCTCGGTCACGTACCTCGATGCTATATACCCGGTTCCACCTATCAGTATTCGAAACTGAAAATGGAAATGACTGCAGGCGGCAGTCGTGCCGAAAAACCCGGGGAGACGGAAAGCAGGGCGTCAATTTTATTACAGAATCCGGAATGATTCGCTTGCACCTAGCGCGGAATAAATCATGTACCCTCACGTTTCCGTAAGTAAAGCGAAAATCGGTAGAACGACAAGTATCTGGGAAATACTCGATGCTCTTCCCTCGCGGGACGTCAAGCCAATTTCAAAATTACGACAGCGAACGCAACGTTCCCTTCGACGGTCCGGAATTGGCCGGAAATTTCGCATATTCTTACCGCAATTTTGTGCGCTGCTGTGACGGGATTAAAGGTATTTCGCAGCTCCGGAAATTTGGCGAAAAGCTTATTTCCATAAGTATAAATAAACATCAGGGCTGAACGAACGGAGTGTTATGACGAAATGCAAATTTCTGCAGTCCGCCTGATTCACGGAGAAGAGAACAGAGCGCGTTGAAAAGCAATGAGAAATTGTTATACCCGAGGCTGACAGCTGCTCTTGGCACTTGGATTGCCTGCTCATCTCGAGGGAAATTTTGTACAGGAAACAGGAAACAGGAGAAAGCGTTATAGGTACCCGTGCAGCTTGAATTCTCCCCTAGTTTTTCCCCCTCATCAGTTCCAAAACTTTTCCTACAGTCATTTCTACCGCTGCCGACTAATTCAGACGCGATGCGGGTATATTTACGATTTACTTCGTATTTGCGGGGCTGCCGTTTCAAATAATCCACCTTCCCGACTCTCCTCGCATATTTTTCTTCCCTCGTTTCGCGCAAGCCTTAGTTTTACCTCTGCTCGCATTTCCCGCAAACTTTTCTTTCCCTTCTCTCCCCATTTGATTTTCACAATGTAAGCTTCTTCCTCAATCGCGGCGCAATCTAGTCGAATAGGTAATTCTTATTTCCAGCACCATTTTCGAAGCCGAGTATCGTCATTTCTCGTCCTCAAACTATTTATGAAAGCTCCGTAGAGACGACTAAGAACCGTCTGTGAGAAAATCTACCGGCACAGATCGAAAATTTGGAAAATTGAATGACAAAAATTATATCTTGCGAGTGGAGAAATCAAAGAGATCGACCGAGAGCAGGAAGCTTTCGGTGTTTAGCTCTTTCACTTCAGCCAATAAACGATTATACCGGCACGAATTCCCGGTGGGTAAGCTTCTCAAAGGGTCACAGATTACGGATTGAAGGGCTGAAAGCTTTCACCAGGAGCTTTTGTCGGTAAGTTCGAGAGGACGTCATCGTCGGTAAGCTAGCAATCGAGCAGATACGAGCTTTTTCGTATCGACGGATCCGGAGGCGGTTGGTCGAGCTTTCCGAGTGAAGCACCATCGACCAGTGTGCTTTTACAGCGCTCTGATACCCAGGCATATTATACGTGTAACCGAAAGCTCGCCAAGGCTTTACTTATAGTAACTGTTTTTGAAACTCTGCAAAGGCGTACGTCTTGTATTAGCAAACTTCACGTTAGCAGGAGGCTTGCAGTACTTTACTCCTGTGTCTGAACCAAATTTTGTCAAGTATCGACTCGTTCGTACGTAAAGAATATAACAGCAATAGTTCGAAAGGTTGATTTTCACACAACTATCGTGAATCATTATCAACAAATGGAGCGAAAATGATTATTGGGAAGCCTGATCCTTGGTTATTTCATAAAACAATGAAGCTACAACGCGAAATCTTGATTCCCGATATTCCCAAAAGCTCACTGATCTTCTCGGTCATGTCGTAAGTCCGGGAAATCCAATCGTTGAATCCTACACCGAGTTACGTCTGTAAAAATGTTTCTTCTATCGAAAGAAAATATTGCTGATCAAGCTTTCCGCGGTGAAACAGCGGCGGCACGACTGGTGCATTTTTCATCCCAGCAGTATTCGACTGGTTGGTGAGATTCGGACCAACTGGTTCCCGGTCCGACCATAATTCGCTGAGCACGATCACCGACGCGACGGCAGTGCGTTCTCCGCCAAGTTCGGAAACCAGTTTCGTCGCTGTACCTACGCCACGCCTCAGATATCGAAAACCAATACCAATACATCCACTACCAGCCAACGGTAAAAGTCTTAATTGGGTAGAAGAAAGTGCGGTGTCCCAGTCCGCTGGCTAAATGAATAATCGGTAAGATTTTCCGTGATTTTTGGGTACAAATGATAAAAAGAAAGCGAGAAAGAGAAAGAAACACGGATCAAGGAAGATGACGTCAAACAAAGATCTCACACAGATCACGCGTCACCCGTAACACGAGAAAATGAAATTGCAACTTCATATCTCGAATCTGGCACTTACAATTAGACTTCCCGCCAGCTAACGAGAGACTTTGTCCGTCGTTAATCGGATATCCGAGGGCTTGATTGGAGGCTGGCCGCGGTTTGTGCCTGAATATACTCCCCAACTGTCGGTAGGTGAAACGTCGATGTTCCCTTTTACTCTCCGTCAGAATTTATACGACGTTACAGCTGCCTCTCCCGAAGTGCTTCGCCGTGCAGGCCGCTAACGACAGTGCAACCGACGTCTACGTATTGCGGAAAGTGGAAGCGTCGTACTCTCTGAAAGCTCGCATCCTCCCATCCACTCGCATTATCGTGTCGGCGCCTTACACCATCTATACGTACCTACACTCTGGTCCACCGTAAGGTACACAGCGAATCGCAGGCCTCGTTTCGCTGTTGCATTCCTAATTAGTGCTTCCTCTGGGGGTTCGTGACCGAAGAGCAATTGCTCCGGGCTGCCTGACGACGACGCCGCGATTCCGGCAAAAGGAAACTTTTTCTTTTTACCGGTATTTTCAAACTCAAACCCGAGCCACAGTTACTGCGGGCTGCTAATTAGCTTACCGGAGCCCATCGTTTTCCACTTACTTCTTTTTCCTCCTTCCCTACTCTTCTGATCTTGGATCTTCATTTTTTACTTTTTATCCATCTTCGCTTTTACGTTATTGTGGTTTCATTTTTTTTATTTTTTTTCTTGTTTTCATCTCTCTCGCACGTGAATCAATCGCTGGTACAGTAAACGTTAGATTTGTACTTCCTTATTCATGACCGGCTCGTATGCTGACGATAAATACTTCTCGTTCGGACTTATTCCTACACGTATCACTGTACCAATAAAATAGAATATTCAGACGAGAATTTTCGTCCGTGGTTGAAATCCAGGTCTTCCCGCAATATGTCTGGACCCTTTTTGCATTGAAGAGATGTAAAAAAAAAACCCCCGTATATTTGCAGGGCGTATCTTTATAATCCTCGAAAATTGTTATCTCCCAACTTTGCGATGTTCGCGTGAAGAACAAACGATTTGAACCCGTAATCGTTTTGTAAGTTGAGTATAAAGCTAACGTGAACTCGCGATTTCCTTTTCCTCTTGGGTAAACAATCGTCACAATTCAACCCTTGAGCAAATGTTCGCGCATATGCAAGTTATCCAGCGTGTGCATCATGATATATGTATACGAGGGATTCACCGAGTAAGGTACCTGGCATATTTCCAGAGGTAGGTAAACCAAGCGCCATGATTTGTTCGGTTCGTGTACAGCGTTGTGTAAACAATTTATTACACGGATACGCGCGGCTGTGTAAAGCGCCTTTATACACATCGCGTTCAATTCGAGCGAAGAAAATTTTAAAACTTTCACCACCGCGTGAGCAAATTTAATTAACTTAAAATTTCAAAGGCTTATCCCCCATCCCTCCTCTCTTCTGTTATTCAACTATCGTTCCTCTCTCTCCCGAAGCTCGCCACTCCATCCCGCAAATTTCTCTGCTGCACGCTGTGAGCAGCCGGCAGACGAAAAAGCTTTTTGATATCGTATGTATATATATATGATTCAACTTCTTTATGAAAGTGAAAGGTTTTCCATCTGATGAGAATTTCGGTAGATAGGATTCGGTTCAATGAGACATTTTACCTGAAAAAAATTATTTCATCGTTGTAATAGTAAAAGCAATAGTAATCTATAGTCTACGCTATTAGGAAAATACATACATTCAAATGTATACCGTCTCTTTATCATAATCCAGGCACTCGGACTACCCTGAATCCTTACGCGAAGGACTAACCAATTCCAATCACGGCTCTCCGCGCACGTTTCCGGCGTTTTTTTTTTTTTTTTTTCACCGGTCGTAGCTACAAACGAACCGTTCCATTTCCAGAACAAGCCTTTAGAATCACCCGATCGTAGGTTGCAATATTCTATTAGTAAAAAAATAGGACATCCCCGTCTTACCCAACCCGTCCCCATTCAATGAAATTAGACGAACGCGAAGCGAAAACCGATGTAAAAGTTTCAACTGGTAGAAAGTTTGGCGCGAGAAAAAAACGAGAGCAACCCTCTCTGAGCCTCAACCTTGACCTCTTGATGTGAAAAGTGGTATCACACAAACCCCCACAGGCGATACGCCAAATTGCTATTCGCAGCCTCGTCTAGACCCTGCAGCTGCGATAAGGTCGAAGCATGCCGAGAAAAAAATAAGTATCGGTAAAGTCACGTCGAGGGTGAAGTCGGGAGGATGAGAAAAATAAAATCGGGGGAAAAATAAGGAGAAAATGAAGATGAACGCCTGCATTAGTGATCATAAGCCGTACGGTTAATATATGACAGGGATTTCATATTGCTGCTTGGCGGTGTTGCTTATACTGCTTATACCTTAGCCTTCACGCGCACGATACAGTCGTGTAAGGTTAGGTTATTGGCTAATAGAAGCGCGCTAACTTTTTCCATTCCTTTTCATTATTACCTCTGCAAGGCAAAAGCTGTAGGAGGTATTGCGAGTCGGAACAGCGAGTCTGCACCAGAAATGCTCGTTTCCAACTTGATTAAACAAAGTGGGATTTCATAATGCGAATCAAGGTATACCGTGCAATGGTAGATAGGTGAACGGACCACCGATTTGACAAGCCACTGGACATCTCTTTCTTATTCGATAACCGATAAAAAGTCACAGAATATAACGCAATTGACATTCACCATAAAATGGCATCAACGAAACTTGAAAAAATGCTGACATTTGGGGTAAAGTCACTGTGTTCAAAATCCTCAAGAGTATCCGTAAGCAGTCATTTGAAATCACTTAGAGTGATTGAAATTTGTACATAAATTTCATCGTAGTAGTAAATTCGATTTGCGACGTATTTTCGACTACCTTCGCCACAAAACGATCGCACAAACTGCCGGACCAATACGACTGAGAATACCCGGTTCAATTGCAATTTGTTTAATGTGGCGGTATAAAGACGATTAGACGCGAATCTCGTACAACCGAGAAACCGCGTAAAATTTCATTCGCAAGATAATTTCAGCCTGTAAATGTAGAGAGAGCCAAATAGCAGACGCAGAAAGCTATTCGGTCGGCAGTTGTGCTTCGGGTTCAAGCGATAAAGCATATACCTACCGAATAGCAAGTGGACGTATCAACTATTTATGCAAAATATGTGCACGCGTTGTCACGCGTGGAGAAATTCGAGGACTACATCCATTTTACGTTAGACGAGGACCACATTTGTCACACCTGAAGGACCAGCTACCATCTCACTCGCAACGTGGAAACTGTTTGAAGCGAATTCACGCCAAGGAATCTGCCTCAGCGTCTTCAGCCCGGAAAGAAGAAGAAGAAGAAGAAGAAGAAAAAGAATTAGAAGAGAAAAAATCCTATTTCAATCGAAATTTATTTCACTTCACCGGGCGAGAGTGTATTATGGGTATATAGGTATACAATACCTTGGACGGAATAGCGAGGCAATTTAAGATGAAAAAAACTAGGTTGAATTTCATTTTATCGCCTATTATGAAGACGTTGAATAGACGAAATCGGGTTTCCCCTTTTTATTGCTCTTTGAATAATTCCATTTCTTCTCGTACTGCAGCATGGTAGCCGGTTAATTTCAGAGTGAAGAGAAAAAATAAAAAATAAAAATATGATCATCTATAATTCACATGTTACAGTACACAGGCGCATGGGTAATACATTTATATACCATGTACTACGTATACTGATACATAGACAGTATTTCCTACGTCTGATCTGACTTCCTTCCTTCCTCTCGTTTCTTTTTTTTGTTTCACCGTTTTTACATCCTTTCTCTCATCGCGAACGAATCGTGATTGCTTTTTGTTTACTTGTGTTCTCGTAACCCATATTTTAGCTGTTTCATTGAATGCCTGTGCATCTTCCCCATTCGGCTATAAACTTTTGCCGGAACTCCGTAGAAAGTTGAGTTAGTTTGTTTTATTCCTTTTCATCCCAACCCCATCCTGTTTCTCTCTCCCTTAGTCTCTCCCCGATTTGGTCTTTCGACGAGAGCTATAAGGGAGACAAAATTTTCGTGAAAGATTCAATGGCCGATTACCAAGCAGCTTATCTGACTTTAGAATTTCGTTGGAATACGGTAATACCCAAGTCTATAAGTAAGTTTCCTTCTTTTCTTTCTTCTTCTTCTTCTTCTTCTTCTTTCCAACCGGGAAAAAACTGTCGGAAAAACGAATAAATCATTCGCCTACTCGTCTGCAGGACAAAGCAGGTGTTTTAGGCGAGACTACTCAGGTGCGACTCTAAGCTGAGGTGGCGACGCAGGATTACTTTCACGAAACCCGCAACAACTTTGACTTTTCCTAAGGATACGCGTTTGCCTGAACTTTAACATTTTGCGAGGCAGATCGTCGAAACTGAAGAGAAAAAAAAAAAAATCAAACCAAAGAGGAAAACAATTTAAGCTTCTTTCTCGACATTTCTATTTCTTCTATCTCCCTTTGTTACACGATTCGTTGTATACTTTTTCGTTCTTCTTTATCTATCCGTCTTTCATAGTATCCGATTGGTATAAGAATGAAGCGTTTCACTGATATCCGCACTCTTGCGTCGTGAATTGTCTAATTTTATTCTTTTTTTCTCATACTCTCGTATAACCTTCTTGTTCGTTTTTTGCAAGATAAGGTGGACAAACTTTACACTGCTCTAAATTGGGTTACTGTAATGGATTACCTCCGCGGGTAAAACAAGCAAAAAACAAATTTTGAATAAATCAATATCACGGAGACCGAGGGTGGTAAAAGGAAAAAGAACCTCGAACAAGTTTCGCGAGAGAACATCCATCCATATATTCACACCGCAAAATAACGCTTTTGTTTTTGTCTTCTTGACTAGGCATAAGCCAAATGATACGTCGGTACGACAAAGTTGAAAAAATCTTTTCTTGATTCAAATAAATACGTGCAAGTTTCCCGGGATAATATAGATAATCTCTTGTTCTGATCACTGTTTTATCGAATCATTTCCCACAATGGACATTTCCTCGAATAAAAGGAAGAAAAGAGACGAAGGACGTTTCTTTTACCGTGCTTTGTGAAGTCGACAAATCGCCGCTCTGCGGTGTGCAATTTAATACTTATACATAATGTTTCAGGTAAATAACGTGATGATCTACGTCATGTAAGCCCTACGACACGAAGGCAAAGATGCAGTTAGTTTTCCCTTGCAGTCTAACCTCCTCAAGCTTTGTCTCCGCAGTTTCGGGGTCGGGAAAACGCCCGGAAGTATTCTGGGAGATGGTTTATAGAACGCTTTGTATTCATAGTGCACGTTCCCCGCATTTCCCTTATGAAACGCCGTCGGTCTGCGTCATGATTTCGAGATACGTACATACATACGATGTCTATACACTGGCAACGTATCTCATGTCTCAAGTACATATATTTATCTCCTCACGGTCCTCTGAGAAATCAACTCCCTGACCCACGTCTGGAGTCCAGCAGCCCCCATTTCGAGTTGTCAGAACTCGGTGAACCGCCTACGATCTTAGCACACATATACGCATGCAGTAAAAGGCTGAAAGTTCGTGAAAAATCGACAAATT
Organism: Neodiprion fabricii; assembly: GCF_021155785.1. Taxonomy (NCBI): domain Eukaryota; kingdom Metazoa; phylum Arthropoda; class Insecta; order Hymenoptera; family Diprionidae; genus Neodiprion; species Neodiprion fabricii. The sequence goes on from NC_060239.1 coordinate 7,159,327, forward strand.
ATGCGTCAATATTATACCCACAAACGTTCAAAGAATTTTTCTTAATGAAATCATGTAATAAATTTTTCTTCTTTTTATTTCTCATTGTATTTAAATACTAATACGACTCACGAGGCTATACGTATAGTTGCTGTCGTATCTAACAAATTTATTCACTATAGAAAATAGCATGAATAACGTCATAAGAGAGAATCGAAAAGGAAAAGAACTTTTCACACAACATCAGAATCCGAATGGGGGTGGATTAGAAAATGTCAACCTTTTGATAGCGTGATTTTGTCAATTAGGAATGAATTTGATGAATCGATTGAATACATTTTCAAAAAATAATTTATAGAGTAAAATTCAAAGCTACACGTATACTTGTCTGTGTGAACATATTCGATTCCACTTTGCGCAGACAGTAACGTAAAAAGTAGTCGAGAGCCGTTCGGTATTTACAGGTTGATATTTTTGCATACCACAACTAACCCGAGTGATTGTCGAGAGTGTAGAAATATGGGGTTGGGGTTAAAATGAGGGTAGAATTTCTTCCGCCTCCTACGGTTTGCGTAAAAATGGCAAGGCACAATCCCGTCTCCGCGCTGTAAAGACGCCACAAAACACAGTAAAGACCGACTCGGTACCTGCCTATAACGCATAAAAGGGTCCGCGTTGTTGCAGCCGGTGGTTGGGTAAAAACGTAACACATTTCGGGAGATATTTTCACGACAGAAAACTCGAGGCACGTCACTTTTCTCGTGCGAGTCAGCTCATATTCGCGCTCGGAGAATGAATAGTCGAAGCTTTTCATCCCGCGGGCATTGCTGTTCTGTTTTCGCCCCCGTTCTCGTATAAAGTAAGTCGAATTTTCGTGGAACTCTCACCGTCCGGATGCTGAAATCGATTTCCGTCTTTTTGCGGCCGCGGTTTCACCAGTGAAAGCGTTGCGTCTTACCTCGAGTTTTGCCGCAGTGTTTCACGTTATCACCTATTCTCATATTTTGTAGAAACAGTGCGCGTCAAGTTCATCTTTCATCTTCATCTGGATAAATCTGCTGTTTATCATCATCTTTTGTTTCTCGATTATCTAGGTAAAAATAAAGATAATCTCATTTGGACTTCAATCTTTCATATCAAAGCATGGACGAATTGCTACACGAATAATCTCATCTCTGTCCAGATAATAATGCTCATTATCTTGCACAACACCGCAGCGAGTCGGTTTTCCTCCCGTGTCACCGACAAGTACCGACGACGCAGCAACGAACGAACGAGGCGAGACACTCGCTGCACGAGACGCCTGCAGCGGTGGACCAGTGTCATTAACTAATGACCGTATTATTGGAACATTACCGAGGAGGAAGAAGAGGAGGACGAGGATGAGGATGAGGTGAGAGGCGAGGCGACGAGCGGCGGCCGGGGACTCGTAGCTCCCTCAGAATTCCCGAGCTCAGAATTATTCCGCGCCGTCCGGGAAACGGGAACCGGGATGGCGAACGGGGCGAAAGACGACCCCGGCCAACGCCTCGGCCTTCCCCTAATTGCATTCCTCCAAGACTGAGTATACCTACGTAAAACTGGGTACCCCCGGGCGAGAAGAACAAACACGGTTAGCCCCAGGGTAAGAAAGTTGACGGGTCATCAACCCACCTCGTTTCCTCCATCCTTCCAATCGGCGGCTTGAGATCCGGCAATTTTACCTAATTCACGACCTTCCCGACTCTGATCACCGCAGGTCATCGAATGTTTACCAACCGTTCTCGCTAGGCTTCGTAAGCATTTCCCACAGCTGATACAAAACTCACGGTAAAAACAGCGGAATAGCCGCCTGGGTGGTATCGTAGGGTTATCTAACACTCCGTAGTTTTTTTAGAGAGAAAAAAGGGTTCCGTTTCTTCGGAAAACAGAAACAGTGTTTGCGTACAGCTTGAACTTCATCCGCGAGTGATGCGAGTGTGGATCTTGTGAGCGAGCATTGGTAAGAATCCTTGGGAATTTTCTAGGATGGTGATTTTATCGCTAAAATTTATTACCGATCTCTTCAAGTTGGTGTAAACACATTTATTAGGATCACCGTTGGAACACCACGATCAGAGAAACTTTCAAGATCTCTGGATTAATTCAAAACTACGACCAAAAATTCCTTGGGATTAGAGTAAAAATCAGAAAATAGAGTGTATAGATCATGTAAATGAACAACAATTTTTCGGGTAAAAATTCTACGAATGCTGTGTGACAAAGTTCATTTCATTGCGGAGAATTATAGGTCCTGACAATTAAAACCACAAGCTGAATAGTTTTGAAGAAAAGTGTACGGTGTAACTGCACTGTAAAAATGATGTTGTTAAAATTAAAACATGAGAAGTAGTGTCAGGATGTCACGAATATTGCAAAATTACCGCCGACTCAGAGTCCGTAGAATTGTACACCGCATTTGCCTAACACCGTGTGTCCATCGTCGTTATCCAATCGTGAAATCTGTCAGTGAGAAATGCGTGAAAATCAATCCAATTTACCGACAGCCGAAACTCTGGGGCGTGGTCTCTGCGTTACGGGGATAAATCATCGGTCAGTTGGTAACGCGAAATACTTTATTGAACTAATGAAATTCCATAAGCGTGCAACGCAGCTCTTTAACAATGCCTGGCCGAACCGCCCATTTGGCTGGCTACATTTTGCGTGTGAGTTGGCGTGTTCGAGATATTTGTCCAGAGTAGAGAGGCTTGCGGGGTTAGAGACGGATATCGGGTAAGACAAAACTGCGGAGTGCGGGTCCTAGGAACCTCGTGTTAAACGGGGATGAAAGCCCGCAGTGTCGTCACGGTGTTCGTAACGGCGCTGCAGGTATACACCAAAAACGCACGCGCGCGATTCTCACCCTCAGCGTCGAGAAAGGGTGAGAGAAGAGAGGAGGAGAGAGGAGAGGGAGGGTGTGTTTAATCAAGAATTTACAAGATCCTCGAAACTCGGAACTGAAGGTGTAGCTCGCTCCGCGAAGGCACGAGAGCGGGACTTCGTACAACCGCAATGGCAAACACGACAATGAAAAGGATTATTATAATGCTTGTTCGTATAGCCGTGGAAATTAACGAGTATATTCTCAAATTGAATTTTATGCTCTCCGGGTAATCAGGACGGCGTACCTAACGCCAAAACCCACCCGGTTCGCGTGTTATTTCGGGGTGTTTATAGCGCCACCAAAGAAGTTCACAGTCCTGATTGGAGTTTGCACAATATTCGTCGTCGCGTTCGTCGACTTTGTTAAATTCATTTCAAATATACACCTGATGACGTTTCATTTCTCTCTCTCTCTCTCTCTTACTCCTTCTCTTTCGCTCAATCTATTTCCTTCCGATTTTTTCAATTTTCTCAGTTATTTATTTTTTTTTTACGCAGAGACCCGCGTATTTCCTCTTCGTACACGCGAATTAACTTGAACGAACGTGCGACTTCTGCTCTGAAGAGAAACTGACGTGGGATCAAACGGAGGGTGGAAATAAGCGGGAAGAAATACGATAAGAATTTGATTTGAAAAGAAAAGAAACTTGTACAAACACTGCAGTTGTCGCCAACCATCGATTTATAATTCCGAAATTAAACTCTGAACAGATTTATGTATCCATCAAATTCTCTCGCGCCCTTTCCGTCGATCTGCACTTGACATTCCTTTTAATTATTCCACTTAATTTGATTGGCTTTCCACGATTTACGAATCCTCGTGGCTCGTTGATTGCCCGTCACTTTTCGTTCTCACATACATATGTGCAAGAAGTATATGTATATATACTTTTGGTCAATTATTTACCGTTTGATAGCTGATTCTGAATAAAATGTCAACGACAATAAAGCGATAAAAAATAACAATAATTTTCATTGACAAATCGTAAATCAGTAATATTGCCTGTAAAATATGCGCTAAAATCGGACCGTTTTTGCGGCAACGTTTGTACGGTCTGGGTTACATAAATATGTATAATAGTTGTCCATATAACGGTGCGGGTTATGGAATACTATTTATTCTATCGAGCGTTGCGGCGGGCGATCAAATTGAAAACAAATTAGCAATGTATGATCGCATTAATTTTCGAGTTAACGGGAATCCCGGTGTTATGCCTGTACGCATTTTCCACAGTTCTACGAATCTGACCGCGTAATGCAATTCAACACATCGCGCGAATAATTATCGTCAACGTATAACAACGATTCCATCGATGCGGCCGATAATGGGGACAACGTTACAAACAAGTATTGCCCGCGTTGGGATTAAAAATAACTTTGCAAATCTTTGCTCCAACTTCGGGAAAATTTATAATTGACGGTGAAATTTTCTTTGCCATGCGACGATAAATATTACTCAATTAAATATTAGTATTACTGAAACTCTGTAACTGAGACCGAAGCTCGAGAGATTGTTCGAAACGACTAACGACTATGACGGAATGCAGGACAAGTCCACCTAGATCCCTTGTCGTCGTACCGTTAGCACGAATTTTCGTAGAAGGAAGGGTGCCAGCTTGCGAAACAAGGAGCAGGGTCGCTCGGCGAATTGGTCGTTGATTCCCGGTGAGCTTAGGTCAAGGCCTAGTGTAAACGCTTTCCGCACGTCCTGCGAACGGTCAGCAGCTTTTCAGCAAGGAAGTAGTTGGAAATTGATTGAATTACGACGTGAAAGGTGAAAATGGGGGGGATGAAATAAATTTGATAATTTTCACCCCGGGTCTCGGACGATAATATTTATCATTTACACCGCAACGAAGGGTAATCGAGTGTGAAAAGTAGGGGAAGGAGAATGAGGGTCGGAACAGAATGGCGGTGAGACGGTGTAATACAAGGTGGAAAAGTTTCCTCTTCATCGAAAGTATAAGCTATGTATGCATCGGGGCGTTAGGCCCGTTGTAGGATATAGTTTTGAACAAGTCAACTTCTAATAACGTCGTTTAAAGTCTAATATCCTCAGGCAAGTCGTACAGCTCCTCGTAAACGAGACGACCTTACAGAAACACTGGAGGATGAGGGATAAAGAAGTGAGGGAGGCGAGGCGTAACGAAAGCGTTGGAAACGCGGACGAAAAAAAGGAGAACAGAAAATATATTTCACCAAGGCAAAGTGAAGACGACAAAACTTTCGTATAATATACAAATTCGTTCCGTTAAATTACCTGTATTATACAACCAGGGAGAGCGCTATGCCGGTGAAATAAAACTCGTTATTACACTTTTCCAAATAAATTGAAAAGTTTCGAGTATCCTTCTGTTATTACGTTGTTCGCGTTGTTAACGCAGTACGGATTCTTTAATACCAGATAATCGAATTTCATTCGAATTGAAATCGGTCCGTCAAAGAAATATCCTCTGAAATTGATTCGACTCTTTATCTCTCGGTTCGATCACATTGTCGAAGAATTTAAAAACTACAGTAAATCGTACAATTCATTCACCCAATTATTCGAATACGAAAACTGAGTTCGAACACGATTTCAGTAATTACTCGAGAACAATTCTTTTGAAAATCAACTCTTCGGTTCAGAAAAACCGTATCAATTAATTTTTCGACATACAATCAAGCAATTTTCACTGTTGTTTATATACTCCGTTAAACCATTAGGTATACGGTACGTACTAAATTTGTTACATAATATCGTGTCCCGAATCTTATTATATTACGAATATTATTATTATTACTATTAATGTTATTATTATTATCGGTATACAAAATTGTGAGAGGAATGCAGGGATGGATTCGAACGGTTTCGCTTTTACTGAGCAGTACAACGAAGCCCAAGGGAGAAACAATCGGTGACACGGAGCATCATCTGGGGTAAGAATAATTAACTAATAAAACGACCGGATTGCACGACAAAATAAAAAAGAAACGCTTCAACATTAATTGTATATTGTAATAATCCGGTAAGCGTGCTAACGCGACGCAAAGTATACCAAAGAAATGCCCTTTGTTTCATCCTTCGTTGATCCAAGTTCGTCTCGGTGGTTAACGCCAAACTTTATAGCGCCATCGGCCAACCTTTTTCGGCAATTCGGATTATCTCAACGGAACGAAGAGGGGAAAAATGAAGAGAAGTAACTGCGTTGACTGCAGCAAGTATCAAAGATTAGCGAACATCGATCAGTGCGTAAACTACTCAGCATCCGTCCCCCAGGATCGGAAAGCTCGATCATCGACGTTCAGAACAGACGACCCATGGGCCACCTTCCAAAAGAGAGGAAGAAGCGAAAGTATGGGAGACAGGGTATCGGCCCTGGAATTCAAAGGGATAATCCGGTTTTCGCGGATGCATTTCGACTAAGGCAGCGTGCGAGGGGAATTTTAAAAGCTAACCACCCCACGGGGACTTGCAAGCTTCTGTTTCGTCAGAGCAGTAAATCGAACTTGAAGCCTGGTCACGTGCACCGAAACAAGGCGTTGAATAATGGCTTATGACGCGTGAATCGCACGTTCCGACATACTTATTGCAATCCGTGAAAGAATCGCTAAAAATTTATCCCTTCATTGTTCGTTCAGCGAGTCGGTTGCGACTGCTCATCTGCTAGGTCAAAACAGGATGAATGTTGGGACATTCGACGTCGGATAAACTCAAGGGGAATAAAAACCTTTCGACTTTGGGGGAGATCCTGCGGAGCAATGTTTTACCCCTTCTCCTGGCACGCCGGAGACACTTCGCTGGGTTCATTTGCTTCTGTAACCTGACCGAAAAACGAAACGTTCGATGCTGCAGGATAAATTATAGCCAAAATAATCCTCCTTCCCTTACCCATCCTCCGCAATCCCGGACTTCCGAGAATTTCCTGTCCTAGTCACGAAATCGCGAGTTCCGGATTTGGAAACATGCAGGCGTCACCTTTTCCCGTTTTCCTGCATCTCCGAACGAAAAGGAGCGAATATAAGGTAAGTTTGAAAAACGCGAAGGGCGAAATTGTCAATATATCGTTGACAGGCGAATTCAGCTCCGGCGAAACAGGTTGCATTGAACGCGCCCGTTGAAGTGTGAGAAAGATTGCTCCAGGTGGCGACCGGGGTGAGGATTTGACGCGAGCCTTGAAGTGGGAAAGATTTGATCCTCGGCGGAATACAAGTATGTATATTCCGGACAACAACGGGGCCGTAAAGGGCTCGTAGTATCGTGTGTGACACACACGTTTCAACCGATCAGCTCAATCTCTCTGGAAACACGCCGTGCATTTCATCGCGCTTTCTGCCTTTCCATACCAGTTTTCCATTTTCAGATTGGGTTGTATCGCTCAGCTTGTCTTTAAGAGATATGACCGGAGATAACAGATCGAGCATACGGGCTTTGGCTCGGTCCCCACGAGCCTCTTCGTTCTGCTTCCTTGAAACTCCTCGAAGGAGGTAAACAATCAAGAGAATTTCCCCTCCAGATAACATCCGAACCAGATTAATCCCGAGGTTTAAGTTCCGCCTAAGGAAACACCGATTCTCTTGTCTCTCACCCTTCGATCCGTGCCTCTTTCAAGATTGTGGTTTCAATTTCTGAAAGATCGAGAGCCGGATGTGCCGTGACTTACCGATCACCCGTCGCAAGTCCAAGAAACGAATCCAATTTCTTCACCCCGGTCGTAAGTCATCGACTACTGCAGACTCCCGTTAACCCTCGCGACGTCGCACAAACGCCTCCACTCTAAATTACCAACCGTTGAAGCAGTAAAATCCAATTAATATCCCTGCACGCTCTCGTTCTACGCAATTATAATTCAACTAACGACAAGACCTGCTAACGGGGACTTATTAATGTACAATTATCACCATTTACACGACGACGGAAGCTTCCCTTGGACGCTTCGTTGAGCACAACGATTCGCGGAGGTCCCACCATTCGGACCGTTTACTTTTTTTTTTCAACCGTGTTGAAGATAGGTTCAAGCCGCAGGAACCGCTGGGGATGGGTCCTGATTTATTCATCCCTTTGATAACAGACGGGCTGATAATGAAAATGGAAAAACGTACCCAACATAAATTACACACCAAGATCTGGACAGTTAGACGCGGTGCGTTTCGATGTACCTCTGGAATATTTTTACCCCCGATAACCGGCCTGCTTTTGACGCGAGTAATTAATCGGGCATATGCACGAGACGACGAACCGGGTTTGACAAACGATCGAGCAAGTTTTATACACAGAGGATATATTTCCCTACGCTTCAAGATTAGGTGACCCAATTGGAGAAACTGAGCAAACACAAGTTCAGGGCAAACACCATAATCCGAGAGCTTTCAAAGTGCCGACGTGTAAGATCACCCATGATTACAACGACGAAGAGCATTGAAGCGAAAATCGAACGCCCGGCAACAGCTACAGAGTGAATTATTCGTTCGCCTCTTTTCAAAGCGGGTATTAATCATCAAGGCAATAACGTCAAACGGAGTATAAATTATGATAGTCGATGCAGATTATTAAACAAGTAAATCACTTGGCGGGCTACCATGCCGCATTTGCATGCCTCGAGGGTGACTCGGTGAGTTAGTACCTGACGCTTGCCGCTTGCCACCAGCCATCCACCCACCTTTGCCGACAGGAATTCCTCTCAGCCTTCTCCTGGTGCAACTTTACGACATCATTTTCACTTTAATCAGAGGTAAATTGTCGCCTTCAGAAAGGACTGGAGAAAGGCGGGAGGGAGGGAAAGAGGGAGGCGTCGAATTAAGTCGAGACCACGTTCGGTCGATGCCGGGGAGTTGACTACTGTAGTTTCGAAAGAGGCATTCGCGAGGAGCGTATGGGGGGGGGGGGGGGGGGGTACCAACGAACCATGAAATTAAATCAACTTTTCGCATCAGGTAGAAAACCCTCTCCCTTTGTCGAAAAGTCGAGAATGGAACTCGGGGGTCGAGTAAAGAGGTAAAGAGAAGCAGGGTGAAACTTTGACGTGAAAAATTGATCGCGCAATTAACCGTGCAAATTTTCCGAAGCGTATAGTTGGGTGTGCGGAATGGATGTTGCGTAAAAGTACGAGGTGCCTCATCCTCTTCGAACGTCAGGCACCACCACTCGAACCGTCGTTCCATCTATCGATAATATCCAGCCTCTCCACTTGTTCGGAGATAAAAACTGGGACACTCCACTTAGACGTAAGTACGACACGAGGGTTACGATCGGGAGAAGTGAAAGAGCGCCGTCTGACGCCCTGACCTAGATGTCGATAGTCACTTCCACCGCGACCTCCACTCTCCAAGCAGCGTTTTGACTTTTAGCATGATCTGCCAACCCGCGGCAGAGATAATAATGAAAAGACGCATCGGCGCTGAAAGGGGTTCGCGAATCTGATTACTATAATTCGATATCGTGACTTACCGCCGCGATTCCGCCTCGTAAGATGTGCCAAAGTTGCTACTCCGGTGATCAGATTCGACAAGTCGTGCCTGGTAAGGGTTTATTGATACAGGCAGATTCAATTTCCACGTTGTTAACGCGTTACTTGTCAGTTTCGCTTAGAATCAAGGCTGCGGTTCATCGGATGTACCGACCACCCATCTCTTCAACTCGAATTACACAGCTTTCGCAAATTAATGCAAATTGAATCTATAGGCAATTCCGTTAATCGAATCGCGTGACATAATTCACGCACGCGTCACAACGAAAACTTGACTCAGGCGACTATTTTTTGGTTTACCGTATCGAAAGTGGATTCGATCCTGAATGAAAATATTTATAATGGTTCGAGAGAAGACAGGCACAGGGATGGAATCGTCTCTGTGTACGCATGGCTCTAGTTGAGTCCGGGGATTCCCTTGGGAGAGTGGACTGAGGCGACCGAACGTGGTCGGAGTGAGTGAATAATGAAGGTCCACCTGTCAACCGAATGGTAATTAAGTCTTTCGCCAACAATGCCAGCACGAGAAGAGGCACAACGGACATTGTGTATGCTACGTATAATTTGTACGTTCGTTGTACAGTGACGCAACCCGGTTATTAGCCGAACTGTATTCGCGGATTCATTCGGAGTAAGTAATAGAACTACAGCGGGGGTCTGCAACTTGGCAAAGATTTTTTCACCCACTCTATAAGTTGGTTGTAAAACCGGACAAGATGGATGCTTGTCAAAATATGAAACAAACAAAAACAAAAAAAATAAATAAATAAATAAATAAATAAATAAACAACGATCGTGTGGCCTATAAATTTCCAAGTCGGGAAATCACCGCCCAGATGGGCGGAGCAGCGTGCTGATGAATTGGTGATAAAGTAGAGACGTCGACCAGTCCTTAGTGAGACTGGACATCCCTCGGCACTACTACACCATTCCAATCAAATCAAACTCCGCCTCCTAACTTGAGCACAAGCTAGGTCAAACAGAAGCTCTCGTTATTCGTCGTTTGTCTCCCGACCAGAAATTCGAAAAAGGTAAAATCGTCCGGTCGACGTTTCGTATAAGATGAGGAACGAAGAAATCAGTGCCCGCGATGCTCTAACCATCAACTTGTGGGTCTTTCGATCGGTGGGAATATGGGCGGCGGACATCAAGAGCCCTTCGCTCAGGTAAAATGTTCACCTCAACTACTTTTCAACCACTTCGAGGGGCAAAAATTTGATAATCGGTTTCCAGGCTCATCTACAACATTTACGGAGCGATAATAATCTCGACGTTGTCAATGATCTACTTTTCAACGGAAATAATTTACGTGATTGTGATCTGGGGGAATCTGGAGGCCATTAGCGAAATATCGTTCCTGCTCTTGACGCACATCGGCACCGTCGTAAAGCTCTTCAGCTTTCTGATACGTCGCGAACGGGTGGAAAAATTAGTTGAAAATTTGGCACAACGGAATTTTCTACCGAGGCGTAACGCGCACCGCGATTTCTTGACGTCGACGGTGAGAGTCGTGAATCGGGACAACGTAATCTTCATCCTGATGTGTGCGTCAACTGTAATAGGCTGGGCGATCGTCCCGATGGTGGACAGCGGGGAGGTGAGTAATTGGTCGATCCGTAAGATTAAAGGTACGCAGCGTCGAAAAACCCGGACGAAAATTGGATTATAAAAAGTTTTTCGTCGATACAGACGCGGCGTTTGCCGCTGAAAACTTGGTTCCCCTTCGACATAAGCAACTCGCCTATCTTCGAAGTGATTTACGCTTATCAAACAGCTGCCGTGATGATGAACGCCTTCATGAATGCAATGATGGATACCTTCGCGTCGAGCCTGATGGCGCTCGCTGGCGCTCAGCTAGACATGCTTCGTCACGATTTATCCAAACTCGGTAGAGAGGATGAAGAGGACGGCGAGAATCCCGTGGAGTTTAAGACTGCGGTAACCCAGCGTGCTGGACGTATATCGAAGGTCGGAAGAGCGGAGGATAAACTGAAAGGTAAACTGAAAACTGGCAACGTTCCAGCGGAATTTCCACCTCGCTCCCTGCAAGACGATATTTTACATGAGCGCATCGTCGGCTGCATCGAACATCACGGCGCCATCATCAGGTAAATTGAACCCCCTTTGTCAGGCTTTGATAGAGTTTAAATTCCAGATCCAACGTTCAATTTTCACCGATCTTATACCGAGGTTTGCTTATAGTCCCGGGACAATAGAAGTCTCACTCATTGTTCGACGAATCGATGAAATTGCGTGGATTTAAAAATATATCAAACTTGAATCCACGAGTGACTGTTTGAAAAAATAAAAACAGAAAAACCGTGTCGTCTTCACTTTGATGAGAGTCAGAAATGCATTTTACAATTGTAGATAACAAAGTGGTGAATAATGATAAAACGCCTGGTAGTATCTGGATCCACATTGAACAAAAGTGACTTGATGAGAAAGTTCGGAGTGGTTCTTTACAGATTCGCGAATGAAATAAACGACGTGTTCGGTATTGGGATTCTCGTCCAATTCGCGGTTAGCAGTATCATACTCTGCCTGACGTGTTTCGAGTTAACTTTGGTAAGTAAACACAAGTAGAGTTTGATTGGATCGAATCCCCCCCTCCGATGATGACCGTGAGAGTGCTTAGGATTTCGCATCTCAAACAACTTCCCCGGCCCAGGAGCGGAAGGTTAATTATGTAATCGACTTACACGATCGCTCAATACGCATAGCTGGTGGGGAACATTGCCGGAGTTGACGGAATAGCACAGAGCGAAACGCGCGTACGAAGCCATGTAACGTAACGTAGTGGTTAAGCCGGAAATGACCAAGTAACCAAGTAACCAGATAATCCCGGTGAAGCGGCAACTGACGTATACCAAGCAGTATTTGCATATCTCGTTAGCTATCCTCGTAGCCGAGGTCAACCGGTGCCGCTATATCCACCGTTATTATCCCAGATTAAGATTCAGTGGCTAGTCTCTATATTCACCCCTATAGATGGGGGAAAATGGGAATAAACTCGAGTGAAACAAACTCGCAAACAAGGCAGTGCAAATACCTGTGTACACTTGCGAATTTGCAAATTCAATTTCACCCTTACGCTCCTGCAGGTACGCGTTCCCGATACGCGATCAGCCTCACGTACAACACCTTACATACCACATCCCGATCCCCCCATTCCTCAGAGTCGTACAATTTCCTAATTGAATCAATAGCAAGTGACAATAATTGTTCAAATTGCTTTTCCGCCATTCCAGTTATCGCCGGGGAGCTTGCAGTTCTGCTCGATGCTTCTCTACCAGGGTTGCATGCTCTTGGAGATATTCTTCTACTGCTGGCATGGAAACGGGATAATATGCAAGGTGAAATATTGCTAAACTACAAAATGAAGATAGAGACATAAACACGCGGTTTTGAGGTATTATCGTCAAGCCACGAAACTCGCTGCTAAAGGTTTAATCGTTGTCAGAATACGTTCACAGCCGTATATTATAACGCGTGGTCGAGTATGTATGAGGTGAAGCTGGATTACAGAATAAGCGATGAAAATGTCTGGGCGTAGAATCTACAGCAGGATATAACGTGCAGCGTAAAAACTTACGCCGCGGCTTTGGAGAGGAGAAAATATGTAAAGTTTGATATTACCTGAAAGCCAAGAGCAAACGGCGGCCACGGAGCTTTAGACCGACCGGCTAAGAGGGTTCTTACCCACCAGTGAGAATTTCAAGTTGCAATTTTAATATTTCACATGTACCTATTTCGCCGCGCGTCACTCGCAACCGATAAATACAAGCCTCAAAATTCTTGCGCGATCGAGAGGTAAAAAGAAAATGGTTTTTCAGTCAACGGACCTGATGATAGCGCCCTTTCAATGTCAATGGACGGCCTGTTCTCCGAGAGTCAAGAACACTCTGCGTATAGTGATGTGCCGAATGCAGCGAACCCATAAGCTCACCGTCGGCAGAGTGTTCAATCTTTCTCTGGAAACGTTTTCCATGGTGAGTACAGATGCGGCAAAGGATCTCTCACTGTTTTCCTTGGCTTTTCATTCTGGATATCCAAGTGTAGTTTTAGAGGATTTATCTTTACGTTATATTATGTTAACAGTTAACTTCCCCGAAAGTAGACTCACGGCCTGATATTAAAGAGCTACTCAGCCGAGTTGAGTTGAACGCGCTTAGCTAACGGACTAATTAAAAAGTTCGCGTTACTGCACCTAACTAGGAGAATGAACTGCAGCTCGTGTTTGCGAATAAATTATTTCGGAAAATACACGACTGTTTACTTTTTCCCGTGAGACGAAAAGTATTCATGTTTAAGAAACGAAATGAGCACTCGTTGACATTACGAGTCGCGTGATCCAATGGGTTCAGAAATTTCAAAGCAACGAATACAACCGACTTCTTACGTTGAGTGAATAGAACTCTGATAGACGCAAGATCGTCAAGCGCGATGGCAGATGAATTTATACTTCAACGCTGAGTATAAGACCGCGTGTTCGTGCCTGGAAGATAAATTCCCCTGCGCTACAATGCTTCGAAAAATTGAGGATCAGCGAAGAAGCGAGAGATGAGGGAATAGTTTTCCCATACCTTAAGGTTCCCACCGCATCTTCATTCCTCAGGCTTACATTTTTTTGTTACCATTCCTACACCTTCTCTGATCTATACATCTCTCTCCCTCGCGATCTATTCCTTTTCTCACCTTCACCCCTTGTTCAGAATCAATTCCCCGACCCCTCCAACCTCCAGTTTTCTTGAATCAGTTTACTTTTCTTTACCCCAGGGATGAGTGTCGCAGCGTTGAACATCTTTGTACGACCGAGTTGAAAAGTTTTCGCAAACTTTCATCCATCGGCTTGAGAATCCGTCGTTAGTTAAAAAAACGCGATTCTAAAAGGAAGCATAACAGGTATACGTTTAATAATCGAAACCCTTCGCGTATACCGGAAACACCTTTTAACACCTTACGATGTTTCGTTACAACCTTCGACGTGATATGTACCTGTAACTTCGTCAACGCGTTTCGTAAAATTCAGCGCATTCCAACGGCGTCTCGCCTGAAATACTGCAGGGGGAATGAAGAAGGTAAGGAAAAAGAAAGAGAGACGTACACACACGTCGGCCCGGCACTCGACTGGAGCATCATTTCTCGAGTAAGCTGTCGGGTAGACGTGAGAGCACATAGCAAACATCAAGGGCAATTCGGGTGCCCCCGAACCGGTCGGAGCAAATAAATTTTCCGTATTTCTCGGTAGCTACTGGGAAATTTTCATATTTCAGATTCTTCGTACCGCCTACTCGTTCTACGCAGTTCTACAGCGCGTCCACAGCAGAGTTATAGAGGCTGAGAAACGCGATTCGATGAACTTTTGAAGACAAGAAATTCGAGGATCTAGACAACATTCGCAATCGTCGTACGGTGGATGAATATACCTACATATATAAATGGAGTTTTTGATTAGCTTCAACTTATACCCAGCAGCATAAGATAAAACGCATTATATATTATACTATATGTATACGTGTATAAAGCGCCACTCAACGAAGAGATACGAGGAATTACTTACTGCCCCTTTTTGTTTTAATTTCGACTAACAGTTTTGCAATTTGGAAGTCTCGTCGTTTGATTAAACACCGTAGGCAATTTTTTCTCATTTGTATAAGAGATAGCAATAGCCGAGGAGAAAATACATTTTCATTTACGGACCGATCGCCCGCCGTCTACCCTACGTCATTTCTGTCTCTCGCTTTCTCTCTCTTTCTCTCTCTCTCTTTATCGCTCCGGCTCTCGTCTCTTAACTTTCCTCTATCACCGCGGGGGCTAAAGTGAGTAATTTGCATAAATAAACAGAAAATAAATTCCCCAAAGAGATGATAAGCTGCACGGTTCTTGTCGACTTTATATCCTATCCGAGACCTCGGGATCAGTGGCGGTGAGATGGGGATCAGACTATAAGAAATGCGCCTAAGCTAATAGCCAACTTTTGTATATTATTCCTCTTTCAGCTGAATGGAAATAATCGTGACGTACACGTTTTGGAACGAAAAACTTAAACCCTTGATGTAGTCGAAAGCTCGAATAAATTATTCATCATATCAGTGAATAGACGCATACCGAAAGTATAAGAAAAGTATAACAAAACGAACAGACACTGTTCGCCAATTTTTTTTTTTTTTCTTCTTTTGCAGATAATTTTCACTTATTCATTTAGTTTAGCATTCAATCTTTCACCCTCTCAAACGATCTGTAATAATACGCCTGCACATAGTTATAATATAATTATATAGGTATAAGATATAATTTCTGTGAAAGGTATAAAATTATCCATCGAGAATCGTCAATTATCGCCAATCCGTGGAAAAAACAATAGCTTTGCGCACAGTCGAATACATCCGGAGAAAAATTTTTTCCCAATGAGAAAAGTCTGGCTCTGCGTATTGTTGTACGATTTATTGCGAAGCGAATTGCGTAACAGATAGGTATATACGTGTATACCTAGAAATATATAGATTGGTATATATTCGCGGACCGGCCAACTCATCCGTTTCAACCCAAGCGGAATGTACGGCTCTTTTATTTATTTATTTATTTTTCTGACCAACGACGTCGAATCGATTCGTCAAGACTCAAAGAGTGCAATTTTCACTCTGAAAAACTCGAAGTATGTACCTACTTTTAATCTCGCCAGGTCGGCAAATTCATCAAATATGTATAAATATATAAATATAAGCTCTAAAAGTCTTGATGTAAAATATATGTAGTTTTTATAACCAGTTATTTCGTTTTGTATGACTTTGGTATAAATTGAGGGATCGATTTGAAACTTGGCAGAGTTGTTGCTTATAATGATAGAATCAAACGCGGAAAATTTCAAAATTTTGCCGTAATTTTATAATACATTTCTCTTTACGTATAAGCTTAATAGCATCACTTTTATTAGACGTATATACAAGGGAACAATAATTATAACATTTTGAAATTTTCAGAGTTTGTTCCTATCATTATAAGCAATAACTCTGCCAAGCCTCAAATCGGTACCTCAATTTACACCAAAGTTATACAAAACAAAATAACTGGTTATAAAAACTACATGTATTTTACGTTTAAAACTTTCGAAGCTTAGAGGCACGTGTTCCAGTTGGTAGAGGCTTGAAACTTTACACAGATTTTTTTTTTTAATGATTTGAAACAGATCTGGGTGGGGACATCGCAATGGAAATTTTTTCGATCCCGAAATAGGGACGACCCTATTATATATCTATTAGGATTTTGCTCGAAAAAATAATTTGCGATTTCTCATCGTGGCACCCGCTGAAAAATTGATTTGGGTCGAAAGAAAGATTCACTTCAAAGATGAGCGTTTTACGATTAGCCACGATAGAAATTCGCAGATTGTTTTTTCGTGCAACACCCTAATATATAATTACATAACGTAGATCAATAATTTCAGCGTGCAAGTTTTCAAGCGAATCTAGATAACTGGTGGCATATAAATATTTGTCAGCTGGGCGATCTGAATCAAGCAGAGCGGAAGAGCATGCATCCGTAACATACGCGAGTGACGGAGGTGAAATATTTCGACAATATGTATCGAACGTGTTTTGATTTACATGTATATGTATACGTATAGGTAAAGATACACAACTACAGATATGAAAATCTCACGATACAATTTATAAACATTCGTTTGATATAATGATAAAAGTTTTAATCAATTTCGTAATTAAATCATGTTCCCCCTTCATCGAACGATACCCGTTAAAAAGAAAAAAATAAAAACGCTGTACGAGTGACGAGTATCGGCATAATTTTAGCAACGGTAGGTACTTTGAGATATCGAGAGATACAAGGGCAGCAGGCGATTGCGGCACGCCTGAAAGCTGCAAGCTGCAAGCTACGATCGTATACCTTGAGCGTGATCGATACATCGCGGTATTACAGATTAGATGTGCATGCACGTCGCGATTGTTGACACCGATAGCCCGCTAATGAATTCGCCTGCGACGACGAGGGTGTTACGAGGAAGATGGAAATTGGCAAGGAGGCCTTCGGTAACTGGTTCGTAATTGTAGCAGTTCAGTTCCCGGTGGGGGCTGTTAGGAGTTGTTGGCATTATACCGACGAACTCGGGATTTTCGTGTTACAGTGCTGCATCGTTCAGCCGAGACACGCGGTAGCGGCAACGGTAAAATCAGGAGAAAACCACGCGCGTTTTACATCGCAAACAATACCCTACCGCAGGAGCTTGTCCGAAAGCTTAACGGCTTGAAGATACTGCAAAACAGTGTTAATTTATTACGCGTGTGTGTGTAGCGGCAAAGGCGGAAGGGATGTTCATTCACGCCGACTCAACGACAGGTCAGAGTTGGGAATTAATTTGTCGGAAAGATCATCTCACTTGGGGGAATCCAACGGTCGACGAACGACGAACGACGAAGACGAAGACGAGGTCTAATCCTGAGCTCTGAATTTTGAATGGTGCGGGTGTGATGTGCCAATTTATATCAGTTTAGCGCGACCAAGCGGCAAATGGCGTGGCTAAGTGGCTACACTATCTTCTCCCCCCCCCCCCCCGCCCCTCTTCCTTCCGTCGTCTCTCGCCCTTGGTTTCTCGGGCTCCGAATATCTGCCCTTCGACTCTGTATTACACCTTCCATCAAAGTCTCGTCTTGATAGATCTTATTCCCGATATAGCTGGCTGGTCAGGTTTCAAGGGGTCGGAAAAAAATCGACTCGGAGTGTTTTTTTATATCCTCTCAGCAAAGGATAATTGAAGATTGATCCGGGCTCGAAAGCAGGACCTACGACGGACTACAGCGACGGCCCTAATGCCTACTTGAAAGATCGTCTTTACAGCTATTTGTATATAACGGGATCTACCAAACGGAAGAGAATCTCCCCCTAGACAAAAAATAGTTTCAGTTGTTAGGTCCTCCAGACCTCGGATCTATTATCAACCAATGTCAAACTTCAACGAGCCTGTCCCTTGCATCCTTCCTCCCATCCATATTTTCATCTCTCAGATCATCTTTCATTCGGCCAACATATAAATTCACTATTCTTCCCTTTTTCGTCTACGACTTCTTACCGTATTCTCCATATAACTTACAATAAGTTAATTATACAAGCACCCATTAAACTCCCGCAATATTAATTTCTTTCACCCCTAGTCATTTCGTACATTGGGATCAGTGGAACGTATGTGCGAACCCTAAAGTAGCCAAATAAACAACTTAGCTTTATCGAAATCTGTACACGATCTACCCCGTAAAACGGTTACGACGCATACGGATTGACGGGAAAATTGGCTTACTACAAAAAAAATCGTTAATGTTTCACGTAACTGTGGGGTTGGTTCAAGATCTGCGATGAATTGATCCAACGGGGTTCAAGCCGCACGGTACAAAGATTGAGACCTTTGGAACTGACCCAATTCGATAAGGTTCTGAAAATAATGGTACACAGTCCGAGCAGGCGATCGCTTATTATCAATCGATCTTCGGCTCGATCAGTTTATGAGAAAATGGATACCCATCGGATGGATTGTTCGAAGGCTAGCTTTACGTAAGATGAATTGCGAAGGTGAAAGGTGAGGATGAAAAAAGGGTTCGTCGAGTGTACTCGGATCAAAGTCAAAGATCAAAAGATCCGCCAGCCCTCCTCGACTCTGCTGTTTCTAATGCCACGCGCCGATCTTTCCCTCCTTTAAACAGCGCGTCGACGAAGAGGATATGGGCGAAAACACCGAGCAATCAATGTCACGGAGTATTATCTTCTCCATTATGTTGGAACGAGATGAAATGAACCGCGTTTGACGCCCACCCCATTTGACCTCTATCGCATCGAGACGGGCTTGGATGATGCGAAGTATGCGTGAACAAAGCCGTTAAAATTTACGTTCAATTTCGAAAGCGCAATTCTTAATTGCCATTACGGGGCACGTTGGACGAGCCGCCTCGTAACCGAATCGTTACGGAGCACGAACAGCAAAGAGCCGGGTATCAAAACGGGGTTAATTATCGGGTGAAAGTCGTTACCGTTTCCAATTTCGAGGAAAATTTATTAAATTTCCTATCCTATCCTTTACTTTCTGTTTTTGTATTCTTGTTGGAAAAAAAAAATTTTTTTAAAAACATCCACTCTCTACGTTTTCCCTTTCAGTAGCGGTGACAAAGCGGCCGAGAATCAATTCATCGAAAGGAGATGGGAAGAGAACGAAAAGGGGAAACGGATGGATGGCTGAGAGAAACGCTAAAGCTGATGCTGGTGGTTACTGCGATACACAACCGAAACGAAAAGGGAAATATGTTACGAATACCTGAAATGTATTTAAGGGAGGGCTAAAAGTTAGAAAAAAATTTTTTTTTATCGAGTACCGAGGGGTGCGCCACACTTCTCATTGATGGTTATCGGGGAAGACTGCGAGCCGAATGAATAAGAACGAAAGAAGAAAGAAATGAGAGGGGAGAACTTGAAAGGGAGAATCGACAATGGTACCCGCGGTGGAAAATTAGGGAAACGACATCCGATACCCTCTGACCAAAGCAAGTGTCTTTTCTGATACCTCGCGACCCTCTCCAGCATCCGTTAGAACTTTCTTTCTCTCACTTTTTCTTTCTTTTCCTTTCTCGTCGACGGTTAAAAGGAAGTTTTCCAATGCATAATATACACATGATCCGACACGTATAGTTGCGGAGTAACGAATTTTCGGAAGAAGAAAGGAAGAAAAATATTTAAAAAAACAAAAAAAAAAGATACCGCAACTCCCAACGAATGATGGATTCGCACGCGCAGTTTCTTCAGCCGTCGGTTATTATTTGATTAGATTCATTTAGCGAGAAAAACGGAGGAACGCGGGAGAACGATATCACGCTCGGCTCTGAAATACGAACGAAGATATATAGAAGGAAGAATGAAGATAACGGGATTTTGGAGTATAGGTATATGAGAATTGCCGCGAGGAAAAATAAATGACGAGCATATACTATTACAAAATAGAAAATCGAGAGGAAAACTCCGCGTCGCCGAGGGAAGATTTTTGACATTCTTTTATCGGTGTATATCTCGTTTTCTCCTCAGCTAGAAAGGCAGGTAAGCTGGTACCGAACCGCGAGTAGACGTAGAACAAGCTAAAATTGGATGAAAGGTTCACGTAACGAGATCCTGCCTGCCTGTCCTCTCGTCCTTTCTTCCAAGGAAGATTACTCGCCTCGTCATACGTATACACCGTACAAAGTAACGCTCTTCATGGGTTTACAAAAGTCGAAAGATACCGTTGACAAAAGGAACGTATGGGATCAATAATATTATCTCGAATACAAATGACGAAATATTATAATACCTAATTCACCACATCAACCTGGGGAATGAAACCTACAATTCAATTCTTCGCGAATATGAGAGATTCGCATCCCTCTCGTGTAATATCCTCAGAAAGAATAGGCGTTGTCGCTCGACTCGTATCGTACAATCCCGATTGCGATATGTTGTAGGAGTTATTTCTATGTAAATAAGATCGTTGAGAAAAATTGTTGGGCGTAACCTAGATCAGGGTAACGACGGCAATGCGTTAAGCAGTCGAAACGATCGCTCTGCAATAAAAAAAAAAGCGACATCCAATTTCCTGGTGAGACTATTATTATCGCGGCTGAGAAAACGATGACGTTTTCAACGTGCTCGCTCTTTCGAATGCGGTGTAAAATTCATCGCTACAGACGGTGATCGGGTAACGAAACGAGTAATTTTCAACTCACCAAGTAACGCCTGGAAGAGTCGACTCTTGAAGATTCTTATGACGCGCTCGATCGCTAGTCTCAGTTGTTTGTCCTGGGGTCGTGTAAGCTTGGCATGATAATCCTCAAGCAGCTCCAACGCCCTGTGCGCCTCTGTAACGAATGAGAAGAAAAAAAAACGGTGGTTAAGCAGTGATAATCCATGATCCATAGAACTGGCTGGGGAAATTGACACGAGACAGCGGACTCTGACAGACATGGATTTTTAGCACGAATTATTTATTACATGGGTAGGTGTGAGTTTATTATTCCAGGAACACGGCAACAACAATTGGCACATTTTTAGCACCCATCACGCTTTTATTTCCGTCTATAGCAGTACTTCGGGTATTTTATTTTTCACCCGTTCATTCAGCAGCCGCTCGTGGATCAATTAAGCTCCCGTGGCCTGCGCGAGCGGCAAAGAACCGAGAGAACCTGCTCCTCCCCCCCGGTGGTTTCCGGAACGCAAAAAATATATGATAAACAAAAAACAACACGCCGTTTCACTTTCGCAGTTACATAAAACATTCCCCGTGTCGTTACAACCGTGTACACGTTGAGAGATTTTCAGTAAAAACGTATGAAACGTTCGTAATGTGTATCAACGAGACCCACCAGCTCCTCTCTCCGATGTACCGGCGAAACGAGACGAAAGGGATAGGAAAAAATTCAAATGATATCAGATGCGTTGCATACCTACCGAAGGAAAGAGAGAGAGAAAGATGGAGAGAAAGAGGATGATTGCATTTTTCTTTTTTGAATAATACCACTGCGGGTTTTCGAGCAGGTATTGATTACCCACCTTTTTAAATCCCATGCGCTCCTCGAGCACAATGAAAAACGAAATGGGAACGGAAAGACCAATTACTTTTCTTCTGAGAACACCAAATTACTGCATAGTAATTAACCGTAAAATTAAAGCGGTTGTCCGAGTGGAACATCCCCTAGACTTGGAAGAGAGAGAGAGAGAAAGGAATGTTGGGTAATTGTTGTGTCGGAGTAATAAACCCCGCATCAACGAATACTCGGAGTTCCTGAAGAAGGCGGACAAACCAAAAGAGCGAGATACGGAATACAGCCTTCCGTACGTCCCTGTGTGTGTGAATTTTTATACGGCTAATCAGAGGATCGAATACCGCCCCTGTTCTCTCACGTTAATACCTCTGCCTGATATCGCAAGGTTGGGTTTCGCTCATCGCCGCGTGTGTCTCAAATATTTCAACTAGGAACAACAGGAAGAAACATGGAAACAAAGGGACTGGAGCCTCTGTAATAATACTCGTATTCGAGTGTTCAACGAACAACATTTATCAAGAAATGATAATATTTTGACGCTTTCGGGTTACTTTTTGCCGGTGCGTCGTTGTATTGAAAAAAAAATAACCAAATAAAATTGAAAAATAACAAGAAACTTAAAACTCGCTACCGCGATAAATAATGTACGGGCGCCAAAAAAATTTTACTGTCACGATCAATAAATCATCCACAGTTATAAAGTTTATATTCAGCTTTTACGCGTACGAAAATTTTTACACCCGAAGCATGGCTTCCGCAATACACACGAATGCGAATCTATCAATTTGCGAAATTGCGATCGTACAGAGACTCAGGGGATATTGGCAACACCCTCGCACTCCAAAAAATATGAATTCATACAGGTATTCGGTATACGGGTATCCGAACAGAATGTAGCTTCTACCGAGCTTGAATTCTAAAAGCTGCCGGATGATGAAAAAGTTTTCATCGGAAAATGACGAAAGCGGATTAATCAAATTCTATCCTTTCCCCGTGTCAATTTCACGTCGAATTCCAGAGTTCGTGGAACTGGATGACAGAGGGAGGGTGGTGGGTTGATTTAAAAGTCGCAGGAAGCAGCTTTCTCGGACGGCCAATCAAATCACGACGGTGCGCGATCTTTACCTTACACTCGCGTTATTACGCCTCTCCCAACATTATCATCACTATTTATCGCCCCGTCGTAAAAGTGTCATTCGTGATTCATTTGATCCGCCCACGTGAGCGCGAGACGGAAAGGATTTCCGAAAACGAATGCCCGTCTTGCGGCAAATGGCCTCGATCCACCATGCCTTATTTTCCCTTTTCAATCCACAGACACAGTCAGACACGTAGAAACGCAACCGAAACGTACATGGATCGACGTATATCTGCGCACACGGGGCAAAAACGCCTGCATCCTTCCAACCCAGACATTATTCTCCGTCGTATACCGACGTCTGTATCCATACGTTAAGACTCGCGTGTTCGAAGGTACGTATACGCGAAGACATCCACCCAGCGTGGTACCAACGGCAGGAATTATCGTAGGTACAAACTGCGGCCCTCCAAAGTAACGAAAACTCCTCCGAGCAACTTGTTTCGCATCGTTTACGATTTCCAATGACGATCCCCGCGAGTTTTTCTCGGGGAGTAAAACAACTTTCGGCAAATTGCTTTCGCCGAATACGCGGCCTCCGCCGCTTGTCTCCTCCATGCTTGAACAGTGCCCAGGGATATGGGTTAACATAATCCGCTACACTGCCGGCTCTTATCGTCATTGATTCTCTTACAGGTATGTACCGTATAAATGTCTGCTGTTGTCTTTCGCTTTGCATCCCTCTCTGTTTATTTTCCTAACAAATGGCACAACACCAGGTTTCTCGAAATAAACTGATGAGTAAAGTTCCAGCTTCTCGCGTGCAGCGAAATGTGGCAAGGTCGTTCAATTTATCGTTAACACGTATATACGTAACGGGAATCCAGCTTCCTTCGACGACGGTAAAAAGAACGAATTTTCCTATTTTTCTTCTTCTCTGACTTATAGGAAGAGATTTTTCAACCGTAACCTAGACAAAAGTCCGTCTCGCTACCCGTGAGGAAAGAAAGAACCACTCAAGACTTGCGGGCTGATACTTCAGCCGAACATTGAACTCGACCAGTGTCAAATCACCCGCAAATTCCGGGATGGAGAAGAAGACAAAAAAACGGAGAAGAATAAGCGGAAGAAGCAGCCGCTGAGGCGAGCCGAAGAAAAGGTAAGAGCTAACGGACAAACCACCGAAAAGAACCCCGACACTTTTTGTTACGATTTCTCGTCAGGACTGGTGGGGAAAAAAAGAAAATGAGATACTTTTTGCTCTCACAATTTTTTCACTTATTTTATCAAGCTCTACAGGCATGTGTATTATACACGCGTATTTGTACACAACGTAACATAATATATGGAAAAATGTATTACAGCCTAAACGCGGGAAAATCACAACGGAGTCTTTTTTTCTTCATCGTGCAAAGATCGAGATCCAACCCTAAACGCGAGACGAGAACAAAAATAAATAAATAAATAAATCTGTAGACAAGAAAAGCTTGTATAACCGAAAACAAGAATTCCGACGCGTAATCTATTTCCGGGCTAATATTGTTACAGAGGCTTTGAAAAGCATCTGCATGAAACTCGATAAACAGTTTCGGAGGGGTGAATGTGAGCGGTGATTTGGGGGGAAGGATTTCGAGGGAAGTTTTTCGGACGGGTGGAAAACAAGGAGCGAACAAATAACAGCGATTGCATCGCGTCGCTGGAACGCCGCGTCGGTTTTTCGGCGATTTGCCGGACTGGCGAATGAATCTCCGGATAAGAAAGAACGGAAAGAGAAACGGGAAAACAAGGGAGGGAAAAAAATTCTCTTACACGCGGTTACATCCTCTCGTCTGACGGTCATGCCGTTTCCTTCTTCTTCCTTCCTCCTTCCTCGGATCCCGCTATACCCTTCGGCCTAAGGTCTTGCACCATTTTCACGGATATCCCGTGGGACATTTACACGTCGCTTTATGGCTTCCCGAACCGGTATTATTCCTCGGATTGCCCCAGAATCGAACCAGTGTATTACCAGAGTCGTTTGTACGTAACCGACAGCCGCAGCAGCCTCGCAGGCTCCTTGAATAATGACTTTTCTCTCTCTCTCTCTCTCTCTCTCTCTCATTTTCATTTTGTAGTCGTTACTGGACTGCCAATTTTTTCGTAATCTTCACGTTTCAAAATCGTCTTCGATCCAACAACATTGTCGTGAATTATTTTAAATCAATGACCGGAAAATCACGTCGACATACATTTGTTGGATATAAGAAGTCCGATATACGTATAAACAAACTGCACTAAAGTGACGAGGAACAAATTTTTCAAATCAATAAGCTCGCGCTCCAAATTGACCTAAAATTCTTTTTAATTTTGTCAATGTGAACAAATCGACACAACTTAAAGGAATATCTTAGACACGTAGTAATTCGCGAAGCCAACAAACGTAATTTCCTTCTTCTTCCGCGAGTAAGGCACATAAATAATTCGCCAAATTTTACGCCTAGCCTTGTAGAAGGAGACGAAGTATAAAATTTTCTGGATTTATATTTACAACGAAGTGAGAGTACGTAGCCACATTTAGGGGTGCGTACGCGTCGTTAACGCCCGTTCAAGCGTTTAAGACGTAATAGACACGGGCCAACTTTCATCCCGCGTAACATCTGCGCCGCTTTACATCAAGTCTAGGTTGAGAGAAAGCTGAAAATTGTACCCCTCGGAGTTTCCGTTGCTGCTACTACCGCCGCTAGGCAGGTTGCTTGGCAAGGCTATAATAAGGGGTCCCCGTATCCAGTTGATGATAACTGCCAGGAAAGTGTTGCCACTACTAGACAGCGGGAGCTGCTTTAACGTTAAATACGACGTTATAACTTAGCAGGCTTGACGCTTGACTTGATAAACAATCCCGCCTTGGACTTGTTCGTAGAGACAGATGCTTGTTTTTTCCCTACGAGTCAACGGCGGAAGGAACGAACCTCGATTGCTGCAAATTTTTAGATCAATGAGAATCGAATGATTTTAAATAAGCAGACAGCACGTTTCACGCTCAGCATCAAAAAAGAACTTGTAGTTTACAGTTTCTGCATTTTCAAACACTATAACCTCAGGACGTCAGGATACTCGTGATTTCTTGCAATTTTGCTACTTTTGAAGAAAACGTATAATCGCTGCATGAAATCACAAAGAATTGTGAAAAACATTGTCAATTAACATTATAATTTACTTCTGAGAATACATAATTTATGAATATTTATCAAACCAAGATTTTTTTTATACCTCGAATACGAGTATGTAACATTCACTGCACGAAAGTAGATTTGTTGAAATGTCAATAAAAATCTGATCGAAGATATTACCTGATACGGTAAGAATCTTCGAAAGAAAAAGTTCGTAATCTGGTATAGCGTGATTGAATGGATCGAGGTTTTTCTCATGCTACGATTGTTCTCGCTGGTAAAAGAAGCGATGTAAAAAAAACAAAAAAAAAAAAAACGCAGCCCATAAATATAAGCTTTGTGCGAAATTTCCGTTTCTCCGGCAGTGTTGGAACGGAGGATTTCTACACGCGAATCGGCTGGTAATCCGCGAATAAAAGGAAAAAGACGGAGAAGAAAAAGAAAGGGAAGAAGAAGAAGAGAGCGAAGAGCGAAATCCTTCCTCAGACCTTCGCGCGCGGCGATCAAAGCCCAGCAAAATTTATACAGCAAGCGGTTAGCCCTCGTTAAGGTTAATTTTAATTTGCGGTTTCTTACAGCAGTGATTCCTCGAGTTTTTTAATCGCTGGCCAGCCGACTGACAGCAGACTCTTGCCGACGGGTCGTTTAGCCTCAAAATTTCCCAAATGACTTTCGCCTCTCCGATAGTTTAGCACCAAGGTATTAGTCGGCCTCCCGTCACTTAACGAATCGCTCGCGAGACTGATTAACGAGACGTGCGAAATTAATCTTCCAGCTCAACCGCCGATCGGTGTTGAAATTTGAATCGTATTCGACTTGGAACGAACACCAGCTTGCGATTCCACGATTATCCCACGATAAGCTAGATTCAAGAGAGCTTGCAAATCTTATCTAGAAATGGATCATCCAAATTTCTACAGGCATGCACGCATTTTATAATAATATATACATTTTCTGCCAGAAGTCAAGTGCAAAAAAAAATTTGCAAAATCATTTAACAGATTATACAGGCTTGCGGTGATTTTTCCTGCGCAACATTGAGTAGTAATTTCGGTAGGTACTAGGTACAAATGTATGAAAAACATATTTACAAAATTCTATCACGTAAATTTTTTGAGAATTTTTTTCTCTCTTTCCAGAATTGACTTCTAATTTCTGCGTCAAATATATGTATTAACGATGTGTTGATATTTAAATATTCATCTACCCTAAATAGTTGTTTCTGTCAAACAAAAAAAACAAACTGTCAATATACCTAAATACCCAAAAAAAGCATTATTACTTAAGGGGGTAATGAAAAGTTATATTTCGCAGTCCTCTGTTATTTATCTAATCAGGTTTTTGAGTATAGCTGACGAGTGATTCTTTTTATAATTATGTGTCTCACGTTACAAAGATAACATATCGTACACCCAACGCAGAGAATAAATTATTATTATCAAAGATTACAAAAACTTGCACACCCACGTTTGTATTATCAGTCAAGTTCGCCGGAGTAAATTGTCTCCCGTAATCGATAAGCCTAATTTAATTTCTGTTACTATCGGATGAGCCGGGGATCAAAATCTAGACGTGAAAGTGCACGTCGCGCTCGTTTGATAACAAGATAATAATTTCAAGGCTTCTCTCGCATAAAGCTTACGCCACGGGTGAATAGACAGGGTAATCATTCATCCGAATAAAGTGATTTATTTTTGTATACACAGAAAGGAAAAAAAAAAAACAAATAATAAGAAAACTAAAAGAAAGATCAATGTAGCGAACACTAACTACAGAATTTCGTTTCTGCTCAATGCGGTTGATCATAGAGATTTATTGGTCCGTTGTCAATAGGAAATTTTTCAAATTGATAATGTAATAGAGGGTAAAAAATGGGCGAAAAAATCGAGACGTCTAGTCTGGATGTTCATCGCGCAGTCTGCGGAGCTACTTGATAAATTTAAACTCCCCTGGCGCTTTCTGTGCTTTGGCTGAAATGGATTTTCATGGTCGTCAATGTTCCCCGGTTGGCTAGCTCTAAATCGCCGCTACGACCTCCTCGATACACGGACGTAGCCAGCACGCGAATGTATCACAATTTATGACGACGAGAGAGGGTTGAAAGAAAAAGGTGGAGAAAAAAAGAGAATTAAGAAGCCGAGCGAGCCGAGAGATTGATGTTCGAGGCTTTGCCAAAGCTTGATTTATTCATCGTGTTACCGCACGCGCCTCGAGTGCAACGGCAGCGATGTTATTCGTTAATCAACGCACATGCAACGACTCCGTTTTCTTCACCTCCCGAATGCAGACGCGTAGGGGTGGTTGCAGAGCACCCGTTTCAAAGGTTTCATTAATAACTTCATGGCCATAGAAATGAGATGCGTCGAATTACGACACGCCTTCGATTATAATGACCAATTAAACATCACTCGTAATTCAATGACCTTTCAATAACACTTGTACCAATGCATGCAATGAACGTAATATTCGCAAAGATATTATTATCGAGCAATTCGTGCATTATTAACACACCCTTTTAGAGACAATTTTTTATTATTCTCAAGCCAGCTGCGTGTTGGCTTTGAGCACACACTTCGAATTTCTCATGTTAGCTAAGGTTTGCCCGGAGTGCCTACTGCTATCGGGTAACATTTGATAACGTTTCTCCGAATGGCCACTGTGTCGCCCCATCTGTTGTCAAGGGTTACCACTTTCTCTTCGGTGAGCTGAAAACGAGCTCCGTCCACCGGCAATGCGTCGCAACTGTTTCCACTTCGACGACGCTCAACCTGGCAACTCGCCAGGCCTTCCGTCGCCCTGCAACTTTCGACAGAGACAAGTTTAAATCGCCGACGATGAGAGCCACGAAGCCCTGCCGGGCCACCTAACGGCCGTTTTCCGCAACAAGTCCAAACAACAGCGCCTCCTATCTCGCATCCTTGTGCTCGGGACCTGGAAGGGGAAGAACGCTTCTTGTCATCGCCACTTCTTGTTCAAATGCCGCTTCGACTTCACGTGGTTTCTTGTGTGGAAAATTTATGGTTGTTCTGTGCTTCAGCATGTTACGTTGATTGCGATATCTTCTCTTTATCTGTTTTCTTGTGTCTGATAACCGTTTATCTTATTTCGTAAGTAAGCTTTCGTTATCGCACGACTTCCCGAGTTACAAATTCCAATTTTTGAAGATGAGACAAGCTCTTTTTCATTATTTCTACGTTTTACACCCCACTTTCTGACTTGGGTGTGTGAACATCGTCGCATCTTATTTTGTCTCTCTACCGTTCCGTTCACGTTTTGCTAATGATTGCTCGTATCGCCTGTCTGTCGTTTGTAATTAATTATTGTTCGAGTTTTATTCGTTAAGAGGTAAGCGTTATTTATCACGCGTTGCACCATCCATTTTTGTGTTTCTCCAGCTTCCAGCGTAGGTACTGCGGCATATTACGTCATTGGTGCTTTCTCGTTTTATGGTACGATTGATAGTTAAATATCGTTTATCTGCTTTAATAATTCGATACAAAATACGGAGATCCTTTCTTTTTCATTATAATGTCTTGTTTTATGAATTGTCATTGCGTTCGTTATATAAGGATAGGTAGAATCCTAACAACTAACAATCTTGTCGATTAAATTTCGTTTCCATGGCATTTACTGCAGCAAGCAGCTAAAATTTACTTCTTCTTCTTCTTTTTCTTTTGTATTCCTCCATTTTTTGTTTAATCTTTTATTTTGTTTTTTATTACCGTTGAGCTCTGATTCACCGTGGAGTTCGCGCGGCCGTTAGAAGATAGATTGAGAGATATAAAAATTTGCCAGATCTCGCGCATCGAGCAAAGCTGGAATTGAAAAAATCGTCGTGGATATAAAGAAAAATTGACATTCATGTAATCGCGCGCCTTCCTCTCACCGCGTGGCAGGAATGAAACCGTACCTCCACCGTCATTCGTTGTCCTTATTTCTCTACTTCAGCCCATCCTTTTTGTCTTCGTAACTTTATACAGCTCTAGCAATTCCAAGGGGACCGGAATTCGGACGTTGAGCGATTTTCAAGGGTGAGAAAGGCCTCCTCGACATTCTCTCCAGCACTGTGGCCGGAATACCGAAAGATAAATACAAAACGTCCTGAGATGGCGAAAGTCTTTATTTGACCAAGCGAACCAACAGCCTCTGCATTGAGAAAAGTAGAAAATTGTTTCGCAGGTATTATATCAAATATTCAAATTATGCAGTAGAAACAATTGGCTACTCCGAAATCACATGCGATCTGCTTCCATAAACATTTCACAACGATTTTATTTTCATATTCGTTCTTTCGTTGTTGTTGTTTTTTTTTTTTTTTTTTTTTTTATATTTACTATAACATTTTCACCCCAAAGGCGAATGCGAGATTATCGTCGTTGGATACGTGCAGCAGATAAGTGAAGAGGAAATAAATGCGCAGAGATTGTAATCGGCGGAATTGAATTGGAGTGGATTAGTGAAAATCACCGCTGCCCAGTCACATTATCCAAGTAAGACGAAACGAGGTCCGGTCAAAAGAGATCGATTACCTCGACCTAAAAAAGGAGAGCTACAAGCTTGCAGGAGATATCATTGTTGAGGGAATTCCGTTCAGTTCGAACGCCCTCCTGAAGAAAATCGAATTACTATTATCCTAATTTCACTGCCCTACAATTCCACACAGAGTGATTATACTTATTCTTTTCAACTAACTACGCGTAGGTAAGTTAAAACTGATTTTCTCGTTTGTTCCGCAAGCGTCAGTATTACCGAATTTGAAGATGCAAGCTCTGCCGACTTAATATTTCGATCGTGATGATCGGAAACTGCATAATTTTCATTTCTATTCCGTGCAATAATGTTTCCCACATTGTATAATAATTTTCCTATTTGTTTGTTTTTTTAAACGGGATTTTTGCGAGTTCAACGGTAGGTTAATAATTGTTTTCACGCGGTAAATTGTACCGGAAATTGGACACATCGCGGCTTCTATGTCACCCGTACATAAAGTTGGAAGGAAGTCGAACAGCTGAGATGTGAGGGAGAAATTTTTACCCTCCAATAACGCTCGATAAAAGTATAAATCAGTCGATAAAGATCGCGATCGCTGCCGGTAAAACGGCGTAAAAAGTTTCCTCTGCTTATAGATCAGCCAATCACAAAGAAGATTTTATATGCCGTTGCGGGTGCATGTCGGCTACCTTGGTATAAACCTCTACCTTATACGTCTACACCGATATTATACGGTGAAAGTTTTCGAGTCGTATAATAAACCCCGGAGCTATATTTACGCATAATAACACATCCGTATAACACGATGGAACAGTAGCGACTCCCTTTATAGCGTGTATAAGATGCTCGTATATGTATGAGTTTGCATGTATATCGCGTTGTTATAGAGGTACATTGTATTTCGTATCACCATTATACATACGAGTATGAAAATTTATCCCGATTTGGAAAACACATGCCTACACGTACGTGCAGGAACGGAAATACAAGTGCAGTTACAGGGAAATATTATACGATAGCGGGCATAAAATCATCCTGCATTATGTGTATATTCGAGCATGATTCAAAAAAATTCATTGTTTTTTTTTCCAAATCATACTTTCGATTGTTGTAGGGAAAGGAAATAAGACGCCTGTCAAAATTCGAGCCCTCAATATTAATATTTAGCGGTTTCTGAACGCCATTTTTCATTTTCCATTTGATTAACAAGCGAAAATAATTTTACTTTTATTCTGAATTTTGTAGCTCAGTAACGGGGCAATGTACGTTAATGTCCGTTACACGTTGTTGAATGCTCTACAAAGAAAAGGTTTCTTCTATTTTTTTTATAACTCAACTCTTTAAAAAGTTATTCAAGATTAAAGTTGAAATCATGTGAAAATTCACTTTTTTCGAGATTGACAGTGAAAATATTAGACTTATCACTAAATATCGTAGTTTTTCTTTGAAAAGCAATTACAACCGCTGTAAAATCATGTCGTTTAATTAATTTACAACTTGAGCAAATTTATTTTGTAATTGTTACAAGTAACAATACGTAATAAACAAACAAATGTAGGTACATCTGTTATTACACGTGGCGTTAGTTTGTCGTTCAATCAAGGCGGAGTTGCGAGAGTGTGTCTAAAACGCGCTGTCGGGAAAAGTAGAAAGGAGTGTGATGAAAATCGTTGAAATTTCCTCGCAAATGCACACCCATTTACAGAACATGCGACTGTGGGAATGTGGGTTCTGAAAAATCGCGTGGGATCCGGTCGTAAAACCATACATACACCTATATCCGTCAATAAAAAGACGAGCATCTACGTGATACTTTTTCCGTTCGGTAGGAAAAGCCTCCGGACCTCGGAGATCACCGGGGAGAATAAAGAGGGCTAAAGGTCTCTGGAACTAGTCGCCCCTCCTTTTCCAACTCTTTCACTTTATTCCCCTTTTTCGTTTTCTTCCTACGATGGCTGCGCTCCTCTTTCTACGAACGAGCGAACGAACGTCGGTACGAACATTCGTAGCCTTCTTACGAAACCTTATGTACAGGTGTATGTGAGATACACGTACGTTCGTACGTACTTGCGTATCCATACATGACGTATATTTAGACAAATGAGTTGACTCTCGACGTTCCAAATCCCTGAAAGATTACAGCAAACTTTTGAAAGAGGCAACGCGTATTGTCGGTGCATATCCACAACGATATGGAACACTACGTAAGGATTACGCATACGTGCGGTGCGTGAAGAGAAAAATATCGCGGCATTTTCTTTAACGACGTCATAATATGTTGGTACATAATTGCGTATAGACATAGATTTCAGGTGGGTATATTAATATCTGAAAGATAAGAACAAACAAATAATTAAAACTAAAAAGGTGAATGCTAGTAGCGTGGAAAGGAAAGCGAAAAATAAACTACGCGTAATAATGGTACAACATATAATAACTCAGATCACAAGAACAAGAAGAAGAAGAAGAAGATTCTTCGATTCGACAAATCATGAATTCGCAGATTGCCAATTTTATTTCATGAAATTCCCGATGCGCGAATAGTTATGTGTCGCGAGTTTTTAATTCAAACGGAGAGGAGTGAGAATGAAGCAAAAAATAAAAAAAAAAAAAAAAAATAAGAAAGGGGAAAGATAAAATATGAAACAACACTGAGACATAATTTGGGGTGGAAGTTTTCACCGCTGCAATGCAGAGTTCCGTAAATTTCGTATTCGTAAGGCAATATTCGCACTTCGTCGGACGTATATAGCATGCTCAAGACGAAGGATGCGCATTTTGTATTCAGAAGCGAACATTGTTGCGGTCTTGCGGTATTACGTAGGTATGTGTGCGATGTTGTATAGAGCGAACGCACACACGCCGACTATCAACCTAGCGAAACTTTCTCCTTACTAAAACTCGCGATACTCTTTGGAAAATTTCAGGCGAATTTATCTACACTATAACCCGAGCAGCCATTCTACCTTTCGACACCGCAGGTAGGGAAGACTGTCACTTATCAGTTGATACGCCATTGTATCGTATCTTGTACCCTCGGCGTGAGGCCCAGTTTTTGTCTTCCTTCCGACGTCAATTTTTTTTATTCTCTTTTGTCCGCAGTCGTTCATCGCAAAACTGATAAGCCTGAAATTGACGAGCGAAGAGCGGTATTACACCTACTCGAGAGGAGGAAGAAAGATGGTGGTGGAAAAAGACGGAGCGAGAGAGAAAGAGATTCTCGAGAATACTCTAGGTATCAGTTTTGATTTTGCGAATTTTTCATTTCTTTTTTTAATATGTATTCGTCACATTGATATCGTGATTTCAATGACGCCTGGATCTTCACCTATATTATAAAAGCAATACAATGACGTATGATATACGTAACGCTTATTGTTATGGGTAGGTATAATTAGACGTCGGTTGGTACGCAGTTTGAATAGCAGACTCTATGGGGTTTGTTTCGGGTTTCAGAATGAACTTTTGAAACATTTTGAAATTGCGGACAATTGTTTTCTCCCTAATTCGCAAAAAGCCCGTGATTTAATTACGCGCTGTTCTAAATACAAGGGTTTTTCACGCTGCTGCGAACGACAGTTTTGAACCTATATCATCGTATTGAAGTTAGTAACGTTACCGTAACGTTTCATGCTGCGGAAAAACCGGTATTTCGGAATTCTGGAACTCATTAGCAGCAGGATGAAATGTAATAATTCGACGGTAGCAATTGCGCCTTAAATTCACTGAGAAAGGTGAGAACTGAGGAATAAAAATATCGAGCAACTTCTTTAACAACAAATACCAAAAATAATTAACAAGTAGGTGATTAGGAATTGATTTACAAACTATCAACAATTACGATGATTCTATGTGAAGCTCTAGCCTGCGTACCGAAAACACGTAATAAGAATTTCATATCCGTGGTTCGATTCATAGAATTTAGATAATACTAGCCTAAAAAAGTGCTGTACAAATTTCGGCCTGATCGATTCAAAGATCTTTTAATAATCCTAAATGTGAGAGCACAAATATTTCAAATTCATTGGCATCTATTTCCCGTTTCTGTTCAAAAAAATGCTATGAAATACGTCATAATGAAACTTTCGATCAGAAGTGAAATAGCGAAGAAGAATAAATTATCATAAGCACTAAAAAATAGTAAAACAACTGATTAAAAAATCGAAAGGTTGTGAAAAAAAAAAAAGAAAAGAAAAAAAGAAGCAAATTCATCGACGAGTTTCGAGCGACGTCGACGAGCGAAAAAGCGCGCGTTGCGTCCGACCTTCCCCGACGTCACGTCACGTCACGGATTGCGAGTCAGAGCTGCGTATAACAGTAGTGCAGGTCGGCGTTGAGTCGGGCGTCGACAGGGTGGACGGACCGCGACTGCATCCGACTTTCGAACTGTGACACGTCGAACCGAGGGTGGGAGACGTGCAGGAGATGCGATGGTGCTCGACAACATTACGCGAGGCGGGGTGGAAGAAGAGAATCGAACGGAATGTTTGGTTCTAGGGCAGACGTGCGAACGCGTGTTGTTTTTTTTTTTTTTTTACTTTTTTTCACCCCCATTAACCATTCAGCCCTGAAAGAATGTTTTTATTCAATGGATAGAAGTGAAACGGACGTCTGCGGTATAAAAATTATACAGCTAAGAAAAAACAAAAAAAAAAAAAAAGCAATTAGGTTATCAAACACCAAAATTCACGGAATAAATCAGGACAGCAAAAAAAAAAATTTTTCACGCTGAGCGGTGTGGTATTTTTTTGACAAACTTTGTACATTGAAAAAGAAATCGAATTTTTCATCTAAATGTTGCTTTTTTGAGTCATACGTGAAAATGTCGATGAAATAAATAAATAGAGTCGAATTCGAAAAAGTAAGCTTACTCCTAGGATCGTCGACATCAAATCTTACTACGACCACTCGAATATCAAGAGCAGAAAAACCGCTATTGACCAGTGTTATTCATTCATAGCGGTGAAAGTTGGAAGGGAAGTTGACTCGCGAAGGATCGTGAAAAAGAAAAATGAAAATGATATCCTCTGTCTTCGGTTGATTAAGAATTTATAACCAAAAAATATGTAGGAGGAATGAAATATTTTGAGGAACAAAAAAAGAAAGTCGACGCATCGTCCTTTTCGCGATGCGTCTAATTCTTCTTACGAAACTAACGCAGGCGGGATAGGTTTAGTCGTGACTGTCGGGATTTGCTTCGTATGCATAATTAATAGGACTTACGGTATCGTTCCAGGTAGAGAACGGTTGGTAAATAACAGCACATGCCATTGTCCGCGTGAACGTGGGCGTACATGTTGTACGGAAAATCGAGCCGGGTAATCCTTTTTCAAAAAGCCTGCACACTATACGCACTTGATGAAAAACTGGCAAACTCGCGGTTTCACTTCACTCGCGTTTCGCATACTTATCGTTAGTATTCGGACACCTCGACTCAATCGCTACCGATCACGTGTTCGACGATAATCCGTCACTTTAAAATCACTCGGAGGAGATTCGAAGCGTAAGTATCGCGAAAATAGGAAACGATAACTACACACGACGATCTTTCTCAACGGCCGAGCGAACACTGAGAGTTAAACTCGGACGAGACCGATCAGTGTTTGGCCTTGTTCGAACTCGTCGCGATCAACAAATCCTCAGCGTCGTTGGTTATTCGGACTCGCTCGCATACTTCGCAGTAAGTACGAAGCGAGTCGCGGCACACGATTAGGCACAAAACCGAATCGCAGTGTCAGGCTGTTATTCCACTGGCATCTGATAATTCCACACCAACAACATTTGAGAAAGCAGCCCGAGACTTTCGTCAATTACAATTAGCTAATGAATTACTCCTCGCCTCCGACCTTTAATCGAAATGAAAGATCGAGGCTCGTTGAGCACGACAGGTAAACACAACTGCTCGCAAGCCCCCGACCACTACGGCACAACAAAGCCACTCTGATCAAGGTGAGACAAGGTGCGCGGATCAAAGCAGAGAACAGGAAACGTCGACCGAACTGTTTTGGCAACACGGAATAAAGGTAGGAGAAAGGAGCTACGCGACACGCGAATTCACGCCTCTCGCTTGCAGCCACGGTCTCTGTCTCTCGAGGATTGAACTTTGCTTTTCGTTTCGTCTATCAACCATTCGGTTGAAAGTTTACTCTTTCAGCCGAGCGAGAGAAGAAGCGTTTCAATGCAATTGCGCCGGCGGCGGCTCCGCTTTTTCAGCTTTCTCTCCGTTTTCCATGCAACTTGCACCGCTGCGGGAAAACTCCGATTCCGACCGCATTCCCCCGGGGGTGAAGGGCGGTAATCGGGGGATCGGGAAGAGCAGCTACACACGACCGCACCGCGTGGCCCTCGACCGCTGACTGGCAGAGCTCCACCCCCTTACAAGACTCGAACCCCGAAACCCACGCCGCCACCTGCCCCATCCCGAACCCGCCGTCGCCACCCTTCTGCCCTTCTTCCGCAGCTTCCGCCCCTTCCGCCCCTCGTTCGCTCGACTCGCGACTCGAAACTCGCCCTCCGCGAGGGGATGGCTCTCCTCCCTTCACCCCCGGTTCCGCCGCTCCTTCGAGTCGCCTCCACCGCGGCCGTCGAGATCTTAAAATCGTCGCGGATCCGCGGACGTTGTTTCGAGGAACTGGAACGGCGCGAGTCCTTGTAGCGGAAACGAGGCAACGGTCAGGTCTGTTTAATTACGACGGATTAACGAGTCGCTCCTTCGAGACGCGCGAAGCATCGATTTGTATCCAACCCACGCTGACTCTTTGTACCTACCTCTTCGGATCTTTTTCATCCCCCGTCCGCGGGTTCGCCAGGGCTGAAAATCCGCGGGGCGCAGTTCTTCGGGCGAAAATTATACCTGCTTCGTCACGGTGGGGTGAACGGGGTTTTTTTTTTTTTTTTTTTTTGCAAGCTATGTTTATTCGACATCGTTAAAAGGGATACCTGCTATAAATATTAAACATCGATCATTGTGTGCTGTGATCAGGGGGGGGGGGGATTTTTCTAAAATTAGCAAACGCCCGATGTCGAATTTTCAAAGAGGCTAAAGCTATTTTATAGAATTTTAAATTGTAGAATATGTAGAATAGTATTTAAATAATAAAACGAAAATATATAATCACTTGCAGAATTCTGACGATTCCACGTTTTGAATTGCTTATGTATTTGTATACGTATATATTCGTACTTATTGTGATCATTCTGTAATATTTTGACCCTCCATTTAATTTTGACCTTTTTAAATTTTGACTTTTCTGTGTTTAGAATTTCTACTTTCGGAAATTCTGTGAAACAGATTTTTTCGTTTTTGAAGGTTTGATATTGTGATCCTTTTGTCTTTTACCTTTTCCACGTCTTACCCCCAATTCTGATAATAATTTCTTTCGTTGCCCGCGATTTCTCTAAAAAATTTATGAATTTGCAGTACACTTGAAAGATTGACATTGCTTCGAGAAAATCACAAGTATAAGGGTCGGAAGCTGACGTTGCCGTTCACGGAGTTGAATTTTTCTTCAAGTAAAATCATTAGCAGATTCATTTACGAATAGATGGGATATAATTCGTAAGAATTTATTAAGCGATGCATTTGTGAACTATTGGAAAAATTTAATGACACACTATTAATTTCTCTTGAATCATAAGAACATTGATTGCTGAAATGTCTTCTACGTGTTTAGAAATTATTTCTATTCAGTTAAATTCTACAAGTACTGATTAACTTCGTGCAATCTCGAGCTGTATCATTTTTAGTTGTTTTTTTTTTTTCATAACTCGTTTGTATTTAGATTTTGCACTGCAACATATTCTTAAGACCAGATAATAACGAAAGACAAGAATCTGAAATCACAAAAAATTTGATTTTCATTCTGAAGATTTCTATTTCTAATTTCTAAACGGGTAGTTCTTTCGGAGAATAAAAAATGGATCGATCGAATAGGCGGCGACGGTATCTGGTAAAAGCCAAGACGGAGGCGAATAGGAGCGATCATCCGGTACGAGAAATTCCGTTTCTATGTCCTTTCCTTAAAAGTTCGATCATCCTGAATATTACCGGGTAATAGCCTATCAGCGATTCTGCCCCCGACGAAGCGCCCGCTCTCCGTCATCTCCTACATCCATTCTCGATCAATGTCTTCCGGCTCTTTATAGAAAAGGAAAACCCCGCAGCTGCGTCTCCGTTTTCTCTTGTACGCGACGACGGTGATGCCTGCATTTCCAGAGATAGAAAAGCGGACTCACCGCAACTCGGTCTCGAACCGTAGTCACGAGAACTCTTCGCGTCTCATATAGAGCGAAGATAAGCGAGCTTGCAATCATCCCACGTTTTAAATAGGACAATTGATTTTTGGATATTGTACAAGAAAACATTTATTCAATTGATCGGTGAAAAACTTGTTTGGGGGAAAAATAGATGCGGACGATTTCGAATGAAGGTGATAAAACGGGGGCGGAAATGTTGTAGCCGAGAGTCCGGACTGCGGTAAATAAACCAGAGAAAGAGAGATTCATTCGTTGCTGCAGCAGAGGTATTGTGCGCTTGTTTACTCTAAAAGGATCAGGCCGACTGACCTCCTGATGGAAAATCCTTTGAAGACTGAAGTGCCTAGCCAAGACGACGCACTTGAGACTCATTGCGAGACGTTGCGCTCCTTAATTACTCCACCTCGTCGAGATTCGGTGGGAGACACTCGAAAGACTACTTGCCGTGCGACTACTTCGCAAAAACTAGGCACCTACACGTCTCGCGATACAAACACGCCAGACCGAGTCCTCGATGCCTTGAAAATTAGACATTTTCTTTAGTTAGCAATTCTAAAGCTGCCGAGGTGTTTCGGGAGCCCGAAAGAAGAACGACACCGCTGTAGAAGCTTAAAGACGAATGACAAATTTGTCACTGCCAGAGCTGATCAAGATATATCCAATTAAATAAGTTTCGATCAGGCGGAGCAAAATTTTTAAATCTTATATTCCAATTATAAGTAGCTATAATAATAATAATAATAATAATAATATATGTATATATATATAATAATTATATGTATATTTAATGAATAGAGATTATTATTTATATCGATGATGAATTCGAAATTATTTCGACAGGGTTTTGATTCAACTTCAAGTCTCTCTTGTTTCACTCGAGTATAAAGGAATATTTGAATAAGGATTTCAAAATATTTCTATCATAATTTCAATAAAGAATATTCACGTAAACTAAAAAATACCAACAATCAGTCAATTCTGGTAATTCAAACGATTTATTCCCCTTTCTGAATCTCCGTTTCCAACCTCGACTAACTTCTCTAGATAACAATGAAGCTTATTTAAATACTCTTGTTAAAACTTTTGTTTACACGGTCTTTGTTTGCTTAATTACATTCACGTCACATTGAAAGCGTTTTTGTCATTCTCTACCAAGGCTACATTCGTTTTCATTCCGACTTTGAATGAGGCATATAACAGCTACGAGAAGGATGTGAAAAAGGCTACGCGAATTCTTCGTACATCCTGGCTACTACCGCATTAGGTTTCAAATGACCGCGCAACAAGGCTGGTGTGATGATACCGAGTTATGAAAAAAATATTATTACAAAACATGGCGGCCCTTGAAGCAAACTTACAGTTTCAGGATACGTGTGTTTACGAACAAAAGTGTATAACACACGTATGCATGGTCCCATGGGAAATTCAGAGGTGTGGAAATTTCCGCATTAATTTCTTTCGCGGTTGTCATTTGTCGTTTTTTCATGTCAAACACTGGTTGAACAGCGCAGGTGACGCAAACTGCAACAGAAGGTCTTTGAGAAACGAGATTAACAATTATGAAATCTCCCACATTCGTCTAGCAATATCCACCGAAAAGAAAGACACGCTGGCCGCAAATTTTTGAAAAAAAAAATTCCACGGCATTTCCAGGTTTTCCAGTATCCAAGTCCCAGTTGTCGCTAACGTTTTCCCAGTTCTAGTAAGTTACTAAAACTTGAATCGTTCGGCATATTGACTCTATATTCGGTTCAAATTCAATGAAGTATGAAATTAAATTTGTCACCTCGAAAAATCATTTCTAATTCCCATGATGGAAAAATGATATTTTCAGTTTCTTCCACGACAATTATGAAAATTCCCTAACGATTCCCAGTTTCGAACGACCCCTTTTAAATTTCCTGAAATTTCCGGGTTTTTCAGGTTTTCCGGGTATGTGGCCACCCTGGAAGAGTAACGGCTCGGTACATAAGAACAGTCGCACTCTAAGCGAGATGTAACATCTATACACCGTGTATGAAAATATATAAGAATACACGTAGGCGCATATAAGGCAAGGGATATCCGGCACGGCAAAAAGGGTGACAAAAAATGTCGAGATTGAAGTCCCAGAGTTGCTGCACACAGCCACCGGCCTATAAATCCTGCTTGCACGAGCTTTTCGACGTGATGCACTCGTGGAAATACACGTAATAATTTCGACGAGGTGACGTGACTTTCGTATCCGCTCTTTGTCTTCGAGCAAATATTATCTAAGAGTGGAAATATTCCTGACGCGCGGGTAAAAAATTCATACTCGAGGTATTAAATTCCGCTACTCGAATTTCGCCGTCGAGTCTGTAAGGATAAAAATTAAGCAAACACTGTGACGTATTGTCTCGTACTCCTCTCGAAGTTATATAAACACAATCATCCGATCGCGAGAGCAAAACAATTCTCGGATAGACGGCAGTCGGCGAACCCTGGTTTCTTCTTCGTTCCTCATAATAAAGAAAACTTTTCTAACAACTGTTTAGGACGATACTCGCAAAGTACCCCCACACCTATCCTACTTAATAATGACGGAAGGAATTCTCTTTGAAAGTGGCTCGCGTGTTTCGTCAAGTGTCTGGCAAACTTTTCGAATCGTTTACTTATCGCACACTTTTCTATATGAATAAATCCGCTCGCACATGTTTACCTACCTTGTACATCTTACTTACATTTCTACACAGCTTTTACAGAGAATTTTATACCTCGTTTTACTTATCTTGCCAGAATAGTAAACGAGGGTAGGAAAATTCCGGCGAA
Source organism: Neodiprion fabricii (assembly GCF_021155785.1). NCBI lineage: Eukaryota > Metazoa > Arthropoda > Insecta > Hymenoptera > Diprionidae > Neodiprion > Neodiprion fabricii. The sequence goes on from NC_060239.1 coordinate 7,200,983, forward strand.
AAGAAAGGCATTCCTCGAATAACGCGAACGTTTATTGTTATTATTATTATTATTATTACTATTTTGTTTCTTTTAACACTGGTAGGATACATCTGCTCAACAAACAAATGGAGGTAAAAAATGATTTAGGGTTCTGCGTAGTGAATAATTTACTAGGTCTAATTACCGCGTGACTGATCTAATGATGCAAAAAATGAACAAGCGAGCGCTCCAATTTTTCGTATCCAAAACCACCGGGTTTATTTTCGGATTTCGATTTCCTAATTTGTTTCGATTAATTTCGGTAGATACGAAGTGCAACCTCACTGCAGGTTTCCTGGGGCAATCGATGAGAGAAATCCGAATAGCGAGAAGAGCGGGCGGAAAAATTGTCGAAACGATTGAGTTGACGGATGTGGAAATAACGGTATAATTACATCCTAGAGTTTTTTCCTTTCTCTCTCACGGTTAATTTTTTTCGTTTGCCCAGCTGCCTGCGCGAAAATATAGATGACACGATGAAATTCTCGATTGGAAGGTGGAAGAAAAATAAAAACAAATAACAAAATAACAGATTTTAAAACAATAAGTGAACGGAAATCGACAGCACAGTTAGCTTACTGAAAATTCAATGAGGACCGCGATCCGATTATTTCTGCAAAGCAATTCGTTTCAATCAATCCTGACAAATGCGCGAAACTTTTAGAGTGTTTTTAACTTTGAACGAAAGGGTCGGAACCCGAGTTGCAGGAAGTTATTCCGAATCGCAATTTTGCTAATGAAAAACGGAGGGGGAAAAAATAGTGCCAGCTCATTGTGAGTTTCAAACTTAGCTGCATACATCGCATAATATTTTACAGGCAGATTTATACAACAATATCAGTTTGTATATCTTGAGAGTGCCGGATTTATTTTTTTAAACAACCGACCTGCAAGCGAACCAAGAAATATTTCCAAATGCTAAAGATGTCAAACGGGCAGAAGAAAAGCAATAACCCTACAATTCGGGGGGTGGTTAATTCGTTTTTCAAACCGGATATACTATTTTGGAACGATCGGAATTGGCAATTTCTATTCGTGATAGCGATGGGTCACCTCCGGATAAGGGGGAGTAAGAAATAACATTATCCAGGGGCACCTCCCCTGACTCGAAAACGGATATAGGATCCTGTATAATCTTAGAGTACAGGCACGTCTCGGCCTGTGTAAGTAACGCGTGAGCATGGTGACAGCGGCATACTATCTATGCTTTCCGAATGCCGGAGTTTAATTTTTTATTGCACACACATGTATGCGTGACAAATTTACAAGAGAGCTAGAGAGAGTTTGGATTTTTTTGAATATTGATAACGAAGATATTTCTTTCAAGGTGGGGTACAAAAATGTGACAGACCGAAAAGTCGACGGGACGAAATCCCGAAAGTTGAAAACGTAGAAAGGCCATAAATAGGAAAAGATTACCTGTGGAAAAATAAAAATTGAGAACGCAAAAATATATAAATAAATTTATACCGTTTTTCCTTTTTTTTTTCTTTTGTTTAAGAATGGCCAAGATTACGAAGTGCAAAATATTGAAATACGGAAATACCGAAGAGTCAAAAAGTCGAAAAGTGTCCGATGGCCGGTGTCTGGTTCCATCCGGCATAAGTCTACGTAACTATGTCAACCGTATTGCGGCCTCTCGGCTTTCCGGCCCTTCTGCATTTTGCGGATCGTGATTTCGCTCCTTCTGAACTTTGATTGTCGACAGCTAATTTTTTCGGTTTTGCGGCTGTTCGAAGTACGAGCCGCTATAAATTTTCGATTTCGGCACTTTCATATTTCTCTATCTCCACATTCTGTACTTTGGTCATTCGGATAAGAGAGCGTTCGGTTAAATGCACTTTCGGGAAAACAGTTATTCTACTGGGTGATTTATCGAAAATCCCAATTTCGGTAGGCTGTTGAATTCTTAATTGTTTTAAAATTCGTATCTCGAATATGTCGGGTTTTTGACAAGTTGACTTTTTGTTTTTTCGGAATTTCGACCCCCACCCTGTTTTCCTATACCACGGGAACAATATTACCAACATCGTTCCTCACAATGCTGTACGTATTTAATGGTATATTGGTTATAATTAATGATATCACGATTTTGTACGCAGCTTAATTTCGTTTTATTTTTATTTTTTATTTGTAAATCTGGCTTGAAGATATATGAATGAAATAAATCACGTCGAAAAGGTGGCCTGTTACATATTATACGTGAAGTAAATTCCGTAAATACCATTTTTGTCCACACGGCTTTGAAGCCGCGTAGCTATCATATATTTTTGCGTGTTTGCAACTATTACGTGGTATGTTATCACTATCATACAACACCTTTGTTTTTTTTTTTTTTTTTTTTTTTTCTTCATTTCATTCATTTTTCGGCAGGGGGAAGAGGGGAAAAATATACGCCACAACGATTTCACGCGCGCGACATGTGCCTGAAATATCTTATGTTTCATTTTCTTATCACCGAATAAATATGAGACGTCACTGAAAATGATTTGACAAGGAATTGTATAATAGGAACGGACGTTGACTGCATGTAATATATACATACATTCTCAAATGTAGAGATCAACATACGCGTTTCTTTCATTTAGTTGAAGGAATAATGCTTTATTAAATAATTACATTTCCCAACGTATAACGCGCCAATAGGACTATTTTAATCTCGGTAAATGCCTGTCAAGGATTTAAATACGATTTTTATTTCACCTCTAGGAATTTCCATTAAAACGTCATGGATCGCCGATTAACAATCGCGCAGAAGTGATTTCCTTATAATTACTCTGAACATTTGTTCCATTTTCTTGTGTTTCATCCTCTCTGGAAATTTGTATAATCAGGATGTTCGATGCAGCTGTAAATTCCAATTGAAAAAAAGATAATGACAGTACTGACTTCAAATGTAACTTCAGTTGCCTACGTTGAGAGGAAACTCCCGGTATTACGATACAGTTTTGTAAATCTACTGCACCCTGGAGTTGTATTTTGTAAAATATTTGATAATCGAGTAAAAGCAACGCAGAATGGCGGAGCGTAGATTTGAGTTTTAACAGAGAGAAAAATCGGAGTAAACGAGATTAATACGTGCACGCGTTACATAAAAATATTCCACCATCAGATCTGCGAGCCTCTCCGGTATGCCGTGCACAGATATGAGGAGAAAAAAAGAGGGGGGGTATTCATATAAACGGAAAAGAAGATACAGAAAATATTTGAGATACACCTAGTCGAAGATCTTATCACTGGCTGTGATGCGATTGTGATTTAAAAAGATTCCCTGGTGTTTTTTATACCTCGTGCTGTACAAAAATAAAACTCTTAATTTCTGATGCGCTATATATTATTCACGTGATTAAAAACGTTACACACACACACACACACACACACATACATACATGTATAGCAATGGAGGTGGAATAAAAACCGCGAGATTCACGAGTTTTGCGCAAACCTCGCGTTGCACCCCGTCAAGAACAAGCGGCTTTAAGCTGGCCGTTAGCCAACTCTCAAACTTGTCGTTTTGACATTGTAGCTTCCAAGTTGAAACAAAATATTTATTAGTATCCAATTCAAATTTCAAACTACAAATTCAGATTCGTGATGAATGATTTACAAGCCCTCAGGTACCGGATTGCACGAAAATATCACGACTTTTTTTTATATTGTACCACTATAACGGATACGACATTACAATTTTCGAAGTCTGACCTTGGATTTGTTATCGATGATCCAAAAAAACTCCGCCTACTAATTACTACCAAATCTGAATGTTTTTAGATTTTTTTCCACCATATTGGTTTCGCCATTTTGGATATCGCAGATCTGACATCAGGTTCGTGTTCAGCCACTCGACAAGCCTTCGAGTAGCTATTTCCGACAGAATTCAATTGTTTTTAGTTTTTTTTCGCACAAATCACCTCAGCCCTGGTTGTTCGAATACCGTGAATACTTAGTTCAAGCCTGCAGGTACATCTCTATTTATAGGGACAAAAATTAAGATCGTAATCGATTGACGGTTGCATTTCATACAAATTTCCCCCAACCGCATAAACCTTTTCAGGTTTTTTCCCGGCGTGTATCTATTTCCTCGTCTTTATGTTTCTGCACGCTTGTTATCGTTTCTACCTTATTTATTTATTTATTAGTTGTTTTTTTTTGCATTCCAACCGTTCATCTCCACCCACTGCTAACGTCTCAAGTCGCAGGATCAAGAGGACGAGACGGAGGAGATATCGACAGGTCTGTGATCGTCGAGAACGGTATCAATCCGGCGAATCAGGTGATCGATGACAGAGACAAGGCCTCGATAGAAGTATAGAAGGAAATCTTCGAGCTTCCAAACGTGTCAGAATTTGCACTGAAATTCCTCACATACACGATAAACTTCACAGCTGCTGAGAGATTGCGATCGAACTGTTTTCCGCCATATATTACTGTCATCGAGTTGAAAAATGCAAAGGAAACGCGCTAAAGTACATAATTCATAAGTTTTATTCCAAGCATGCGCAACGTAGATAAAAGTAAATAAAGAAGATCGACTTCTCAGATTTCGCAAATGAAGAATCTTTTATTCATTCATGCGTTCGTTTCTTGTTCCATCTTCCTGTTTCCGGTACCTGCGTAATAACTATTCTTTTACCGTATGTCAAAGGAAGACTTCAAAACTACGCATGAGCAAAACACCGAAGGAATAGAATCGAAAAGTCTTGCGGGAAAATGTAGCGGTGGACTTTCACTGCTATCGTTATAACAAGTTTTCTTGAAAATGAGGAGAAGGGTCACCGAGCGCAGACTGCAGCAGTGCGAATTTTGCTTCCTGAACGAAGTTTCACGAGCTTTAGTTACGGCCTAGTTACTCGGAATGCAGCTTGCCTGGGTAACAGAAAATCCGCAAGAGAATACTAAACAATGGTTAGGACGATGCGGAAAGTTGGCCGTACGTGTATATATATATATATATATATATATATATATATATATATGTATATATGTGTGTGTGTGCACATGAAATACAGCTTCGAGTCCAACTACGATAATATAATACTTACAGCCCTCCTTCGGTCCTCGAGAGATTTACTTTTGATTTATTTTCAACCGTACAGTCGGCAGTCCGTCAACTCTCGCTAATGATATCCTTCAGTCGTCTTTACCAACTTGCATTCGAGCAGTTACGCTGTTTAATAAATCCATGTACATCATACGTATGGAGAATTCCACGTGAAATTAGCAGCCCGTATACCTCACCTCCCTTCGTTTCTGATCATTTTTTAGTATCACGTTCTTACCGACCCAAAAGTGTCTCGGGAATTTTTTCAGATTTTCTTAAGCTACTGGTGAAATTTATATTCTATAATTCAAAATATGACTTTTGAGCAACACGTGATAATGGGATCTCGATATTTACTTCTTTTTTTTTGTATTTTCATGATTTCGTGATCTATTTGGATCGGGGAGTAGAAGAAAAAAGAACCAAGAAAACTTCAATCCCGACATGGGAAAACTAAGAACTTGCGAAAAAAATAGTAAGATTGAGATCCCATTATAGTGTGGTGCTTAGAAATAACATTTCAAATCGTAGAATATGTGTAATTTGTTTAGGTTTTCAACAATAGCGTTGTCGGTATTTGTTTTTCGATTCGATTTTTTTCAAATGTCATCGATAGCTAAACAAATCTGAAAAAAAATTCCGAGACCTTTCTGCGTCGGTATATAAATATCATCCTATAAAATGATTAAATTCGAGGAGGGTGAGGTACATGGGCTACTAATTTAACGTGGATTGCCCCATATATATATATATATATATATATATATATATATAGATACGTATATTGTACGTGTACCTGCAATGCAGGCGTTCGAAGGAAAAACTTACTTCAGGGTGCTTCAAAAGCGGCAAATATATGAACCAATGACCAATGCATCGAAATTAAAGATGACCGTTACAATCGAATTCTTGGTGTGTGGAGTTTTATTGATTGTATTTGTTGGGGGGGGGGGGGGGGGGATTAAATTTAAATAATTGATTCGATTAGAAAACGATGTGCATGGCAAATGTATCTACATACAAATTTATACTGTATCCTGTGTTCAAAGCGTCTCCAATACTCCGATTTTTGTCACAACGAAAAGCTGAAACTGTTTTCTACATTTTCACGCAGACATTGAATGATGAATAACCGTAATCTGCACTTCTTTCGAGGCGGTATAATTTTACAACTACCGTTTGTTTATTTTCAACTGCATTCTATATATGCATATAAATCAGACTTGGATATTTGAATAACGAGAAACTGTTGAGAAATTTTTTTTATCACGTATCGCAATATGTTTCATTATGCATACGTCATACACGTTGTAAACGAGTTGAATATTTCAAAAAACATCATTTTCACAGTTAATGAGCTCGCGTGTTTACCACATATTCTCTAGCAGAAAGTAAATTAACCGAAATACAACGGCCATATACGCACACACGGTTTCTTCACAAAGCCTGCACCGACTACAAGGCGTTAGTTAACGAAAGGTGGGAACACCTGCTCCTCTAGTTTGTAGGGCAAGTTTTAACGAAGCGCTTTTGTCTCCGGTAATAAGTTTATAATAAGCTAAACCCAGCAGCGTGCGGACAGGAGGACGGAGGGAGGTTTCGGCTGCGAATAGCTAATGGTCTTGTTTTAACAGGGCAACAGGATTTGGCTCGCAGTAATGTGAGTTGATGGGCTCGAGCCGCGTAAGGCGCATTGCAGGTCCGCAGAAGACTGCCGAAGAATGCTGCAAAATAAAAAGTAATTCAGCGGCTTCGGCTCGGTACGGAGCTAATGGACGGGACGAAACTGTGTTATAACGGGTTGAGGCGACGGAGAGAAGGAGAATAACGTCGTATTTGGGTTTTTCTTGACAATTATGGTGCCTGCCGGAGGCATCAGAGTCTTATATGTATTTCGACGAGTCGCGAGAGAGATATACAACGAGTAGCAAATTTTGTTTTAATTTTATCTCAATTACGATTCCCCGTTGCTTAAAATACCTCTGTTTACGCACCGCGTCGCGGAGAGATCAGGTGATGAAAATTCTTCTCGGCTCAAGAGTGTCACACAGTCAGGTGTTTCGAAAAAGTATATCATCAAAGATGGATGTAGAGATAAGGAAAAACAACATACACACGCGCGAGGAGAGAAAAATAGAAATACCTGAGCGCATGACTTCGCTATCGACCAACCGAATAGAACCAAGTTAAGAATAACTCTTTGCTTTGTTATCAAATGTGCTAAACGTCACCGTTGAGCCCGCATTTCACGACAAGACTATATTTTACGAAAAATAAGTAAAGTCATTCAAACATTATTTTTTCACCAACTGATATACAACTTTTTTTTCAAACAGCTTATGTTACGCATTCCAAAAATTTTCTGGAGATTGGATTCAAAGCAGCGTCATAATTCAAAACAGATTTAAATCCATACCAGATGTATGATTAGAGAATTGCAGCTTGTCAGCTTTCGGCGAGAGCGAAACAACTTCCAGAGTACTCGATGGTGAAACCCACCCTGCTGATATTCGCAGCGGCAGTTTCCAAGTCACGAAAAATCGCGAATGATGATGTCGATGACGATAAAAATTGTCGACAAGTGCGAATATCAGTTTGAAATCGCACTCTTGACCTCAATGGAGGAAAAAAATTCTAATGATAGCCAGAATCTCCGCGACGTTGCCATCCTGATACTCTCCGAGACTAAAAATAAACAAGGGATCGAATAAGGAGGGAATACTCGAGGCGACGGGCATTCCGGAGGTCAGCTGCAGCGCAACGAACTCGAGAAGGAGTCACCATAGAAACCTGTAGCACAGGTTCGAATTTATTGTTATTATACCGATGCCGTGCCCTTCCTGGCGCCTAGGTTCAAGGAACACTTGTCCAGAGTGTCCGGCGCAGTTGGACGCGCATCTCGTCGTCGAAAAAGGGCCAATAGAAATCCGAAGTCGATCCCCGCTACCCGAAGAACCAGCGCCCTCGCCAAAGTAAATCCAAAGGTATCCAAAAACCAGCCTGAGTTTCTCAGTCGTCAGAGTTCACCCCGTTCGAGCGAACCACCGTTCGATTTTTCCGATCCCAAACATACCGTGTAAAAGTTCAATGTTCAGTTGACACGAGTTACCGGACGGTGTTAAAGTCGAGTACCAAGGCCGACGACAACTCCGGTAGGTAGAAACATGCACGCGGACTAACTGGTGCAATATTATGTAAATCAACCTCGATCGCTGCAGCGTGAAAATTTATTCCCATACCGACTGTTTATTAGCGATTCGCTTCGTTCCGTTGAAACTTTACAATTACATTGCAAAGTGTTAATTCGATCGGGAGATGTTCGAGTATAGAAAACAGCTTTCGGTCTCATTTATATGCGTGAGACAAAGAGGAGAAAAACCGGTCAGGCAGAGTGAGATGAATGTGCAAGGTTGCGGTGGCGGGTGAAGCAAGGTCGGCTATTTCTCGTCCGATGCAACGAATCAAGTCCATCGCCTTTCGTTCTTCCTCGTTATTGCCGTGATTTGTCTCACGCGGAACAGCGCGTTGGGTGTCCAGTTAGGGGGACAGACCCTGTATGCGGAAAAAAATTTACCAAAACTAATGGAAAAGATAAATTGAATGTGTGAAAGTATGTCAAGGAGGGACTAAATACGAGGTAGTGGATATATTGGTGTACCTGACTTAACGACGCCTGGGCTTTTGGGAATCATATATTGGGAGCTTACGGGAGAGATCGTCATCTCTGAAATTCTTTATTTCCCTTGTTCAGTCGTCATTATTAAGGCCCATAATCGCTGAGCGTTGAGATTTATGTGCCGGTTGCAGTAGCGGCTTTTATTTCAGCTTCCTGTATCTGGTAAGGTAAACCCGCAGAAGCTGTACAAGAATTAGACTAGACAGATTCCGTGATTGATAAAAGCATTATTTTATGAGAACAAAGCGTGGGTCTTATCTTATCAAAGTATAAATAGAGAGCATTTTCAGCTACCCAACTCAGATATGGTTTAAAGACGCACCTCATGGAGATCCAGACGCTCGCGCTCTCACAATTGTCCAGTAACAAGCAACATGGTTTACGTACCTTCGATCTTGCCGGTCAGGATTTTGTGGCCGCAATGGGTGGGAAGCGCAGGAGGTAAGTTTTCAACATCGAATTGATCTTTCATTTTTTGATCCTTTTTTTAAACATTTTTTTTTTATCAAACAAAAACTTCAATCAGTGCACCATTAGTGAAGTTGCATTTTGAGAAATATTGCTTTTTCACACTCGATTCATTATTATCGTGTCGCTGAGAGTTCAACTGTAACGTCCTTCTCTTTCGATCAATAACGTCAATTCCACGGTTTTTCTTTTATACCTGCGGTTTATGAAAAACGAACGCTGGAGAATAGAACTTGCACAATTAAAGTGACGTGAAGTTCGCCTACGTATCCGTTCGACCGCTTTTATTTCACGCACCTTCGCAGCGTTGTAAAAATATAAAAATATTGTATTATATAAAAATATCATCAATAATCCCGAAACTCAGGATCTGAACAAAATTGCCTTGACATTATTGCCCAATGTAGTCGCGCTTCAGAGCAGATACTAAACAGTCCGTGAAATCTGTTCATGTTTATTGATGTTAACGTCTTCTTTCAGCGACCCTGGTAACAATCGTGGCCGGGTTGGTGGCAGGATGGTCATCACCGTACTTGGCGAAGCTGCTGGCAGATGATTCGCCACTGCCCATAACCGACTCGGAAGCATCTTGGATCGCATCGCTGATAAATGTAGGAAGATTCGTGGGTGGAATTCTGACGGCAGTAAGCATAGAGTATTTCGGTAGCAGAAAAACAATGTTCCTGATAGGATTTCCGAGCGCCCTCGGATGGATATTCATCATATTGGCAAATCACGTGATGTGGCTGTACGCAGCGAGGGTTCTGTGCGGTATCGGTATGGGAATGACCTTTGGTGCTTTCCCGATTTACATCGGAGAAATATCCGACTCCTATATCAGAGGAGCTCTGGTGACACTGGCAATGAACGGTGGAGCCGTGGGTAACTTCCTTGGCAACCTGATGGGGTCGTACATGCCAATGTCCTACTTCGCGATGATAACTTTGGTTCTGATAGCGATCTACGTCGTGCTGTTCGCGCTCGTACCCGAATCGCCTCACCACCTGTTGCGCGTCGGAAAACTCGAGGAGGCGACGAAGGCATACCAATGGTACCACCGCGGAGTCGAGATTAAGAAGGAAATGGAAATTCTTAAGGATTACGTGTTCGCTTCAAAGTCGACCTCGTTTAGGGACCGTCTTCGTGAGTTCAACGCCCCGCAGAACAGGAGAGCCGGTTTCATAATCATCGTCTTATTCATGTTCATGCACCTCAGCGGAACGAACAGCCTCCTCTTCTACATGGAGATAATATTGACCAGAGCCGAGGTCAAGGCGATCGCTCCATCCTCGGTCGTCGTTATCGCAGGTGCCCTTTCGATCGTGACAGGGTGGCTTGCCATGTACTTGATCGAGAGGTCGGGACGTAGGTTTTTACTCATCATTTCGAGCGTTGGAGTTTTCGCTGCAATGATGTGCTTGGGACTGCAATTCGCTCTGCTCGATTACCAGCCTGACGTTCCCGTCATGGAGTGGCTGCCCATCGGATCGATGATGGTGTACCAGGTCTTCTACTCCGTTGGTATCATGATCATTCCCAGTGCGGTGCTCAGCGAGCTCTTCCCCGCGAATCTGAAGAGCATGGCAGCGTGTGGCGCGGGCATATCGTCCGGGGTCTTTGCTTTCGTCTCCAGCAAGACGTACCAACCGATGGTTGACGCCATGGGCGAGGAGTACGTCTTCTGGCTCTACGGGTTCATCGCCGTACTCGCCGTACCTTTCGCCATCTTCACGATGCCGGAAACCAAGGGGAAATCTCTGCAGGAAATCCAGGAGATACTGACGGACAGTGTGACGCATGGGAAGTCCGAACACGCGAAGGGGATGAAAAACGAGGAAGTTTGAACTAATTGATGACACTGATATTTGTTGGCTACGATATTCACCACCGTTATACCTCACAAACATCCAAAAATTGTTTCCGAAAGCCATGTGACTTTGGTTACAGCGTATATTACGCAATTTTTGGGGTTCAATAGCCGGGCTACACGGCTCAAAAGTAGAACGCTGAGTTCGGTTCTCAAGACACGAACTGAAAATACCGCAAGAAATGGTCACCTCTCCAATGACAAGCGGAAGCTTTGTAGTTTCGGATACCTAAGTGTATAGTAAGTTATTCGAATAGACAAATATAGGATAGTTGAATATCAGTCAAATTAGTTTGACTGGTCAACCCGTAACTTTGCACGTCTTATCAATAAAAATGAAGACATTATGAAGTTTCTAACTGCGTTTCAATCATGAAGATGTGTAATCAGTTAGTAATATGTTACGAAGTAACGAGGACAAGAATAAATGGAATTTGGTATTTCGAGAGTAAATATTACTGGTCAGTGTTTGATCCGTTTACACAATTGTTTTATAACCTAAGTAAGAATTGCTCATTGAAGGGTTTACGAATGGTTATGGTATAAATGAATGATTAATTAAGACAAGAACTTTTCACTGATGATGCAACAATGTTTACTCAAGGCAATATATATCATTAAGCCTAGGATATGACACCTTTGCTTTGCCACACAAGGACTTGATCCTACCTATAATAACATACCTTGCAGCGTGGCATCTCCAACGCTCATCGCGGATCCAGATGCAGAATCGAAAAGACGCTCACAATCAGTCAGTAATCTTATACGAGTAAATCGCGAATGAAACAAAATCGAGTTTTATTTATAAAGAAATTTTGTTTCGATACGACTGAAAAATCATAAAATACTCTTGTTTCGGATCACCCGTTTTTTCTTAGATTTAATTTTGATTGGCGTGTGACCAATGTTATATGATTGTTCGATCTGAATGTGAAACATGAATAAATGCAATTTATTGTCCAAACATGCGGTGAATTTGTAAGGAAGATGTTCTCTGTTTCACCCACCCAACCCTGATACAGATAATTAAATTGATTTAACGATCGAAAAAAACGTTGCGCTATTTGAGAAAAGTTCAGATATTAAAATCATGTACGAACGATAGGGGGAAGTCCCGTAATGCCGGACAGCATCTAGTACCGGACACACATAGTATATCCCAGAGTCAAAACAGTATCTACAGTTTTCTTGCCTGATTCGAACATGTGCAATGGACGTAGCGATGGGGGTATATACCGCATGCAGCAGCGTGTATTCGTGCGTTGCCGAGAGTCAGTTAACGTTCAAGTCTGCATAAATTTGCGTCACACCTCATTTTCACATACTTATATTTTGAAAAATTAGTGGTTCTGTTGTTTTGTTTGTCCTCTGGGACGTTTGTTGGTATGTATTCTTTCAAACAATGTCCAATGAAAGTTGATATATTGCGAACGAGCACATATTTTATCATTCACGCGTGCATTACGTGTCCTTAATACCGGACACTTGATTTGTCCTCCAGTACCGGACATCCATTTTTTTCTCATATTTTTGTTACTTATACAAAACTTGCTCCTACTTATTTTAGTGATATTTTACCATAACTAACCAATCGAAAATAATCAAGAATGGAAAATGGTCCGAAGAAAACACGAAAAAGGCAATTCAAAAGATCTTGGGTGGAAATATGACGGGTAGAGAAGCTGCGCTGAAAGATACACTATCAAAAATACCATGCATGGCTCAAATTTCAAAGAACTAGTGCATGAGGTGTGCACAGATATTTCTGAGTTCTATGGCCGATATGTTTGCGAACATTGCAAGATTTATTAATGATTTCTTTCCAGTCGTACTATCAGTGTCCGGTACTAGGTGCCTCTTTTCTGACTTACTGGTTTTTACTAATAAATACAATAATATTTTTTACTTAGTTTAACGTTAAATGACAATTCACAAAGTTACTATATCATTCAAAATACTCCAAAGATGAACATAACAATAAAAACCATTATGTTTTCACGTAGGTTGGGATTTTATTAACGAATAACCTTATGCGTCCGGCACTAGGGGACTTCCTCCTACTGCAGACAGGGAATACGAGTTTTTCTATCATGTCATTTGCTAATCATATTTACAGATAAAATTTTAAATGAAACTTTATCAGGGAAAGAGAGGATTTCGATTTCCTTGATGAACTGATATTGCCTACAATCTATTTGATCGGAGCATATCGCACGACGCGCGACTTGCGAATATTCGACATACGGAATTAGATTCGGTAATTTTATCTTATCTAAGAGACAAACAATCGTTATAAAAGTCACGGCATTTCGGAATCATATGTTAGTCCTCTTGCCACAGACGTCGAATGAACTAGCGTCGTTCAATGTCTAGTGCCGAAGTGTTGAATTATGGCTTTCATCAGGAACATTAGTTGGTTAGAAAACGTTCTTTGGCTGCAATGGTTCGCCGCAGCGACAGGTTAGTAAAATATAATCGATAATTAAATTATAACAAATGAATTAAAATACATTTCTTTCAAATCGAGTGGTTCTACAATTTGTAAGAAATACTTCTTTTTCTCAATTTTGATTCATAGTTAACGAATTACGCGAAAAGGTGATATTATAATCGGAGTCAAAATCGTTCGCATAACTTGTAACACATCCAGAATAACGTTTGAACGGGCAGATAGTTATTGAGTTGTGTAACCATGTGAATGAACACCATCCACCTGGGCGACAAATTGTTCTTCGAAATGTCTTACGATAGCGAGTGGATATTTCGTCCTTCGACAAGTGATAGAGAAGATTTAAAGAAAAAACGAGGCTAAAGCTAGCAGCCGAACGTTCTAATATTCATTCGTAAGGTAGAGAAGTCCGAAAATCTAAATTTTGTGAAATACCTTAAACTCCCAATATTTTTATAGAATTATTTAGATAACTGAACTGCATTTTCATATTTCTAAAAAGTTTAACATATTTGGCTGCTAGCTTCAACTTCACGAAGAACAAAACGCAATTTATGCTACTTTTAAAGTTTTTAACCAATTTTCTTAAACTCTCAATTACAAAGTTCGCACAAAAAAGTGTTGCAATGTATTATGTCACCAAGGTACAGCTTTTTACATGAGCTTCGCATTTCGATAATAATAAGTACAATTACTAACAAAAATTACATTTCGAATCTTGATAATGTGTATTTCCAACAATTATAAAAATTGAGAAGAAATCTGTCAGCACACTCAGTTATCTCTTCAGGCTTAGAGCCCGGCTGATGCCTACGCGGTAACCTTGTAGCGAATTCCGCCCATTCATGCAAGACTAGCACTTCTGGCGTTGAGTTTTGTTTATGGTCGGTGGATTTGAATGTTTTTTTTTTTCTAATAACGGTAAAAATTGAGAAGCTTCAGTGTTCCTAAGAGCCCTTATTATAGTGGAAAACGCACGTTAGCGGATGCATAGGAGTTTGATACAAAATGTTGAAATGAAATACGGTAATATTCGAAACATAAGACAATGATAACGAGCTCTTATCATTCGCAGCATTACTGATGTCCACTACCGTGGGGCTGATGTTTGGTTGGACATCGCCGTATCTACTGCGATTAACAGCAGAGGATTCAGAACTTCCGATAACTCCGAACGAGGGTTCCTGGGTGGCATCACTTTTGAATCTCGGTCGATTCCTGGGAGCATTTGTTGGCGGATTTTGCGTCGAGTACTTGGGAAGCAAGCAGACCTTGACCGCGCTCGGTGTGCCTCTTATAATGGCGTGGATCTGCATCATGGTTGCAGATTCAGTGAACTGGCTGTACGTAGCCAGAATTCTGGGCGGTATATCGGTGGGGATGTCTTTCAGTAGCTTTCCTCTTTACCTCGGCGAAGTCTCCAGTCCAACGATCCGAGGGACTGTGGTGACTTTGGCGATGTCTGGATTCTCGTTCGGCACGACGATCGGTAACGCGATGGGCGTCTACTTGTCGATGAAGGTCTTTGCCTACGTCAGCATCGTCCCGAGCATTTTGTTCGTTCTAATATTCCTGTGGATCCCCCAATCTCCTCATTATCTCGTACGCATAGGAAAATTGGAACAGGCTGAGAAATCGATTGCCCGATACAATCCAGGCGCAAACAGCAAGCTCGAGGTCCAGCACCTGAAGGAATTCGTCGTCGCTCGAGATGGCCTGTCGTTCATGGACCGCATGCGAGAGATGAATATCCCGCGAAACCGACAGGCCATGATCATCAGCATCATGCTTTTCTTCTTCATGCAGTTCAGCGGAATGAACTCCCTCGTTTACTACATGGAAATAACCCTGACTGACGCAGGGATCACGTTCATCGCTCCGGCCACTTTGGTCATTATACTTGGCGTTCTGGGAATTGCGGCCGGTTGGGTATCGATCTTCATAGCCGATAAGTTCAGGCGGAAAGCGCTGATGATTGTCTCGAGCGCCGGAGTTGGAGTGAGCATGGCTGCCTACGGTACACACTTTGCTCTGCTAGACGGCGGATTTGATCCGGAACCGTTGCAGTGGCTTCCAGTCACAGCTGGTGTAATTTTTCTATTGTTTATCTGCATCGGAATCATCCCGGTTCCCAACATGATCCTCAGTGAGATATTCGCTCCAAACATCAAGAGCGTGGCAGCCTGCTTCGCCAGCATTTCGATCGGTCTCTTCGCTTTCGCTGCATCAAGAAGTTACCAACCGTTAGTGGACGTTGTTGGCGAGTCTTGGGTCTTCTGGCTTCACTCTTTTCTGATGGTGCTGTCTATCATTTTTGCTGCTATTTGGATGCCGGAAACGAAGGGAAAAACACTTCAGGAAATTCAAAATAATTTATCAGAAAAATAAAGGATTACGATAACAAGTGTTGAATAAGCAAACCAGATAATAGGTTTTTTTTTGTTATCATTGAACATTCTCGTTAATCAGAATCTCTACGCAGTTTGGTTGAACAAACTCATTTCACATTACCGTAAGAACTTGGAGATTGCGAGACCCTCTTTGAGTCAACTGAGCACAATTTCAAGTGATGTTAATTAGCCTAAATTCATTAAAACCTTGTCCAAGCCTGTTCCTGCTTTTTGCAAGTTTCAAACGAATGTGCTTTCTTGAGTAAAATTTTCTGGATAACCATGACGATACTGATATCTGTAAGGGTGGTTGGAGCTCGTGACAACAGTCCTTACAATTAACCAACATTCACGAGTACGATGTCGCGTCGGCATTGAAATCGGGTAAATTAAATTTAAGAATAGTACGAATACTGAATAAACTTACGAAACAGGCTGAGCAAAGACGAAAACATAACTATGTGTATAGTTTAGAATGTTATACTTTCCGAAAGCAAGTAACAAAAATGGAGAGAAAAGGAGACTACAATAATTTACGCTTATTTCATTTCTTGATATCTTCGACTTTAGACACGAAACAGATAGTTATTACAGATTTTCGTATCTGGAGTTGATGATACAATTTCTCATGATAACAAATACTGCCTATATGCGTCGTAAACTATAATATAAAAATTAATTATTGTAGAATTATCTTTGTTCGATTAAGAAGTAAATCAGCAACTTCACTGTCAACATGAACCAATCGGTCTGTTTACCGATACCACGGTCTTACATATAGGTCGGGAAACTCTGGTGGTGGGGGTATGTCCTCTCATTGAAGCACCGGCCGTTTCGCCTAGTGACCACGAGTGTCGCTGCGATAGAGGATTCAGGGTATGCGAGAGAGATGGAAACAGGTTGTTGACCGTCCGAGCTGTTTCCGTCTCTGTCACACAGCCTGAATCCCTCGATAGCAGCGACACTCGTGGTCACTAGGCGAAACGGCCGGTGCTTCAATGAGAGGACACCCTCACCATTGAAATTTTGAGCGAGTGTCCAGACCTGTATGTAAGACCATGACCGATACAATCACTTGAACGCACTTTTTCTTTACTCGTCAAACGCTGCGTTTACCGGCGATATCGATGCAACCACAAACTGTACAAATTATGCTATTCAATTAATAAACAAATTTCTAAACTAAAATGTGACGGCGCCGCCTTGTGCGGTATTCAAAGACTCCCTATAGAGTCGGTCTGGGCTTGTATGCTCATATATTGTTAGGTAAGTGAAGTAACAAATTATTGTTATTGGTTAAGCAATTCTCAGACAGAAATCTCAATATATTGTCAGAGTTTACTGCAACTCTCAATTTGGATCGTTGATTCATTCAACTGGCGCCCGCTTTATTTTACCAGCGTTTCGTACCAAAAGTAATCGTTTCTGCGACAATGAAAAGACTCGTATATCATACTTCTGCTATATAAAGTATCGCGTGCATTACGGAGGCAAAACCTTTTTCGGCTCACGTATTTTGCAATATTTCATTTAGTTAGCGCACGCTCACCTGCGACTTCTATTGAAAAACTTACGCTCGGCGTAAAAACACCTATTTACCTCCTTGATGCACGGTCTACTTTTATTCGCTATTTATACGTCCCAGTGCTTGTTGGAATAGTATTAAAAAATGAAATGGAAAATGCGACTTCAGGTGTGTGAAGTAGATGACCACTGTTTGCGTACAACAACAGGTACAAATCATAAGTATTTTATACAGTAGAGACTTGATAACCACGGCAAAAACAACTTAACAGAAGTTACCCCCATGAATTACTGACCTGTAAGTGTAATTGGCCAAATATTCATGGCGACCCGATATCCCACACGAATTTTAGCTAATATTACTTGGCATGGAAGCGTGGCGTGAGAAGTTTTTTAATCATTATTTGAACGTAAAATCGAAGAGTAATTGTAAGTACAAACAGTCGCTGCTAGTAAGTTATGTTATGTTAAATTGTTTCATAATACGAGACCATCCCATAAACAGGAAAAAGCAGCCACTGAGCTTTCCGTGAAGGTCAGGGATGCGTGGGGACAGGAAAAGAATTAAGGCATTTTCCGGGTGACGATCCTAATACATTCGTCAATAAATAGGCAGTTTTGACGGCATCAAAGAGACAGGTCGACGTCGAAATAATTAGTATTATACGAAAGTGCTACGAATAAACTACGTTACCGAATTTCACGATCCGCTAACTTGAATTGACTTGTACTTGACTAATTTCTTCTCAAGACTAAGTTGACTGCGTTAGATGACACTAAGGTGAAACATATGAAACGACATTGATATCAGGACTCACGCCCCAGTTGAAATCGTTAAAATCACCAAGTAGTGTGGTACATGTATATCTATTATTGGAATTGATATTTGCATAATCATTACGTATTAATATACTAGGCATCGATTACTCTGAATATTACTGACGCCATACATTCGCACGACAAATCAGATAATCTTCGATGTGACACATGTGACAATTCTGCTATTCTATGTATTAATATGTAAAATTTCAAGTACAGAAATTTAACTATCCAACTTTGCGGTACCTTTAACCAGAACCAGCTTGACAATTGAAGTGGTGTTGCACAGTTATTAACTCTTACTTCATAACTTTGTAATAATTTCATGAATTAATCTATTAGGTAAATAACAAATTTAACACCTAATGAATAAATAACAACAAAAGTGACTTGTCGAAATCACCAGCGTGTATAAATAACATTATAACGAGATGAAGGAAGAATCCTCATTTGAAATATTACAAATATTTGCTGTACTCCAGTATCTTATCTAGCACAGGTACACACTATAAAACTCATAGTGCTTGAAAATTGAAGTTCAGTTCGCTCAAATTCTGTGTGATTTAACTTCCATCGTTCAGCAACAACGTTTGTGCTAAATTATCAGTTAAATGTTGATAAGTACCAAAACCGGTAGCTGGTTCACAGGTACCTTATGGATGCAATGGATCGCAGGAATATCAAGTAAGTAAAACACAATTATCTAGTCGCGTTATTTACTACATATTTTACAGCCATTTGAGTTTAGAAAATATTTGAGGATAAATTTAAGTTTAACAGCATTGCAATACCTGTTGAGAACTAAACGGTAAAAACTTAATTACGGAATATGTTCCGACGTGAAAAAGATCTGCATGACTGGCAGAAAGTTTCGCACAATCATACGACGAAGTTTCTGAACCTTGTTACGAACTTGTGATCATTTTCAGCATTTTTAATGTTGATGACGATTGGCCTGAAAATCGGATGGACCTCGCCATACACGGCGCAGCTAATGTCAGCAGACTCGCCACTACCATTGACCACCGACGAGGTATCATGGGTTGCATCCCTAATGAATGTAGGCCGACTTTTAGGGGCGATCTTCGGCTGCATTGGGGTCGAATGGATCGGTAGAAAGCGAACGTTGACAATCGTTGGTTTTCCAATGATACTAGCCTGGATTTGTATCATCGTCGCCGACTCAGTAGCGTGGCTCTACGCATCGAGGCTTTTAGCCGGACTGAGCTTGGGAATATCATTCAGCAGCTTTCCAATTTTTCTGGGAGAAATTTCGAGTCCAAAAATTCGAGGCACGCTGGTGACTCTCTCGGTTTCTGGAATGGCCGTGGGAACACTAACCGGTAACATAATGGGTGCCAACCTCTCGATGACGATCTTTTCCTACATAAGCCTGGTGCCAAATGTATGCTTCGTCCTGCTCTTCCTCTGGTTGTCTGAATCTCCTCACTTCCTCGTACGCGACGGGAAAACAGAGGATGCGATGAAATCTATAATCCGGTACAACCCGAACATAGATCCTGAGATCGAGTACAAATCAATAAGGACCTACATCGAAAGCTCAGGTTCTCCGACAATCAAAGAACGGCTACGAGAGTTCAACATACCGGAGAATAGACGAGCCATGATCATCACAATCGTATTGTATTTCTTCATGCAGTTCAGCGGGATGAATTCTATAATTTATTACCTGGAAACAGTTCTCACTTCTGCCGGGGTGAGCGTCATCCAGCCCTCTACATTGGTGATCATAAACAGCGGAGCATCAGTTTTGACTGGGTGGGTTGCGGTGTACATAGCTGATAAATTCAGACGCAAGGTACTCATGATATTCTCAAGCGTTGGAGTTTCCGTGACCATGCTGGGGTTGGGGGTACACTTTGCTCTATTGGATAACGGGTTTGATCCTGACTCATTGCAATGGCTGCCAATCACGACTACGATACTTTTTATGATTAGTTTCTGCGTTGGAATGATTGGCGTACCCAGTATGATTCTAAGCGAGCTTTTCGCCCCTAACATAAAAAGTGTGGCGGCCGGTATGATTGGCATTTTGAGTGGGCTTTTCGCCTTCGGGGCGACTAAGTCATACCAACCTTTGATAGACACCGTAGGAGAGGCTTGGGTTTACTGGTTGCACGCGTTGCTCATGATATTCTGCACAATCTTTTCTGCAGTTTGGATACCGGAAACGAAAGGCAAATCACTACAGGAAATTCAAAATTTATTGATGAAAAAGTAGGTGACACTGTGTGTAGGGATTCAATTGGAACGGTTTCGCCATGTTGACTCAAACTTATAAACAATTATCTTTATCGGGAGGAGGAGGGAGGAAAGATATTGAAAATTAGGGTACCGCGGTGCATCTATTTTACGTAACATACCTACGACTATTTCAAACTTTGAACGTAATCAACACTTTTCCACGTGCGTCAAGAGATTTCACTTCTAAAAATATTTTGAGTTTTGTGTGGTGAAAAATCAGAAAAGTTAACCAAGGTATAGTTGCTTGAGTCGAGTAATAGGCGCACCTTCCCTAAACAGAATTCGGTTCTCGAACAGGAAATCAAAAGAATGTTGCGAAAATTGGCTGTGCGAGTTGTTTTTTTAGAAAACGCTCTGCTTCGGAATGCAGAGATTGCCGATTCATGGTAAGATAAGAAATTCATAATTTATGTAGCAATAAACTAGTGTTTACAATTCCAACGCGTTGGTTTTTTTTTTCTTCGAACAACATTTTTTTATTACAGTCTAATTTTCAAGTGTCAAACCACACATCACTGACTGAAGTTTCGATTACTTTTCGAATAAAATATCACCAAAATTTGCATCAAGCGGATAAAATAAAAGAATTAATAACATTTTGCGCTAAAATTTTTTTTGAATATCGTTAATCCACTTTCTGGAAAAATTTCACGAATACAAATTTAGAGTTGTATATAATGTAATTATTTACGGGTATATAATTAGTATTATTTCAAGATCGTGGTCCTTGGCTAAGGAATCAAGATCTTAGTCGGGCGGATTTTGTAGTGACAGTCATGAAGTGACGTGATAACAGCATAAAGACAAACGAAAACTGGTAGAATATACTTTTAATAGAGCATGTGTATTTGGTAAGCCTGGAGTGATTAAAACATGATATTAGTTGTAAGTATTGGCATAGAGATAAGCAATAGGAATAGAGATAGTGAGAATATTCATCAAGCAATAAACACAACTCGTACCCTTTCAGAAACGCGAGATCAACGTGCATTCGATTTGTGTGCGTTAATGAGCGGTACATTGTGTTCTGCGTAAATACGAGTTGCTTTCTGAAATGACAGTCAAGTTCACGGCACGTTCACAGCCTTAGAAACTCATTTATATCCGTGAGTAAATCGGTAACCTATACCGACATCTGCCATGCATATTTGATATCATTTTCTATTAGCCCGACGCATAGCGTCATTACGTATGGAGCAGTTTCACGATTATTCTCTTCTTGCACCCGCTGTTGCTATCCAAATCGTATGAATTCGATAGAGCTGCAGAATTTCTTAAATTCGGAAAAAATATTAAACTTTGAAAAAGTTTTTGTATTTTTGCATGCAAGAAATGTTTTGTGTGATCTTGACAATAAATCATTTTATCAAGAACACATCCGTACTATTCCTTGTATTGTTCATTATTTTTCTCAAAGGTGCCACATTCGCGCTAACAGCCTGACAGCGTCTGGCTGGCATCAAATTATCATGTCACATGGAGAACCTCTTAATTTTATCTGTCGACTTAATGCTTAACAATAGCCCGGAGTTGACGTAGCAGGTCAGAGCACAGCAGCAGCCACAGTCAGAATCGCAGTTCAGCGAAGAGTGTAAACGTGTACGTCCATATATCTGAACCGAATAAAAACTGGGTGTGAATATATTATGGTCGCAATGGAGCACGGGAATCGGAGGTGAGCTGAACCAACGATTATATTCTAATCAATATTGCCAGGAGCTTGGCAACGGATGCTAATCAAGTTAAGAAGTTGAATAGTTGACCCGCAATCAATACAGTTCTCGATAAATTCTTAGAGAAACACATAACAAGACCGTTCGCTTGTCACAGCGCTGATAGCTATCTTCGCAGAGGTTCTCATGTACGGTTGGTACTCTTCATACCTAGCCCAACTCACAGCGGATGGATTATCACTTCCCATCACGACATACAGCCGAGGTCTTCTCGGTTCCCTCTTTGCTCAGCCTTGGAAGGCTGGAGGAATTGTGGGTTCTGTAAGTGTGCAGTTATTTAGGAGCAAGAGACGTTGAGACGCTTGGTTTCGGGGTAAGCAAATCTTATCAAACGACAGTTCAATGCAGTTGAAGAGGCCGTGATGTTCCAGACAGCGGGGCCAAGGAACCACGACGTTCTAGGCTTAACTTCCAATCCGAGTGAACCACGATCAGTCGGTCCGGATCACCCCGAGGAAGGCGGCAAGAAGAACTTGCAGATGATGAAACTTCTTCCCGTTTCCTCATCCCTCGTGCCACAGCCTAAAGTCAGCAAACTGCTCCCTCTCCGGGTCAAGTTGCACTTAAATGAGCTTTGCTCGCTACATCTGAAATTGAATGCAACCCATTCGCTTCAAGTCATAGCAAATCATAACGTAGGAGAAAATTTGTTAAAGCTTTTGAATAACTAGTCCATCTTGCGTTTTGGAACTCATAGAAAGATATCATCATTCCACGGATATTTTGTAAAAAAAATTGTTCAAAATCCAGTTTACTTATTTTTCTATTCCAAATGAATAAAAAAGCCAAGTTACTAGTTAATTATCACGATGAGGCTTTGTCGGTAGTTCAGATTCAAACTACTAGCTATTACGTGTCTCTTGTTGAAGCACTTATCACTAGAATGGAATCGACAGTGAGTAAGGCATCCCACTAACGATAGATAAATATACAAGAACCTGAGGCTAATATAAAGCAATTAAACAGCAAAAATTTTTTGGTAAGAAGTAAGTCATTGCCTTACCAATATACTTCATCCGAGTTCAAGTTCATTGGTAGAATACATAGACTTATCGCACTGTAACTCTTTAAGACGTTACGTTAAGCTAGTTAACTGTTAAGTCAAGTGAATAACCACAGGAGGTAAGTTCTGTTATCTTATCACTGCAATGATAAGGAATATAAATCAATGTTCATCAGCTGGTCCGTCCAGTATCATTTATGTGTTCAATGAGTGAGCCTCCGGTCGCTCTCCCAAGTTGTAATCAATATGATATCAAGATTCGCGTCCAAGCATAGCCAGTGGTTGCAATGGGTCAGCGCTTTAGCAGGTTAGTAAAGCAATAAACCCAAATCAATTAGCCCGTAGAATATAAGAATAAAGAACGTTGCTTTTCGCAGCTCAACAGATGCTCTTTGTCGGCGGATTGATGCTGGGCTGGTCATCACCGTACCTGGCTCAATTGACAGCCGCGGATTCGCCGCTCCCCATAACAACAGACGAAGCGTCTTGGGTAGCATCGCTTATCAGCATGGGTCGGTTATTAGGAGCCATTCTTGGGGCAGTCAGCGTTCAATTTCTCGGAAGTAAAAGAACGCTGATCATCATCGGTTTCCCATTCATCCTCAGCTGGATTTGCCTGATCGTCGCGAACTCCGTGGTTTGGCTATACGTAGCGAGGTTCTCCTCCGGAGTGAGTATTGGCATGGCTTTTAGCAGCTTTCCTCTTTTCATCGGAGAAATTTCAAGCCCTGCGATTCGAGGAGCGTTGGTGACCCTTTCGACGACTGGACTGCCGGTCGGAACGCTCGCTGGGAATATAATCGGTGCCTACATCTCAATGGCCATCTTCTCCTACATCAGTCTGGTGCCTACCATCGCTTTCATCATCCTCTTTCTCTGGTTACCTGAGTCTCCTCATCAACTCGTTCGCAGGGGCAACCTGGAGGCTGCAGGGAAATCGATAATCAGATACAACCCAAAGGCAGACGTCAAGTCCGAAGTAGCCGCGCTGAACGATTTTATAACGAGCACAATCGCTCTGACATTTATGGATCGACTGCGAGAATTTAATATACCGCGGAATCGGAAAGCTGGTACCATCGTAGTGCTCTTATACACGTTCATGCAATTTAGCGGATTGAACAGTGTGACGTTTTACATGGAGATCATCTTGACTGATGCCAAACTGACCGTCATTGACCCTGCTATGATGGTCATAATTCTTGGAGCACTCGGAATCGTTGCCGGATGGCTCGCGATGTACATGGCCGATAGGTTAGGTCGAAAGATTTTAATGGCCGGCTCGAGTCTTGGAGTAGCTTTGGCCATGGTCGCCCTTGGCGTGCATTTTATTCTTCTCGAGCAAGGCTTTGACCCCGTGCCATTGCAATGGCTGCCAATACTATCCCTGGTAAGTTACCAGGTATTTGTTTATCTCGGAGTGACACCAGTGCCCAGTATGATTCTCAGCGAGATATTCGCGCCCAACATAAAAAGCTTGGCAGCTTGCTTAGCAAGCATTTCTGCGGGCTTAACAGGATTCATTTCCTCCAAGACTTATCAGCCGCTAGTGGATGTTTTCGGCGAAGCATACGTCTTTTGGATTCAGGCAGCGATAATGGTTATTGCGATGATATTCACGCTGGTTGTCGTTCCCGAAACAAAGGGAAAATCGTTACAAGAGATTCAGCAATTACTGATGAACAAGTAAAATCTCACAGAAAAACATATTTGCCGTGTACGTTGTCCAGAGTTGTATGTTCAACACAGTTCTGAATCGTTCTAAACCAATGACCGTCGTCCTCAGCACTTCGCTACGATAAGAATCAGAATTTTTTTTTTTCTGAGCTAGATAAATCGTTAATCGTCAATTAGAAGTGAGAACGAATGATGAGTTGCTTACCAGGCAAGTAAACAGAAGCTATAATTTTTCACCTAGTTTCATACCTATCAATCTTACAGTTTTTTTCAACAACACGATTACGCACAAAAACTGACGCGCATTTTGCAATATCTAGCAAATCTTAGTACTGTAAATATGCTCGAAGGAACGAGCTAACAAGTTGGTCCAGCGTCATCGTAAATCACAAAGATTGACTAAAATTAGGAGCTAGCATAAAACACATAGGTGGTAAAATGTCTACATTATACTCATAGTAGGCGACGTAATATCTAAAACTTCTTTAACTTAATTATTTGAACATCATTTCTTACATAATTTTTATAATAATTTTTTAAATTTGTATACATATTATAAGATACATGCACAAAATAAAATCGAGCAAAATCAAATTGTGTATATCGATACAATTTTTTGAAATACCGCAATACACCTGCCTAATTTTGCTTAGTGGCAAATTCTGTAATAATCGTTTACCCATTAAAGAAGATTCAGCGGCCAAGACCACTCACAATTTGAAACATTTAAAACGTCACCGATTAACCAGTCAATTGATATTTCTTCAAATTAGTTTTCAGCCAAATTAACTATTGACTGATTAAATCGTTTACCCATTTCGGACGGTTAACCGATCTTGGCCGGTTGACCGATCGAATTATTGGCTAATTAACCAGTTTAACCGACTTAATCGATTAAGCTTGTTAGATTATACAGCCATAAAAGATATCAATTGCGCCCGAAGGTAAATTTAAGAAATGAACAAAAGTTGATTACAGCTCATGTGAATCTTGATGAAGAATGAGGTTCGTATTTACAATAAACAAGGTTCTTTCAATGTTACTAGATAACAAGTTTATTGACTGATGAACATGCGACGATAAGTTCAACTCAATTGAATTATCTGACGATTAACTTCATAATCTGAACTACTCCTCGATACAGCATATTTGAAGTTTGTTGAAAAATTACTTGAGGGATCAGTGCAAAAACTTATACGCAATTAAACTTGTACATTATCTATTCCCACATATATCATGTCGATTGTAAATGTCTGAACGTCTTTGATAAGGATCCACGGAAACCGGCGCTCATTATTTAAAAAAATTATTTTGTAAGATTTGAACCGATCTTGAAACCGTCAGCGTTTTGGTCATGCCAAATTCACATAGAAAGCCCGGTATGTTATCTTTGTCAGGTGAAGATTTCTAATTTCCTAATATGAAAACCTAAAAAATAACCTAATCTTGCGATGATAAAGCTAATCTAAACTCAGCACTCACAACGAACGAAGTCGTTAGGATGAATTTCTTTGCGTAGATTACATTTGCCCAGAAAGACACTGGTATCGTTTAATAGATGCATCAATTGCCTTTCATTATGACATATTACAACACCGCCATTTGATCGACAATGAGTGATGCATTTTATAAAACTATTGACAAACATTATTAATCAGTAATTCACATGAGATAAAGTGAATAAACCGCATAAAAATACAAACGATTGTATGCTTCGGAACAGAGCTACGATTTAGTGAAGTGCTATTAAATCTTGACCACAGTTAATAAATAATCCAGCACGTTGATTCATTTTTCACAAATTAGTGTTGCAGCCTCAGATAATCCCACGATGTCAAATCAAACCCTGCAATACGATCTAGTTCAACCGAATACTGAGATAAGATGCTGTTCTACTTAGTGGACAAAATCACGTACATCCGGAAACAAATTCGAAACTTTAATATCCCCCCGCAGAAGAACATCGGGATAACCGTCATTCTGCTTTACATACACGTTGATGCAATTGAATGAGTAGACTGCGTATTATTTTACTAAAAAATTATTCCGACCAAGGACGGTTTGACTGTTATTGCACCAGCTACAATCGTCACAGTAGACGGTGCAGTTGGGGTTTGCAGTAGACTGGGTATGGTTTATTTGACTACTAAATGTGGCGGAAAAAAATTGCTCACCGCTTCCAGCGCCGGAGTTGCTGAGTCGTTGGTCATATTAAGTGCAAACTTTATCCTTTCAAGTGGCGGATTGAATCCTAGTCAACTTCCGTTGATGCTCATATATCATGCGTGGTTATTTACGAGATGTTCGTTTACGTTGAACTTCTCCCCAAGGTTGGGTATTATTTACCTGCGTTAACTTCTACTCAGAAATAACACCGAGATGGTTCTGGATAAAATAAACGAGGATCAGACTTTCAAAACGTTCACGATTCTTTCGCATTACGAAGACAACCGGAAGACACACGCGAAATTTGAGGCAGCTTTGTACGCTCGTAGAAATAGATAGATCGTAGATCGCTAGCAACAAAGCAGTTACCTGACAATACCACTACAAACGTGATGAAAGGGATCCGTCGATTAATTGAGGGGTTACATCTACTTAGAATTTTTGAAAAACTCGATTCGTTCAAAATTGAGGGAGTTACGGTCGTTTTTGCAGTTAGGTTCCGCATGCCGCGCGACTTAGGAATAACGGAGCAGGTCCTTTATATAAAAAGAGGACCGTTATTTAAAACACACAGCTGCTCTATTCGATTGAATATCGAATCATAAATTTTATAACACTTTTCTCGACGATTGCGACGTTCGTGGAGTGTAAAGACTGTGGTGGTGCAGTTAAATTTCGAACGAGCGCAACGCGTGGACTAGGTTTTAAGATTTATCGTGTGTGACAAGTGCAACGATCGCGTAATTCCATCGTGTTCGTACGCTGGCCACACGTATGAAATAAACAGAAGGTTTATATTTGTAATGGGAATAAGCTGCGGCCGAAATTGTCAGGCGTGAGGGACGGAAGAAGATGAATGATGTCGCGAAGACAACATCAAATTGCAATTTTAGAGGCTGCTACGTCTGCAGAAGGATTGTTGTATGAGCCGGGCATCGATGATTCAGTTTAGAGGTAATAAATTACACTTTACCTATGTATACACCCGACTTTGAACTAACGCGTTTTTCTCGAAACGACTTTTTCAGAATCGGTGACAACGATATCACAAAAATGAGTGGACCGTTTTATTTGAAATTTTGCATACATTTTTTTTATATCAAAAGGCAGTCCTTAATCGAAGGATTTTTTTTTCGATGCATACTTTTTTTATATCAAGGAAAATGAAGTGATTTTTTCACCGAAATTTAGACTTTCACTTTCGATCGGCGACCATTTTTTCGAAAAGTAACGTTGTATCAAATCCTTCGATTAGGGACTAGATAATGCGATACAAAAACTAAATTTATTTGGTTTTGTGATTTCAGGTGATTGGTTGGGAAGTTACAGTGGTCACCGCGGAAGGCCCTTTTTGAACAGTGGTCCGAGGGATACATTATATCGTTTACATTTATGAATTTTTTCCAATAAAAAAATTATAAAACATATTCAAAGACACACCCTTTATTGTGGAAAAAAAAGTTCGAAACCTGCAACCATTATGCCAAAAAAAAATCACAAAAACGCGCCATTTTTTCGGTCACCAACTAGGTGTAACCCCTTAAACAAGCATTTGAACAAGAAGAGGCTCTGAATTTTTTGAATATTCACTGTTTATCTAAAATCTTATCAGTACTACAGATGTACGCAAATATTACCCAACATCTACACATTATCACATGATCTGGAGAAGGTGGAGGTACTCGAGTATATATATTCGGTAGCACGCGAAAATTAGCGAGTAAAAAACCCGTGAGTATGATTGAAACGTGCATAAAAGAACGTCCGCACAAGAGAGTTTTGTGGTTACAATGGATTGGAGGCCTAGGAGGTTAGTGATTATTAACGAGCTAAGTTCGTCGAATTGCTAATGGCCGGTTCATCTCAAATCACTGAGAAGCTTGGGGGGGAAATTCAAATCTTAATATAACTATATACCAATCTTTGGTAAATTGAAGAACGCTTTTTTAAGCGGATGCAACACTGCACCGATCCGGTAGTTTAAAAAATAGTTGACAAGGTACTCGATTTTTTGCGACACATTATTTTTTAATTGAAACCATGAAAATTTAAAAACGTCGAGAAAATCACATTTAAAAAAGTTGAAGGTCTTATTTTTCTGGTGATTTGTGCAGACAATTTTCGTTTATAAAATATCTTCCGATATAAAGAAAAAAAAACCGGAAGATTCATCTGATCACATTTGTCGGATTAGATGCATTTTCAAAGACACCTATGTCGATTTGCTAATTTTTTTTTGCAACCCTAAGTTCGTGCGATATGATCATTTAAAAAAAAAAAGGTTCCGAGATACTGAACCTTGTATAAATTTTTTGGAAGTGGCTGATCGGGATGGAAAGGGGGTGTAGTATCCTCTCGAAATTGCTATTACTCTTGTACTGATCGATGCATGCAAATTTATTTTTAAAAACATGCATATTTATGTCAATTTTTTGACAGCTACAAGATTAGGCAGGTTCTTCTCAAGTCCATCGATTGATTGAAAAGTACTAGCACGTTTAGAAAAAAGTGCACTTGTGCGATCTTCAAAACCAGCGAGTTTTCCCAAAGGAATTAGTGATGACTATGAAAGGAGACAAAAATTTTATGCACAAAAATGTAAAGAAAAACAGCTATTTACAACTGACCAGGGACTATTGTATATTTCATCAAATGATTTGAATTTCTCCCCGCTACCATGCTGATCGATTTCAGGTGAACTCAGTCTGATACCTCACAGCGTACTGATGGTTATCGTTTGTCTAATTACAGCTTTGCTGCTGCTCTTCATCTCTGGATTGATGATAGGATGGACGTCACCTTATATTGCCAAGCTTACAACCCCTAATTCAACATTACATATTACCAAAACCGAGGCTTCCTGGGTGGCTTCGTTAATGAACTTTGGCCGACTGACGGGAGCAGTGCCTGGCGCAGCTAGCGTTTATTATTTCGGAGGCAAACAGACGCTGTTTTTCATCACCATCCCTATGATCGTCGGCTGGATCTCCATCATAATGGCAAATTCCGTAGTTTGGCTGTACATAGCAAGATTCGTCAGTGGGCTGAGCATGGGAATGAGCTACAGTAGTTTTCCACTCTATCTTGGAGAGATCGCCAGCCCCAAGATCAGAGGATCATTGGTGACATTGGCAAGTTGTGGTGCGCCGGTGGGAATGCTTTGCGGGAACATAATTGGTGCCTACGTTGACATGCCAGTCTTCGCCTACATAAGCCTTGTACCAACCGTCGTCGCCATACTCCTCTTTTTGTGGCTTCCGGAGTCGCCGCATCACCTACTCCGAACAAACCAAATCGGGAAAGCCGAGGAGGCGATCGCAAGATACAACCCGGGAATCAATATCCACGTTGAGGTGAAATCCATTCAGAACTTTCTCACTGCGTCGAACTCCCAAACGTTCCGAAGTAAACTGCGAGAATTCAATATTCCCCAAAACCGGAAGGCTGGGCTCATTATCATCGGGCTTTACTTGTTCATGCAGTTGAGTGGACTCAATAGCGTATTGTTTTACTTGGAAACTATTCTGACGAATGGCGGATTGACCTTTATACCACCGGCCACGATGGTCATGGTAGGCAGTGGAGCTGCAATTTTTGGTGCTGTAGGGGCAATTTATTTGGCTGCCAAATGTAAACGAAAGACGTTGCTCATCGTTTCCTGTGTTGGAACTGTCATCTCGTTAGGGCTTATGGGAACACATTTCGCCCTTTTAAACGGTGGAACTGATTCTGCTGAACTACAGTGGCTGATAACATCGTCCGTCCTCATGTACGAAGTTTCTGTTCACGTTGGACTCTGTCCTGTTCCTAGTATAGTACTCAGTGAATTATTTGCTCCGAATATAAAGAGCATGGCAGCTTGTATAGCCAGTGTTTCAGTTGGACTCTTCGCCTTTCTTTCCTCCAAAACTTATCAACCCCTGGTGGACATGATGGGTGAGGCTTACGTATTCTGGATGCACGCATCGTTCATTGTAATTGAAATAATATTTGTCTGGGCATGTTTGCTGGAAACGAAGGGGAAATCTCTTCAAGAGATACAAAATGCATTGCATAAACGGTAAATATACAGCGACTGACCCAACAATGTACAATTATTACTTAAATTCTGATGTAAATACTTTGAACGTAAAGGCCATGATTTATATGAAAATAAAAAATCTTATACAAAAAATAAAAAATAACCATGGTGGTGGTAACGATTCTGTAATTCTTCGTCCCAGATGTCTCTAATATCAGTTTCTATCTCAATAAAACTAACGGAAATTATCCAACTGTGTCTAATTCAATTATAGGAAGTACAACTAAGAAAATATCCTGCCTGATCCAGGTAAAATATTGGCAGTAATCGTTTTTAAGTCAGGGAGAAATTAACTATTAACCTTTCAGCAAACGCAGTCATACGCCAGCAATATGTGGTTACGAAGGAGGGACAAAGAGAAGTCTGGTTGCAAAACTATCAACATGGATTGAGCAAATATCAAAAATTCATGTAGAACATGGAAAAGAACAACTAGAGTCTTGAGTGTACATTGAAATGCGGATGAATTCTAAGATTGGAAGGTCGAAGATATTACTTATCTGCAATCTTATCACAACTGCAAATATATGCAAATATTTTGTGAGAGCTATCGTTTGACGTAGTATCACGAATTTCAACAACCCGCAAAGTTCGGTCTCTTGTCAAAACCATCAGCGTAACGACAGCAGAATGACCTCGAAGCAACCTGGTGAATCGCAAAGTGACCTGTTGTGGTTACAATGGACTGGAAGTGCGGGAGGTTAGTGAAAGGCAGTAAGCCGAATTTACTCAAATTGTAAATATCAAATTGCAACGTAGTAACGAGTACCGTTTACTTGCTAACAGCTATGATAATGCTCTTCGTGTGCGGCATGATGGGCGGATGGACGTCGCCGTATCTAGCCAAGCTAACTTCTCAAGATTCACCACTTCCGATTACCTCTGACGAAGCTTCCTGGGTAGCGTCACTGCTGAACTTCGGACGACTAATAGGCGCGGTTCCCGGAGCAGTGAGCGTGCATTATTTCGGAAGCAAAAGAACGCTATTTCTCAATGGGTTTTCGTTAATCGTCGGCTGCGTTTGCACTATCGTGGCTGATTCCGTGATCTGGCTGTACGTGGCAAGATTGATTAGCGGACTGTGCCTAGGGATGTCCTACAGCAGCTTTCCACTATATCTCGGAGAAATTTCAAGTCCCGCGACTCGAGGAGCTTTGGTGACTTTGGCGAGCACCGGTTTGTCGGTGGGAGTCCTTGCCGGTAACGTGGTTGGTGCCTACGTTTCAATGACAGTCTTTGCCTACATAACTCTTGTGCCAACCACGGTTTTCATGCTCCTTTTCCTGTGGATGCCCGAGTCTCCTCACTACTTTATTCGTTTGGATAAAATAGAAGAGGCCAGAAAGTCAATAGCGAGATACCATCCCGGAGTAAACGTTGAGGTTGAGTTGAAGTCCCTCCAAGATTTCATCCATGCGATTCAATCCCGTACGTTCGCAGATAAACTTCGAGAATTCAACGTTCCCGCAAACCGAAAAGCCGGCATCATCGTCGTGCTGCTTTACGTGTTCATGCAGCTAAGTGGAGTTAACAGCGTCTTGTTTTATCTGGAAATCATCCTGACCAAAGGCAGATTGACCATCATTTCACCGGCTAAAATGGTCATAATAGGCGGTGCCACTGCTATTTTTGGTGGGTTAACGACTGTTTACCTAGCTGCCAAATGCGGACGAAAGACGCTGCTCATCGCTTCCTGTGTCGGTGTTGCCGTATCCTTGGTCATTTTAGGAACAGATTTTGCGCTTTTAGGCAGCGGATTTGACTCTGCTCAACTTCAGTGGACGCTCGTATCATCTGTGATTATTTACCACGTCTTTGTCTATATGGGACTCTGCCCTGTTCCTAATATCGTTCTCAGTGAGTTATTTGCTCCGAATATAAAGAACATGGCAGCTTGCTTTGCCAGTATTTCAGTTGGACTCTTCGCCTTCATTTCCACCAAAGTATATCAACCCCTGGTGAATATTATGGGTGAAGCTTACGTATTTTGGATGCACGCCGCCTTTATGGTAATGGTTATTATATTCACGCTGACAGCTATGCCGGAAACAAAGGGTAAATCTCTTCAAGAGATCCAAGCTATTTTGCATAAGAAATAAACTTAATTGAACGAACCTATTACTATGCTGTGATTAAAGTGTCAGTGATCTGAATTCCTGTCCCTAATTTCTGTCATTTATCTTGCCTTGAATCAGGATGTTGCACTACGTTGCTGTGATTCGATCCGCCGTTAAAATTATTTTCTAAATAGATCAACTAGCATAGAAATTGAATCCTGTTGCAAATACTGCATATAAAACAGCGTACAAAATATTCTAATTCGCAATAGGTTAGGATGAATATAATTTTTCAACAACTGCTCGTATTTGTTTCATTAAAATAATTTGAAACTTTTTCTTATTAAAATTTCCCGTTACGCTGTGTTATTCAGAATGTATGCAATATTGCCTGACTCTATCGTACCAACTCGTCACGAGACAACTGCACTGACTTAATCCTCGAGAAAATATCAAGAGTATGCTTCATCAGATAAGAATGGAGCAGAAGTTGCGAGTCGTCAATGTTTCGCAAACGAAAGTTACCGTTTTTACAGAGTGAAAGTTCCACAGAAAAATTATTCTAAATGCGGCGCGGCTGTTCCACAAGCAGACGATTAGATTCGGTTTTACGACTCGCTTATGATTCGTTTCTACAGAATCATTTCCCCGCTTATCAATAGTCTTATGAGCATGCCAAAACTAGCAGTCGGGATATCAAGCAGTGTGGTCATATTGAAAGTCTCAGATACTTCGATCTCCTTGCAAAATCACCGACTGATAGGCAGTAGTGCGAAGTTGAAGGGCACTAGTGCGTTGCGGAAGGAGATACTGTGGCTACAATGGAAGGGACGACTGATAGGTTAGTAAAGACCAATTTATTCTCTCGGATTTTTGAAGTTAGTAAAAAGGCGTAAAAACGAAACTATTTTCTTGATCGCAGCCCTACTGCAACTTCTCGTGGCTGGCATGGCAGGAGGATGGTTGTCGCCATACCTGGCACAGCTTACAGCGGAAGATTCGCCACTCCCGATCACTTTGGACGATGCTTCCTGGGTGGCGTCGTTGGTGAATCTTGGTCGTCTCGTGGGAGCGCTACTTGGAGCAATCAGCGCTGATTATTTCGGAAGTAAGAAAACACTAGTTTTTAATGGATTTCCTTTGGCGATCGGCTGGATCTTGAGTATCGTGGCAGATTCCGTGGTTTGGTTGTACGTATCGAGGTTCGTCACCGGCATTGGTATCGGAATGACGTTCAGCAGCTATCCCCTCTACCTTGGAGAAGTTTCTAATCCAGAAATCCAAGGTGCTTTGGTGGTTTTCGCTACTAACGGAGTATCTATAAGAACGCTCATCGGAAATATACTTGGCACCTATGTTTCGCTGGCAGTATTCGGCTACATAAGTCTCGTGCCAACCGTCGCTTCTACGCTCCTGTTCTTCTGGATGCCCGAATCGCCCTACCACCTCATCGGTAAGGACAAAATAGAAGAGGCTGGAAAGTCAATAGCGAGATACCACCCTGGAGCAAACGTCAAGGCTGAAGTGATGTCTCTTAAGGATTTTATCAAGACGACCCAGTCCAACACATTCGTTGATAAACTTCGAGAGGTCAATATACCCGTAAACCGAAAAGCTGGGATCATCATCCTTCTGCTGTACTTCTTTATGCAATTTAGCGGCTTAAATTCTCTCATATTCTACATGGAAATCATTCTGAATGATAGTGGTTTGACTGTGATTCCACCAGCCACGCTGGAATCCTAGCCGGATGTTTAGCAATCTACATGGCTGACAAATGCGGGCGAAAATTGCTGTGGATCGTTTCCAGTGCCGGAGTCGCGGTATCTATGATTGCCCTCGGGGTGCAATTTAGTCTCTTTTACAACGGTGTTAATCCTGCTGGATTGCAGTGGCTTCTAATAGTCTGTATGCTCATATACGAGGTGTTCGTGTTTCTTGGGCTCTGCCCGATGCCCAGCACAGTTCTAAGCGAGTTATTTGGTCCAAATATAAAGAGCCTGGCAGCCTGTTTAGGCAGTATGTCAGTCGGGCTTTTTTCATTTCTGTCCACAAAAACATATCAATCTTTAGTGGACCTCACGAACGAGGCTTGGGTTTTTTAATTATACGGGGGCATTTCATTAATTTCATTGATATTTGGTCTGGTAGTATTGCCGGAAACGAAAGGCAAATGTCTCCAAGAAATTCAAATCATTTTATACAAAAAATAAAACGCTGAATTATCTCGCACACGCAAGGATTGATTACAGCGTAAATATAGCGGTTCTGTTGAATAGTGGCTGAGATAATCAAATGGCCTAACTGTACAATATAGAATCTAGTCAAAATACGTTGATTAAAAAATGACTCTACTTGATCAAGCATAGACTAATCATTCTTTTTACAAACAGTGTTAAATTCAAGTTTTCTCGCTCCCCACACAACTTTTTAGAATTATATAGCACGTAGCCAGAACGCTGTCTTGTACGAAGAACGATAAGGAATATTTCTAATATTTCCAGTCATAAAACACTCTCGAGCTCAACTCGTATCAGTTAGAAACACGTATTCGCTAACAAGCTGGAACTTGCTTAAAGAAAATCTCATGTATACTACTAAAAAAACAAACGTCCATTTATTGAGTCTACAGAAAAATATGACTCTGACGGATTCCGTAGTACAATTTTCCAGTAAGTAGAAAGCATCCGGTGCACTTGGACAACTACAATTTATTACTCTTCTCAAAACTTCTTGATATTCCGGTAAACAGGCTGAAATGTTACCCGATTTGGTTATAGAATTGAACCTTTTCATATAATAGAATCATAAAAATAAATATCCTTTTAGCTACAACCTAATTTTACATTAAACCCAATTTAGAGTTTTTAAATCGAAAGCGAATTTTGTTTTACAAAATCTGCAAAATTTTACAGTATGCAATGTTATTTCATGGATTAAAATCGATATCAGAAAGTGGTACGAAGAGCTTAGCGCGGTTCAAGGTCACCGGTAAAATGCAATACGCTCGAGATACGTAAAGGTTATCAAATGTATTCTGAAGTGATTGGGACACATATATAAGATTATACATCCATTTATAGCTTTATAAATCGTCATAATTTTAACATGGCTTATCAGGAATCTTATCAGAATAAATTTAATACACAAATATGTAGTAACGAGCACTGTACTCCTCGACCAGTATCACGAAGTTGGACGCAGGATGAACTTCGGATCTCGTATCAGAGTCGCGAGTTGAGAGTAAGAGCATGACAGCGAAGCGTGACAGCGTCTCGAGCGAGGGCATACTATGGCTGCAGTACATCGGAAGCTTGGGAGGTTAGTGAAAAGAAGAAAGCTGTGATCAGCTTGCAAGTTTCCTCACAAATAATCCTGCAATAACATTTGACACTTGGTCATCTACAGCCGCATTACTGCTTTTCATGACCGGTATGTCGGGAGGATGGACATCGCCATTTATAGCCAAGCTGACAGCTGAGAACTCGTCGCTTCCGATCACGTTGGATGAAGCTTCGTGGGTAGCGTCGATGCTGAACCTGGGACGAGTCGTAGGCGCGGTACCCGGACCAATAAGTGTTTATTACTTTGGGAGTAAAAGGACTATGGTTTTCAATGGCATTCCTTGCGTTGTCGGCTGGGTTTCCATGATCATTGTACGATCCGTGGACTGGCTGTACGTGGGAAGATTCGTCATTGGCCTCAGTGTGGGGATGTGCTACAGCAGTTTTCCACTGTATCTTGGAGAAATATCGAGTCCGGCTATTCGAGGTGCGTTGGTAACCCTCGCGAGCATCGGACTGCCTGTGGGTGTGTTGACTGGAAACACAATCGGCGCCTACGTCTCGATGTCGGTGTTTGCCTGGATAAGTCTCGTCCCAAATATCATTTACATCGTTCTTTTTATCTGGCTTCCCGAGTCGCCGTATCATCTCGTTCGCACGAACAAGATAGAAGAGGCCAAAGTGTCGATAGCCAAGTACAACCCCAGGCTGGACGTCAACGTTGAGGTGAGGTCCATCCAAGATTTCATCAACGAGTCCCAATCAGTCACGCTCGCTGACAAGTTTCGCGAGCTCAATATACCTGAGAACCGAAAGGCCGGAATCATCGTGACCCTGCTTTACTTCTTCATGCAATTCAGCGGAATGAGTAGCTTTATCTTCTATTTGGAGATCATCCTGACAAACGGTGGTTTGACCGTGATTCCACCGGCTACAATGGTCATAGTAGCCAGTTTGGCTGGAATTCTTGCCGGATTCGCGACAATTTATCTGGCCGATAAGTGTGGGCGAAGAACGCTACTGATAGTCTCGAGTGCTGGCACCGCAGCATCGATGATCGCCCTGGGAGTGCACTATGTTCTTTTGGACGCTAACTTCGACCCTGCCAGTCTGCAGTGGCTTTTGATACTCTCGGTTATTTCTTACGAGGTGTTTCTGTACATCGGACTCTGCCCTGTACCCAACACCGTTCTCAGCGAATTGTTTGCTCCGAACATAAAAAGCATGGTTGCATGTTTATCTGGGGTTTCACTCAGCCTGTTCTCGTTCGTGTCCAGCAAGACTTATCAATCGTTGTTGGAGATCACGAGCGAGGCTTGCGTCTTTTTTCTTTATGGGGCAGTGGCGATAACTTCACTGGTATTCGGCCTGACTGTTATGCCCGAAACGAAAGGCAAATCTCTTCAAGAGATACAAGATGCGTTGCATAAAAAATAATCGTATGTACGATGATTAACCTGATTACATTCAACTCAACTAGTCAATCAGCAGCGATTACGCAGAAAAAAACCGGTGAGCCATTGTTTCTTCTTTTTCGTGAAGAAAAAGAAGCTTAGCTTGGTTACTTTGGGGCTAAACTTGAAAGCTTAGGATTTCTACCCCACAAGCTAAAGACAAAGATTAGCCAACCACGGCATCGTTAGCTAAAGACAAACGTTTCCGCTTCTGGAACCCTGCCATAATAGTGTCGGTAACCTGCGCTACACGGACAGGTAAGCGCGTTTTGCATACCGAAAGGAAGCGGAAAATGGTTAGCAGGGTTGCTAGACTTGTCGTGAAACATTCGTTAAGCTCAATGAATTTTTCTGAATCAACGGCACAAAGCTCAAACTGTTTTTAGATGTGACGCATTATTTTGTGCGAGTTGCAGAATTCAGATGGGGTTCTGTTCAGACAATTGCATTGTTATCAGATCCACAGCAATATGATATATATGCACTTCGTGGATCTTGTCTTACATATCGTTACTTATTGTTAGATCTAGACAAGTACCTTATACCGATAGTTATGATAATATAATAATGTACTCTCTCTAGTATTAAAGAAACGATATTTCATTACCCGTACTAGACAAAAATTAATCACTCGTCAAAATAAAACCTGAATTAATTACTTGAATTGAGGTCAGTATGATTTAATTCTTCCGAGATCGACCAGTAAATAATCTGAAGGAAACCAACATCATCTAACTAACTAGTCCTAAAGGATTCCTCGAAGTTTTGATCTCTCTTACGATGCAGAACAATCAGGAAATTCGACGTGCCAAATTATTGGTGCGGACTGGCGAGAACCAGTCTTAATATCGAGTTGATTGAATTGGTGAAATTGCGAGGCGGGAAGCGAGTGGAAAAAGTCATTCGGTAAAAGTCGATAATTCAATTTGTGAAATTTTCACAGGTGAGGCATTCGCTTTTAATACGTTCCGAAGTTAGCGCCGCGTGGACCAGCTCTTCGAACAATTTACCGTAGAATAAAAATACATATGGGGCATTCCACGTCAAATCGACCTTGACCTCTTCGATTTGTTTTGAGTTTTATATGTATTACCGAATTTTTAAGAATTGTTAACGATTTTTCGCAAAAGATTTTTATTCTTGAAAAACTTTTCCAATGATTCGGAAGAATCTGGAAAAATTCTAAAGAAACCGATGTCATGTGTAAAAATGCTTGAGCAACCGTTCAGAAATAACTGACTCTCCCTTCTGTCAAAAAATAATTTTCTACTCGACAAAATAGAAAGGAAACACCTGCCGACTTTAGCTCAGTGTGCAAAAATTTTTATATGTAAGACACGATTGTTCAGAATTATTTCAGATTTTTAAATTGCATTTGAAAGTCACCCAATTTCTTGCTTAACGTATCCTCACCCCGTGCATTAATCTCGATGGTGCTTTTTACTCCCGGCAACAAACAGCTCTTTTGATTGAAAGAAGTATAACACTTGAGAATAAAGACCAACTTAGTAATTCATGAACTGAACAATATCTTTCTTTCGAATTGGAAATACTGGCCGGTAATACGGTACCCGACAGCTACCCTGAACATCGAACTTAAAATTAATCAACCTCTGACCTTAATCATCCTCACCATCGCGTTGATTACTTAAAACGAATTCTGTCGTTCTTATTGTTAGCTGTGTTCCCGGTCACTCGAGAGCTCGAAGAGATCGACCGAGAGAAGAAAACTTATTGGTACGAGGCCAAGAGCATACCTACTTCATTTTTCCCTCCGCTCTCTCTTTCTCCCAGTGTCTGCAGCATCCCTCGCCTCGTTTCTCAGTGACGCGAGATTTGACCTAAATTTCCAAGGAGACGACTCTTGCAGTCTGCAAGGAGAACCGGTCGATTTCCAGTCAAACGCCACCGACTACTGCCCTTCATTTTTTCCTCAAACTTTACCCGACAACCCCTTTTTCGGTTTCCGGAGGGCTCGTTCATCATTGTTTGTCACTATTCACTCACTTGGCAGGCGTTCTTTTCTATTCGCTACCCCTGAGCAAACCCCCTCTACTATATGCTATCCCTTTACCTATACGAAGCCTGCGAACCCGTGAGGAAAGAAAGTATCGAAAGATTGTAAAGGCTGCATTCGCGTTTCCGATACAGCCAGTCAGCCCTCCTCATCCATCATTCGAGCAGACGAATCCTGGCCAAACAGGACCGAAATACATATTGGTAAATTTAACATGCCTTCCTGCATACCTTATTCAAAAGGACGAGCGGGATTTCGTCAAAAGATGAACAACTCCTAACTTCATTCACGTTTTAGTCAAATGAACGCTGTGTAGATATGAATGTGATGAATTTTATACACTCGACTATATTTGTTAACGTGGTGAAATATGATTTTTGCGAAGGATGGAAACTATCGAATCGGTGAAACCTTGATCGGAACTTCTGCCCCGTGACTCCGTGCAAGGCATTCAATATAACTTGAGCAATAGAAACTCGACAAGAACTTGAAAAAATATGCGAGTCGAGGATGAATATTTACATAAGAGAAACGAGTCGCGAGAAGTTACCGGGAAAGAGAGAACAACAATCCGAAGGGAAGGGAGATGGAAATATTGTGTCGAAAAGGGATGGAAGTGCTGCGAGAGAGGAAGAGAAAGAGTGAGAGACGGCGAGAGAATTCATTTATTCATATCCCCGGAGAACGAACATAAACAAGTAGGTATATAAGGCACATATATGTATAGGAGAGAAGTGAAAGAACTAGGACGAGCGTGGTAAGAGACAAGGAATAGAGGAAATGAAAAAATGAATGAAAAATTTAAATGAGAAGTGAAAAATCTATGGCAGAAAAATTCGGTAGCGAAATTTACTCGAATATTCATCACGAGTTTTTCAACGGAAACTTTTCTCATCACGGGAACATTCGATTCGATCTCAAAGTATTCACGGTACAGAAATTAAGACAGGGAGTCGTATTGAAGTAATAAAAATTGCGTTGATCAGAATTATTCCGGGGTTTTATTGATCAGCTGCAAAAGATTTAAAATTCTTCCAAAAGTTTAGATATTCGGCTTTGAGATTATCGATTGCAACAGTTCTTATGTACGAGATTTTTAAGCAGGGCTGAACGGAAGACGAAGACGTTACGGAAAACGCGGTATATAAAGATCGCGCGGGATGAAGAAAACGGAAAATCAAGCTTTAGAAGAAATCGCTGCAGAGGATCGGTCGGAAATTTTGCCAATGATATACGTAGAGTCTTATTCCCCGTTTTTGGAACGGATCATCCGGCGGAAATCATTTGTATAATATATTTCCGCGCTTACTCTGCAGCAATAATGCATTTTGAGGATCTTTGATTAAATTTTAATAACCAGCCAAATTGGCAAATCGGCATCGCGCGTTGATCAAGAGAATTAGCGAAATCCAGTTACAGGACACGAACGCTCGAATCACGATTAAATAAACGCTGACCGACGATGACTATTGACGGAGACAAGTGGAATGGAGAATCATCGAGCCGTCAAATTTACGCAATGCCATTTCAATTAAAATCTTCTCCGCGCAATCATCGCAACTAATCGTTCGATCGAGGAACGTACTCTTCGGTACATAATAAAAATAAGATATAAAACAAAGTGAAAATACAGGGGATCCGAATTGGGGAAGGAAAAATTTCCCCCGCTACACTATGAATAATATCTCGTTTCAAAAAGATGCCAGGATAACGGACGGCCCGGATAAGTGCCTACATCACCCGGCCGTTTGAACCAACAATTTTGTAACCCCTCGCCGTTTGAAGAGTGAACAACAAAGTCGGTTTCCCTGGAAAAAGCGTCCCCCTAATAAAATCGCATCGTGCGATAAAATGCTTTGAATAAACTTATGGTTTTCTTTTGGGTATTTTTCTTCCATCCCTTTTTTCTCTTCTTCCGCTTTGTTTTCTTTCAAGTTTATCAAAAATTTAACAGACCTCGATAGGCGTACCGTGACGGTGAATACTTGACGACTGTATCTCTTTGCACAGAGCTGCTCGATGACTTTGATAAAATTTATATGCAGCTCAGTCGATGTCGAATGTCGCACAGAATCAAATTTCATGTGTTCTCAATCTTTTCTTTATCGCGGATCACGTTACAAGTTTCACTATTATTTTTTTCTTTAGTGAGTTTCAAAAATGGTTGTCTAAACTCGGGATATTTTTTCAAACCCCTCAGGCATAAAGTATACACCGTGAATGATTTGGGTTTATTTTCTTTTTCTCGTTTAGAAATTGATTTCATATTCCGAACCCTACACGAGCCATATGAATGTATAAATTTCAAACGTGAACGTGAACAATTTATCAAATTTGACTAGAGTGTTCTCAACCTATGCTACAGACACAAATTGAATGGCAAAAGTACGGAGAAACTGGATACAAAAATGAAAAGAAAAACACCGAGATAAATAACGAAAATTGAATTCCAATCAGCAGGTTTGAATCGTAACGAAGTTTCAGACGTCTGCCTTTCCTGATTCAATATAATTTCCATCTCTATCATAACGAATGTTCCAACGTGACGCAACGAGGATACGAAAAGTTTGAATTCAGCACAGGAATTGAGTGTCTATGAGGGGAAACGCGAGACTGCAAGGATAAGTTGGCGAAGAACGAGTGGAGTTAAAAGGTGAAGGGGTCGGGCTGAAGAACGCCTGAACCTCCTCTGTTTCCAGTCGAGTGGTGTTTTACACTCGACGGCGCAACTCCTCTTATCCCCTTATCCGAAACGGGGTAAGAGTCCCAGGCTTTCCGCAATTACCACTGAGTAATTCGATCTTTAAACATTTACATCCATCCATACCTACAAAGAGCTCGTTCTCCGCTCTATTGTCATCGTTTTTTTATTGTGTCACTACACGTGTCGAAATTATTTTCGGTTAGGTCGGAATATTAAGATTCGCGTGTGTTAGGGTGGGTGAAATTTCACGTAAATGCCAAGTAACGCGTATCGATGGCATTTCAATAGTTTTCTCGAGATGTGGTAAAACTAGATTTATAGACCTTCGCCAGTACTTCCCGATTTATACAGAAAATTGAAAGATATTTTTTAACCTCGGAACCTCCTTGACGAATGGTTGTAGAAAAAAATTGAACATTTCACACTTGAACACAATTTTCATTTTCACCCTATTCTAGTGGAATTCGACCAATTTTTATCAAGATACCAACTAAATTTTCTTACTGAAGTATGTACGAGATCTTTGTAAAAGTCAAGAACAGTGATGCGACAAGGTCAAACTTTGAATGAACCGTCTTTTCGACACTTTTACCAAATTTTTCGGGCTGTACTGCAAAAACAGGGTTATTTTCTCCTTCAATTAATAATTGTATTTCATAATTCGTGAGCAAGGCTAGAAGAACCTGCAGACAGAAGCTGAGATTTCAAAATTGTTTAACGCGAAATCATTTTATTAAGTTGAACCATTTTTTACCACTATCTAAATGAAATGAATAAATTTTCCTAAAATAGAACACATATCAATTATCACTTATCCTCAAACTTTTATATTTGTTCGAGTTTTGCGCAATAAACAGTCGCGTCACTTGACGCTCGACGCGATGCCCAGATGAATTGGTTGACTTAGGGTAATTAACGAAGAATTACAAACGGAGACGTTCCTTATCTAATGATCAAACACGTTAGACCGACAGCCGGCGCTTCAAATGTAAACACCACACACTGAGAAAACACCATTATCTCTCATTTCTTTGAGCTTCAGAGTCGCAAATATAAATTCTCTTAATGAAAAAGAACCTTCAAATATTCGATATATCATGTTAAAGTGTTATTCTCGATATTAAGCCCGAGTGTTTTTCGATCTTGCCACACGCCAAATAAATATAAATAATAAATCCAACCCAAGTTCAACAGAGCAACGGCATTGTTTCACGATAAACAATTTAAACCTCCCGACATACGTCGATGCTTATAAAGAAATAGAGAGAATGAAAACGGTTAATTATTCAACCGATTTATTGAAGAATTCAGCGAAATTCAATGATACACTTCCTGGTAAAATCTACCAGCGACTTCAAGTCTGCGGTCACGTTTGACGCATAATCGAAGAACCGATTACGCGTCTTGACGTCATTCGTGGACAAAGCGGATTCCGTAGGAGTGCGGCGATCCGAAGTATAACCGCAGAGGAATCGACGATAAAATCGATTCTACGATTTTACCTCAAATCAGTGAAATTCATTTTTGTACAAAGAAATTGAAGAAATTGAACGAATGATAAAAGATGCGATATTTTCACAAATATAACGACACGGGTAAAGTTTGAGTGATGCGCCGATGCCTTTGCACGAAGAGTGGCTAAAATAAGTGTGAAAATATCGGAAGCCTTACCTCGTATCGGGGGTCAGACAGCCGCGCTCCTTTCTCAGAGTTTGACCGATCGGTTGGCAGCAGTCTGAACGCCAGATGTTCAAAGTAACTGGTTCGAGAAAAGTTGAAAAGTTTTGACGCTAGGATACACGGACTGTGAAGGATGCAGCTTTAATAGACCGTCGAGTATGTGAAAATTTAGCTGCGCCCTCAAACGAGAGCTTCTAAAACGGAACTGAAAATACACTACATCAGTTGCAAAAAAAGTTTGG
Organism: Neodiprion fabricii; assembly: GCF_021155785.1. Taxonomy (NCBI): domain Eukaryota; kingdom Metazoa; phylum Arthropoda; class Insecta; order Hymenoptera; family Diprionidae; genus Neodiprion; species Neodiprion fabricii. The sequence continues at coordinate 7,245,601 of NC_060239.1, forward strand.
TTACATTTTTTTTTTTTTTAATTCAATTTTAGATTATTTCTTGTAGTTGAAAGTTCGATTTCCTTCAGATCATCGAGACTGCGGTTCGCGAAATTATATGATACTGTTCTGAAAAAAATTGCAAGAGAAATTAGTCGAAAAGGGATTGAATATTCATTAGGCAATAGGGGAATAAATGGAGGAGTAATTACGTCAGCGGCAGCGGCAGCGGCAGCAACGAGCAACGCGGATAGTGTAAAGTTTTAAAAGCACCCCTATGCGCTTCAAATGAATCAGACTGAAATATTTTTTATCAATTTATACATCGTCGACGGATAGGTAGGTATACAGAATGCTGATGACTCGCGACAGCTGCCAGTGACAAAGCTAAATCGAATGATATTGCGTGGACGTAAAACTTGCCCGACGGTAAAAGAGGAATGAAAAAATAAAAAACACCGCGTTTTCATTTTTTATGTTCTGCAGGAATTCAAGGGGAAAGAGTGAAATAATAAATGTGCACTTTGCGGTGATGAACTGAACAAAAAACAGAAAAATAATTACAACACTACAAGCTATTGTAACGATGCATTTTTAAGAAAAAAACGGTACTTCGCATTTTTAGGAATGTCTGGGATTTAGTAAACCATTACAAACAAAACGTACTTTAATTTTTAAAAGCCAATTCCTTGAAAGTCGTTTTGCTGATTTGTTAGCCTGAGGTTTCGTTACGTTAACGTTACCAACTTCAGCCTGATACTAAATCATCGGGGTTCAAATCACAAATGAACAATGCGATTCTGCTGAACCATGATCGGAGAACTGGGAGCAGATAATTCTCTAACATTCGGGCCTCTATTCTCTCTCTGTAACTTTCGTTTTTTTTTTTTTTTTGGTTTTCCTAAAGGTCACACCAAGGCATAAATACACGATCAATCAAACAGAAAATCAATCAATCTCTCACTCTAGCGAATAGTAAACTCGAGTATAAAGTTTCTGTCCAGCGACAAACTGAAGGTACGTAAAATACGAGCTGGTCATAACGCTTCCAACGTTTTTCACCATCGTAGGTGGCAGCGGATCAGGTGCTGAACCAGCAGCTTTTCTTTGCTATCTCGGTTCCTCTTTTCCTCTACGACTCACTTTGTCTCTATTTTTCTCTCTAGCTCGTTCTCGTCGCGGTTCGTTGTCACCCTTAAAGCGATTGGCAGCTCATAAATCTGCCCTCAAGTTTATACTCCAGATTTTTCTTTCTCCCTGAACGTGTCGAACGATCAACACCCCAGGTTTTCGCCAGCAAGCTGCCTTTTGTCGGGCTATTAAACACTGTCATACTTCACCTCTCTGCGAACGATGATGACACAATACCTTCAATGTCTTCCGATTCGTGAAAGGATGTAACGAAGAGCTGCCCATTTTTCTCACCACGATTCACACCGTCTACCGACACATCCGAACTCTTCAACTCGCGATCAACTGAATTTTCAATGCTTTCCAGCTATCATCGAAAATCGAAAAACTTCACTTTCGCAAGCACCTCGGGAATGACTCGATCGTTTTTCCGCAAAATCTAATCAGACCCAAGTTGCATGAAAGCAAATCGATGGAATGCTCCAATTTCGATGAAAAGTCACAAGGTAAAATACTCTGTAAAATATGATCGGCCAATGGGACAATTCGGATTTACAGTCGATGGAACTTGATCAATTTGAAATTAGATTCCAGGACTATTTCAAGAGTTTCTGGGACAATTAATTGAAAAATTCCAAGACCTCAATTTCGTTTTCTTATGAATTTTTCAGAGTAGGATAGGATGGTTAAGTGTCGTATAAAAAAAATTTATACAGCGGTTTGTACACAGAGTGAATTTCTAACGACTGCATGGACCATCTGCTAACATGTAACGCACTAATGGCCACGTATTATAAATGAAATGTCACAGCTTCCAATCGAGAATGTATCAAGTCAACTTTTCCAGGATAAATCAATATGTTCCAGCTCATTTCCAGGACTACAGGAGAAATATTTGTTTTCCAAAATAATTCCAAGATTTGAGTTGTAGAAGCCCTGCAAATGACACGGTATTAGGCTGTATAAATTGACAGTCTTCAACTAAAAATAACGGATTCGGAATTATTTTTACATCAATGATTCATACCTTGTATTGTACACTACACGTATTATTTTCCCAAGTTGGCGTCATTTAACAAGCTTCATAAAAATCAGTTCGACTCAAAGTGTCAGTGATCGAAAATTTGAGTATCGAAATATTGTGGGGAACCATGATCATTCGTCTTACCGTACTACGTATACCTAGCAAATTTTCATCCCTGCGTCTCAAGTTTCCTCTCGATGCAGCGAGAGGGAAAAGAAAATGGTAAAAGTGGCAGAGTTGATCTTTGACTGCACTCCGTCATCTCATGGCTGCACGGGTAGTGCGGTGGAAATTCACTATTACACGTTCTAGCGCAGACACCCTCGGGGGATTTTTGAATCGAGGGGCGGATGAACCGGACGGATAAACTGGACCGACACCCCATTCCTAGAGCGGATTTATGCTCCGAGCACCTGACACATAGCGAGAGAAGCCGAACGTCGGGATCGCGTTGCACCCTCGAAAATTCCGAGCCGACGCGAAGCCTCGAACACTTCCTGTTTATAACTGTCCAAATCTCGGCTGCTTCAGAGATCATTTTTGCGAATTGAAGATACAAGAAGATGAAAGCTGCAGTACCTACCGAATATTTTCGAACACGATCGAGGAGATCGTCAGGGGTGATTTCCGAGTTACGAATGACAAATGTATACTGGCTCGAGAATGTTGTGCCGACCCCGAAGTACATACGTGTTACAAATTTACTTCACATGTTACCGTCGGAGTCACATCAAAAGTTGTTCCGGCCAAACTTTTCTCGATTCAAATCCGCAAGGACCGCACACCGTCTCCGCAGACGTGGAGGAGTATTTCCAAGTAATGGATCAAAATTCATGTCGAAGAAACTTTCGACTCGACCCAATACATACGACACGTCGATGTGTCAATGTTTCGGTAATCCGTCCCGATCTCGTTGCATTAATAATTCAACGATCACCCGGTGGCTTTGCAGGCTCGCGTAATGTGGAGATACGATTATTCTCGAATACCAAAATCGTTCGAGATAAAATCTGTGAATTTTTGTCGGGTACCGAATCCTTCGGGCGGATCGGAGCAGGGCCGACAAAGCGCGTCTTTCACTAGTAATAAAACTCGTCGAGTTGGTTAGGCTCCTCGCAAGCTCGTACTTTCGGGGTTCGGTAGTGATATATAAGTAACTTGGACGTGTGTATAAGTCTCCCCCTGACTCGGCGTCAGGAAACACACGACTGCCATTATTCACAAACGATTTACCGCCGGAATAATCGCGCTCGGTAATTTATACGGATATATAATGTATGCGTACAGGTGTGCGCGATGTGCAAGCTCGCGGTTATCCGCCTAGAAGAAAACGACCCTGGGGATGTTCTCGTTATCGGAGTGACTGGTAGCGACGCGGAGAAGCGCGTGAATTAGTCCGCGCCCTTCGCCCTTCGCCCTCCTCTTCTACTCTTCGTTTAGTTTTACTCTCCCCTCGTAACGCGGCGGAAAACCGGCGCTGCACTGTCTTCGGAAATTCTGGTTAAACGAGGGTAAGACTCGCGGAGAAGGGTCGACCGGCCGTTGGCCGAAAGCCGAAACGAAACCTGCGGCGTTTTCCTACCCCATGTGTCACAATTCATCCTCGACCGTTTCCGCTCCGATGGATAAATTTCCGCATGAAAATAACCCCCCGAAGGAAGTTGTCGGTGTGGACACAGCCTTCACGCACGTTGGTGGTGCATGCCTTCCGTACGTGGAACAACATCTGAGAACGTCGCTCGGAGTAGGGTAGATAAATATTTGTTATAGTTACATTCGGTAGACGAACCCTCGGTTTGGAATCCTTTCGGTTATCGGGATCAAACGTTCCATCGAATTACGCTTGGGAAAATGCAAATATCGGCCAACCGATATTCCCGAACAAATAATAGACCTTGATCATCAAATCGGACCGACGGTCTGATTTGAAAAATTCGGGTTTTCATATCAAGATTTGTAGACATCGCCATTTTTCGGTGAACTCAAGCTGTGAGAAAACAATTAGATAGCTTGTCTTTTTTTAACCATTCTTCGAACTTTCGCCACAAGTTTTTCAATTATTTTGCGAAGAGACTGTACGAATGTTGGATTTATAATGAGGGGAAAAAAAGAACCGTTTCGATCTGTCGGAGGCACGATTTGGGAAAAAGAGAATTACTCAATTCGGAGCTTTTACCCCTGCCCGGTTTTCACCCTCAACGTAGGGTCGGTTCAAATCCAGTATTATTGTTTGACAATAATGCCGGAGTGAAGAGGGTCGGACGTGAATCAGTAAAACGATGATATACGAATAAGGTCGTGCGCGAATCGATTTAGGCATTGGTCCCGGTAGTCTCGTGCAACAATAGCAAAAGTTTGCGTTGAGCTTGCGCGATATTTCAATTTTCCTTTTTCCCGTACGTTAAAACGATGATTATCAACGTCGTTAATAAATAAATAAACAACCCGGGGGATATCGTGCGGCACGCGTGACAATAAACGGCGTATAATGTGTAGCGAGTAAGTAGAAATATATTCAAAGATCATCGCGACCACGATTTAATCGAGACTATGTGCGGAAATTTCTTTTCAACGAAATTTCGATGCCGAATTGAATCACTCTCACCAATCAACACGCAAATGGGTTTACAGAGGTTGTCGTGTGTACCATAAACGTGCCTCTACAGTTTTATCAATCAATCTGAACACGGAAGAAAAGAATTTGTTCGACACGTATGACCGTATTAAGAACGGTAAAAACAACCTGTTAGGTATTGCAAAAAACTTTTGTACCTTTCAGAATTAATTTTTTTCCCGCATCTTTCGTCTTATTTTCGCTGCATTATGATAAGCGATGTTTTCAAATTATCACAAGAATCTAACGATTGATATTTTTTCATCCTTCGGTTATCAATTCTGCGGAACGAAGCCCGCGGGTGGATGAAAAAAGAAAAAAAAAAGAAAGCAAATATCAACAGAAATAACACACTCGCAGAGTCTGAGGTGAAAAATTAATTGACATTCAAACTCTGTGACAAAAAAGCATGGCTGAGTATTTCTTCGATATCGATATTCCACGCGACTACGCATATTATATTTCCTGCCGGTTGAACAACGAATTACACCCGGACGTTGGTTGATGTAACCACGCGTGCTTCGCGGCATAATCAAATAAACAACGAACGAAGAGAGGATAAGTTTGAAAAAAGAAAAAGGAAAAAGAAAAAAAGAAAAAAAATGGAAGGGTGACAAAAATTCGAGGCCCAAGCAATTGTACGCATGGATATATGAAATGTACATATTCGCACAGGCAACGTCGGCCCGTCTCTGCAATACAGACGCATATATATTCATCCTCCGTAAGTTTGCGCAGGGCCTCGACAGTTTAACGGAATAACAACGCGTGGGTGGAAAAAAGCACTCGACTCCCCTCACAGGGAGGGGGTGAAGAAGTAGATAGGTCAGGCATGGCCCTCGACGTCACTAACGTTTTTCGCGGTGGGATAGGAGGGCGGCTGGGGGTGGGGGTTAGAAGTATGTACGACCTCTCTAGCCTCTAGATATTTCAATCCCTGCGCGAGTTAGGAGCGCTCACTTCGTAATCAATACATTCCGGAGTTCCCCGGCCCCGTTTTCGTCGAACCTCATAAACTCACCGACGACCAGCCTTATCTTAAGCCGCAAATCGTAAAAATTATACGTCATATTTCCAACTGTCAGATAAGAATTTTATTTAATTTTATTTTTGTCAAGGAGGATGAATGATATTTCTTAAATCTGAATTCTTCTTGGTAAACCAATTTTTCCGGGTCATAAATCCGAATTGTTTATGAAAGGACTAACTCAATACGTACGGTAATTATTGCAATTCGAGCAGGTATGCACGTACCTACTCGCATATTCTTCGATAACTTGAATTAGCAAAGCGTAAATCGTGTCTAATTCTTCAGAAAAGTTAATTACCCATATAGTTTCAACAAGGTACATTACATATATATATATATATTAGGTATAAGTTGATGAATTTGCGAGGCAAGAATCATTCATAATCTCGATACAAATTTGTAACTCCGTATTTCGTGAATGAAAATTTTACCGCTCGTACCCAAAAAAGAAAAAACCTGACAGCTCAAACTAGACGAAACCTGCCATGAATACCAGGTGTAAGTTAGATGCGATTGCAGCGATCAGAGAAAGAGAGCGGGAAACAAACGGCGGCGGGCGCCTTTAGCAGCCATCGTTTTTGCCGGAATAGCTTGCTCTCGCCTTTGTCGGTGGCAATGATGAACCGAGAGCTTTCGGAAGGTAAATTTAATCTATCTCGGCTTAAGGCGCACGCGAGGTAGGCGTGTGTGCACGCCTGCTTTCAACGACACGTCACAGTGTTAAACAGATACGACATGCGACGGTCTCGGCGCGGTGGTGTTACTGGCGGGAAAGCGAGAAAATGAGAAAACCGAACGAAAGCTAGGTTAGAAAATGAAAACGAAATTCGTTATAGCGTTAAAATTAAATAACGATTCGGATAATTTTATGCGCGATTTCATCCACGATTTCTTTGTACGCACCTACGTATGTAATATGCATGATACATCGATTGAAATTGATTTACCTTTTTAAAATACATCGAAAGCTCTCGTTAATTTACTTTAAATTTTTATTTTTTTCTTCATACTGTTCCGTTGTGAAGAAAAAGAAATTAAAATTCATGCTCCGAAATGGCTTTACCTATATACATATATATATATACAACTATAACGGAGGTACCGTGAACGGAAAAAAAAAATGTTTTATTACTCGCGTGGAAATTGTGTTCGCGTATACCCAGAAATTGTATAAAATTATAATAACATACATATTATACAGGTGTTGTTTTATTTTTTTCTTTCTGGTATTACATTATTTTAACGAGTGTAATAATTCGACACCCCTGCGCTGCCAGGACGCGAAAATGTGAAAAAAAAAAAACGAATTTTCGTACACGTGTATTACATACATATGGGGCATTCCGTGGCATCTCGATCAAGGTTCTACGCCGATGTCTCAGATTGGCTTTATAATATTTTGCATGAAAGTACGTAACGAAAAACATAACCGCAATATTTTCCAGAATTTTTCCATTCGGCGTTTCTGAAGCACGATTTACAAAACTTGGAAAAAAAACCCACTTTCTATAATCTGAAATAATTAAGAAAAATCTCATAAAGTACAACAAAACTTTTGACAGCTATTAAAACATGGAGATTTCGTAACATCAAAGGACAAAATTCTGTAAAAAGTTGCGATTATATTTTTCGTCGTGTACTTTCATAAGAAAAATTACAAAGCCAATCCGAGGCATTGACGTAGAATATTGATCGAGATATCACGGAATGCCCCATATACGTATAGGTATGACCGGAAGAAGTATTCCTGTGTCGAATATACGTACAACGTACATACATCCGGCACATAGTTTTCTGCTCTACCTCAGTTTCGCGTACGTACATAGGTGTAGAGAAATAATACCGGTGAGAGGGCGAAACGGGTCGGAGGGTGAAATAAATAAATTCTTTCCGACGAGAGACGCACTTACCTGTATATCCAATATAATGTATATACCTGCAGACTCTCAGGACATATATGCACACGTATAACTCTCGCGTGATCATGAATTGCAATAACTCTCAGTATTCTTCGCAAGTGTGTATAACGTATCCTATGTATGTAGATGTGTACATAACGTAGGCACACATTTATATCCGTGCGATACGGCTGTAATACAGGTATTACATCGCGTACCTTTTGCTTTAAGGTTTATGCCTTCCCTTCCCTCACGTGCATACAACAACCTACTCTAATCTTGTGTTTATTTACAAGCATTTTTGTATTTCCAATTGTATTTTTGTTTTTTGCCTAAAAAATTGTGAAAAACAGAGATCGAATTACCTCGCGTTCAAGATTCCGTCTATGATTAATTCGTACGCGCGTATAATGCATTTTTATTATCATGACATACGCCGCCTGCTGCTCGTCGATTAATAATAATTTGCAATGAAAAGAAAAATCTTCGGAAACAAAACGATCACGCCAATCATCGTTACAATTACACCGATTAATCGTTATCCGTAAAAAGGAAAAGCTGGTCCGATTTATCGGTATTATCAGCGGTTCACCCTGTCATTAGATGCAACGGGGGCGACACGAACACGCGCTACGCGAGCCTCGCGCAACTGGGACAACGGTGCAATGCCAAGGGGATGATTTACATGTGCCACCCGCACCCTTCTATCCGAACTGCCATTTCCCCGGCTCTATGGAACGGCGAGATATTCTCGATTTTGAGTGTATGACGCCGTGGGGATTCCATGGGGATGGGAATGGGGATGGAATGGGGAGGATGGAACGAACGCCGGTTGACCCTTGGCTAATAGAAGTGCTTTACGAGCCGAGCATTGTCATGCCGATGGTCGAGTGGCAGCGATCAGCTCGTGCGTGCCGTTAACAACCAACTGAACCCCTCCGCCCCTCACCTTTATTATCGGTCAACTATCAACCCCTTACTCGAACGACCCCCATCTCCATAAACACTCTGAAGGTGTCTTGGGGAAAAATTTCTCTCTAAAGGATCACCTCAATTTTCTCTCTCTCTCTCTCTCTCTACGACGTGGTCCCGCATTGAGTATTTTATAAATTTATAAATTAATACACGTGTTCGCAAGCTGGGAAAATCTCTTTGAAACGTTGAAAAAGAGGAAGTACTGAAAGTTTTAACGACGGCTCAGATGCCGATGCTTCGTTCCAAAAACCACTTTGGAATTGTGAAAAATTTAGGAGATCCGTTCGGTTTCGCTCTACTTAACTGTGAATTATTGTGTTCGGAAGAGTATTTATTCTGTGCATGGAAATCTATCGTAACACGTTTCTTTCAACGTCTACGCGTCGTTGAATATTTAATTTTTCAACATTATACCGATAATGATTCTTACGCGGTGCGTTTCGTAATACTATTTTCCAGCGATACCTATGAATCCGGTTATCTGTTTTGAGTTTCCTGTCACGTTTTTCCCGCGAGCACATCGCTTTTGTCCAATGACGTGTAACACGTTATACATTGAACCGTGTACATTCCATTGAAGTTAAATTGAAGCGCGCGATACTTTGAGAAATCGTACATGTAGTAAAATTTTTCGCAAAAACTCACAACAACAATAATTAGATCCAGTATAATAATCAAAAAGGAATTGATATATTTTTATACGGGCTCTTTGTTACGTTATATACAACACGTGCCTCGGAAGTTTCGCATTGTTCTTTTCCAATTGACGGCTTGGGATCCGCCTAATTGGAATCGGAAGCCTTGATAAAACGCGCCCGCAGCTTTCATCGCTGAAGTCCGATGATTTCGGAACTGAATTATAACTCGACGATGAAAACGCATAACGAGAAAAGTAAGAGAGAAGACGGGAACGACTGCTAGCGGGATTTCACACCGATTATATCGAAATTGTTCAGACCTGGAATTTTTGTTGAAAAAGAAAAGAGAAGAAAAAAAACAATACGACGCGACCATCTTGTATTATTTTTCATAGTGAACCTGAAACTCGACGTTTTCAGGCAGTGAAACACTCTTCCAGCATGTAACGTATTACACGTATCTACGATAACGAAGTAATGAATTTAAAAGGAAGGTTTCCCATTCGCGCTTACAACGTTCTCACGATTCGTAAGGCTTTCATTTGATATAATCCGAGTTACCTAAGCAAATTGACATATGTAATATTACGCAAACAGGTATGATTGACTCAAAGCTTCTTGCGCAATGATTTTCTTCCGGGTCGAATATGAGCATGGAATAAAGTTCCCGCAGAATGGATCGATCTTTTAACTGCGCTATCGTGTAACGTGATATGAGGATAATTTAGCGATAATTTAGCGGTAAAAGTTCATCAGAGAATCAAAAACTGGCGCGGTAATCGATTCGTTCGATTCGGTGTAAACAATGCCGATTTCGACGTACGATTCAGGTCAATTGAATTAAACAAATAAACGAGGAAATGTGCAAACATCGCGCAAATTAACAAAAACCACGATCACGAGTTTTCGCAATCCACGGCCCTTCGCCATTCATCGAGACACCCGACTCTCCGAGTACTGCTGGATATAAATAAAGCGAGAGTAAAAAATCGTTTCGAGATACCGGCTGCGAGAATCGCGTGGTTAGAGTTTCGAAAAACGTCGGAGCGTAACCAAAGGAGCCAATCTTTTAGCGAGAGGATAAAATTACTTACCGCGTGCCTCTGCACGTCCGACGGATAAAAACGTTGCTGTTACGTTTCGTCGGAGTGTGCGGGATTTTCATCCGATGTTGCAGTTGCGGGCACTGGGTATACAAAACAGCGACAGACGAGGAGGATGATCGTGCACTCACAATTAGCGAATAACTTACCTGAAAGCAATCAACGAAAGGTACGGACTTTAGTATCTCGGAGATGAGCGAAAACTAGATTTTTATACATTTTTATACAAGTCGACAATAACTTTTTATTTTTTTTATTTTAGGGTTTATATGTAAGTGAATAAATTCTGGTTCTGTGCATCGAAGATCAAAATCTTCACTTATTACTTATAAAGTTTGTTCTCGTCTTTTTTACGTTAATAAATAATTCCTGAAGATTTTTTTTGATAGTATAACAGCACGTAACGACAGGTTGAAATGGCAAACAAACTTTATCTAGTAACGCTATGTTTTCTTTCGTTAGTAACGTCGAAGAAATCAAGATTTGACAGAAAGAATCGAGACTCAAAATTCGCGTCGACCGGTGTAATTTCTCCGCTCAATTTATGTACTCAATATTTTTATAATAAACGTTCCAGATATGCGATGGACGAATAACGAGGGTTAATTTTAGAGAAAACCCGACTCAAGCGGCATGAAAAATTACGGTTCTGTATAAAAACGATAAAAAAAAAACGCAATCCCAACGCGAGTGAATGTGTATCAGTGTTTGTCCCATTTGTCAAAGTTTACTCGGACCGAGCGTTTCCCCCGGGGTGGATAAGCGGCGTGAAAAAGCGGGGCAGGAATCGGGGTTGTCGAAACAATATTGCACTGACATAATGCGTACATTTGGCGCAAAAACGAAAAAATGGCATGTATTCTACGAAGTCGCAATAGTAAATTCGCAGAATTGATGCAATTTCTTCATTTCTAAGTCAAATTAAAATGTGTTGGGGTGTTTTTGTGCGGAATTGCGTACAAAATTGGGCCGTCGAGTCCTTCTGTGCCTTTGAGACACGCGGAGTTCGATATTTGAAAATATGTACGTCAACGTCGAAGTCGACCCATGCAGGGCACCTCCTTCAACGACTATGGAGGAACAACGGCGAGCAAAGTGGTCGGCATTATTACGAAGCCTCGAGAGTAACGGGGCAAAACCGCTAATTACTACGGAGGAAAACTTCACTGCGGAGAAATTAGAGGTGTAGTAGAGTATGAGTTCAAGTGGAGACTCGGGGGTGGCTACGCCCACAAAGCTAGGCGATTCTCCTCCGGAGAAAAGCGACTTTAAAACCCGGCCTTGGGTAGAATAAGAAGACGTCGCTCATTTGCGGCACGGCTCGCTGGAAGCTCGTTATAAAACGCGTGTTGCACAAAATAGCACGAAAGCGGGATAAAATATCAAGCGTGATGCCAGAGAGGGGAGGAAATTTTTAAGTCTGGGTGGAATTCGTATCCCAGCTTCAAATTCCGCCACTGAACTCGAGGTGCCGTTCACTTGGAAATCCTGCGAGCGGTTTTCAGTTCGTTGACATTGATCTCGAGTGATTGATTTTCACCCCGTTTCCCCAAATGAATTTCATCAATTTCCAGCGTGCCAAGTGATTTTCAATAATTACCCAGGGCTCTGTACGGTTTTCAGTGATTTCTGGATAGGAGAGAATCATAGGAAATCACTGGAAATTACTCAAGATTACCCAAAACGCAGAGCTAATAACGTAAGTCAATTGTTGAACTCGGAATAAACGAATGCACGTGACAAGATGATAAAAATCAATCGAACATCATCGAATTGAATCCATTTGGTATTCACCGTAAGACTAACAACGATATCCATGATTTCCAAACACTTGCCGCGAGATTTCTTCAGCACTGTCATGCGATTTCAAGTGATTCGCAATTGCTTCCAACGATTTCAGTTATTTCGATCGATTCCTCGTTATTTCGAAAAATTATTCAGTCGTTCAAGTTCCTTTGATTTGAAATTTGACTTTAAACTGTTAAATCATGACTTCCGTGAGTCATAAATGGCCCCTCAATGTTGCATCGTTCCTGCAGTTCCCACCGAAACGTGAGGTCGAATCATCACACGAATGTAAGGTTATCGTGACGTGAACGACATAAAATGATGTCAAAAAATTTACCTTTTTCACAATTCTAGAATCAGTTTGAAAAAGTCGAGTTTTGGTTGTGTCGATACAATGTTTTGTTTCCTTTTACTGAATTTCAAACAATTTTAGCATGGCGAAATAACAATTTTCTAAACATAATATCATTTCAATAGCGTCACTTAGGAAGATCATATACTTAGTTTTTACCAACCGCATTAATGCCTCACTTACTTTGACTGTTATCAAAACTCACTGATACGAAAGTACACTCATTGTCAGTGCAAATTCTTTATACAATGCCGGATGCAAGTAACCAAAAAAAAATTCTTCTTCTACGCAACAACAAAGCCGAGAAATGTATTCCCGTAACTGAATTATCTGCACTCGTTGTAGGAATATATTTTCGGGCCTTATTCTCACACGTGACAAAAAAGTTTCTAGTTATTAACGTGCGTCATTGCACGTAGAATCACGCTAACTGCGACATTCTCGCATTGACTGGAGCAAAGTGAGCTTTGACAACAATAAGAAGGAGTGACATTTCGCTCGGTCGGTAAGGACTAATTAAAGCATCCTCTCAACTAAATTATTTCCCACTATCCAGTCGCCTGGTTTACCGCCAAGCAACAGCAGCACAAGTAGGCAAATTATTGTCTGCACATATTGCTGTTCCGTCGCTTCTCTCTTTGCTCTTTCCTTCCTCCTCCGTTTCTCACTCCGACTTTCAGGGAGGGTAATCACCACGGTGTGCCAGCAATATAACGGCGATACACGCGAGGGCACAATGGGCAATGAGCATCCCTGACCCAGATCGCGAAACACCTTTCTTCGGAGTGCTGGTTGGAATTGTTGCGATGGATCGAGGTGCACGACGCACATTCGAGACGAACAACTGCTTCGCAAGAGGAGAGGAGAGAAGACGAGAGGAAAGCCTTGTATCCGGAGACGTGGTTAAAATCGCGACGAAGCTCTTTTCAATTCTGCATGATATGCCGTATGCAGATCCGGAAATAGAACGCAGTAGCGATACTGAGGGACACCCGGTGGGATAGATATATATGTATATTCTTGATACCTCGATCTGTAAATTTCGTGTGGGAATGGGTGAGATGTTTTCGAAAAATCTTCACAACTTCTTTCTTCCTAATCAATAAATTCGATGGTGTGCTTAGTGGTATTTACTCGAAGAGTTTTTAAAAATTTTCAAAGAATTTCCTCGTTATCGAAAATTTGCAAAGGCTGTATTTACGAAGCTATTCGTTCAATCCCCCGGAAACATTTTAATTTTAACGTACAACGTTTTCACGAAAACGTATCCAAAATTTACGATTTTTCCTCCATTTTGAAAAATTTTAAATATTCGAACACGGAAATTTCAAGATAATAAGAAAATTCTTTGAAAATTCATGTGTATTCAGAGAAATTAACGAAGTCACTTAACATGACAAAAGAAAAAAAAAAACAACATTCCCCGAAAAATTTGCCAAACAATTTATCGATAACTTTCGGGCATTGTTATCACGATTATTCAAATTTAATTTTCTCATCGTCTTTATTGCAGTTGATTTCTTTCCGATTTACATCTTACGACAAAGCATGCAACATTGTCGACGAGATTCACTTTTGGTCGGGAATGTATACCCAGTACATCCTCAAGAGACAAAATTTCTCCGTCAACAGTTGTCGGGAAAGTTATCTTTGCGAGCCCTGAATGAAGGAATGAAGGAAGGAAGGAAGGAAGCGAGACCCTACAAGGGTTGGATCAAACGCTGCAAATGTCCAGCGGCCCAGGATGGCGTGTAATTAAAGGTAATGTAAGCCCACCCGCTCAGTTCAATCAGCGCGTAAAGTCCGGGGTCCGGATCCGTTTTGACCGTGAGTTTTCGACTCTCCGCACGCGGAGGGCGCAAAGAAGACGAGGATGAGAACAACGTCACGATCGTCCGCCATCTTCTATGGGGAAGTTTGATTCCCCGTATTCATGCAGCGTATGAGGTCCGGAAACTGAACGTTCTCGGAGGGCCGAACTCGACCCTTCCGGTTTCCCGACACCGCTCCAAATCCGAACAGTACGTTTTGGTCTAAGCCGGCCGGAAATTTGGCGGGAAAATTCAAAGCCGCCTCCGAACTGTTTACCCAGAATTCATGCATACACCCTTGCTTATTTGTCACACTGTACCAAAAAATGGAGTTGCAGAATTTCAAGCTACTCGATCAATATGAGAGCGATTCCAAGAGATTTCGGTGAAATCTGTTCATATTTGGGATCGTGGAACTCAAAAGTGTGTATTTTTGAACGCTTTATATCATTTTCAGACATGAAACTTTACGGCTCTACGGCAAATTGTTCTTAAAATTGAGCAAAATACATGATATTTAATAGTTCACAGCTGTTGAAGTGATATTCATTTATAATTTTCATTGCTTCAAAAACTGGTTACATTTTTTTCTTATTTAACTGTATGTTATGGCAAGTTTTAGCTTCAGAATAATCTAAGAACAGTAATTGATAAAAAGTTCCCAAATTTAAACTGTTGTTAATGCGAATAATTTAATTTTCCGGAAATGTTACCAGAAACGAATTTACATTTCCGAGGATATATTAATTTTTTGACGGTGCCAGAGACAAATAATGCGTCTGAAAATGGGATAAACCATGCCGTACAATACCACCGGAACATAAGCCTGAGTTACCTAACGCTTGGTCAAAGATTTAAGACTCAAAAAACGTAGTCAACAATGAATTACGTTTATACGTATAAGCAAATTTAGCGATACTTTCGCAAGCAAAAAAAAAGTATCATCTGACTATAAAAATAGAAGAGAAGTTGAAAAGTGTGAGTGTAAATTTGTAATCTGAAAATAAATTCACCACTGAATATTACATATTTAAGGGATGCGAATACATACTGTTAAAAATTGAATCAAATCCACGGGATCGCATCGTAAAAATTTTTATTTCACGTTTCGGAATCAATATAAAGTGCATTCCTGTTATCATTCCATTATTTTTGCCCGTCGATTACCATATACATTATACAGAAAGGGATTTGGGGGTACCGCAGGGATTTTTGGGGCAGGAAAAACCAATCAGCTAAGCGAAGTTTCGATGCTTCGGGGAAGTGAAGGTGTTGCGACGAAGGGGGCGGAGCGAAAGGGGGTAAAATCCATGATGTAAACTTAGTTAGGTGAAACTTTGGCGCTCATAACTGGGAGATTATATCGACTCACTGTTCGGCAATTAGGCGCGACTGCTTGGCAGGGTAACGATAATTTGACAACAGCTTTGAGCCGACAAGCCAGTCGGCTTGGTATCGCGTACATCATCCAATGCCCAGGAACGGATAGGGAGAGAGGAAGAGAGAGGAAGAGAGAGACAGAGAGAGAGAGAAGGAGGTAAGGATATCCGTATTGTAATTCGCGTTGAAGTTTTATCGGCTAAAGTATGCCTAATACACCAGGACGACAAAGTTTGCTTCGTTAATCCTGATCCGTTCGGTTTCGATTCGGAGCAATTTTCGAAACGGATGAATTTTGGGCTTTGCATTCTTCGTCATTTTACGCCCCGTTGGGATTTACTCAAAAAAATGAGGCGAGCGATGCAGGGTGGAGAATAAAAGGCAAGAATAACGATAAATGTTTTTTTTCAAACTATTAATCTTGAACAACGTAAAGAGAAGTGAAAGAAATAATTATCTACACAGTCATAAAAGCAACGTCGCGGCTGTTTCGGTCCTTTGCTTCTCGAAATTTCGTTCCTCCGTCGAAAAGGGCGGAAATTTTTCAACACCCACCGATAATGAAAATTCAACTTCGGAATCAGCGCGTAGTAATGTTAAAAAAAATGATTGTTTCCACACCTGTGAAAAGTGTGAAAAAATCGTGAAGACATCTTAAACGTTATCAAAATCATGCTACGCAATATTTCCCTGAAAATTGGACAAGCTTAATGAATTTCATTATTCGTTCATTCATTCGATTTTCGTCCGACAACAAGAGTCAGTGCTGCATGTTTTTCGGCCCGTAAATCCCGAGTTTACTCTCAACTTGCGAGCTTTGCGAGCTTGGCCGTGGAACTGACTGCACGTCACATTTCCACGGCTTGTTACTCCAACGCTTCAAGATTATTTCCGGACGCTATTCAAACCGCTACGTCATTCGGTGACCGCAATCCCGGCTTTACGCCACAGTGACGTTTATCATACTATGGCCAACGCGATTTCCTCACGGCGTTTATGACCTCGGTCCAAAACTTGTGCAGATACCTACAGCTGCGCGTCACGGTGACGTTATGTCAAGATTTTCTTCATAGGATACGTGCAAATTTTTACTAAACAATTTTTCATACCTTGTTTGCAGATTTTAACATACATGCAACGATGGTGATTTTTCAGAAATGATTCGTTGGGTCAGCGCTGCTATAATTTCAATTTCGTACAAACTAAGAGATCGAATATTTTTTACTCGATTGATCGGGTATAATCGATTATTATTCAAACTCGATTAATCGACCGACTCGATCATTTTATTTTTATTATTATCATTGTCCTACTTATTTGACGTAATAAGTGAAAGATAAATTAATATTTTCACATGAAATTGAAAAATATTTTGAATGAAACTATAAATGATCAAAAAACTTTTCCGCTATTAAGACTACATACTGAAATTTAGGAAATTTTGGTTTCAAATGCAACGTTTCAAAAAAATTCGAAACAATCCATAAATCGTTTAATTTTTACAGATTCAATCGAGTCATGTTCGATTATTTTCTTTTTGGACTCGTTTAATCGATGCATCGATTATTTTCAACTTAGCGGCGATCGCTAGTACAAACGTATCAAAAGAGAATGTAATTGTGGGGAAATGATATAAGGCGAGCGAAGGAGCGAGCTGATTTTTCAATAAAATTGTTTCAAGTCTCGTCTAGAATGCAGAAAAAAGATCACTAATACTCGGGGAGATGGAAAGGAGAAGGAGAGATCCACTTTTCGCGTATAATGAAAAATTTCCCGTCAACCGTCGTCGTGCCGCGGCTCGATCTGCACCCGCCCGCGGTAACTTTTCATAAGCTTAAATGGGCGAAATTAAATTTGATGTTGGCGTTGCTCGAGAGGGGCTTCCTATAAACTGAAAAGTTGCCTCGAGTAAGTTAGAATCGCCTCGTAAACCGTCCGGCACTTCGATACAGGCATGTATACACCGTCTGCTCGCTGCTCCCTCCTCCTCTTTCCTCGACGTACGCCTTCTCCACTAAACCCTCGTTCGAACCCCGCGGAATTACCTCGTTTCGTCATCCCTTACACCGGTAGGCATATAAGGATGATCGCCTCTTCGAAGGGCGAAGGGATAGAACGACAGAGAGCGAGAGAAAGAAAAAGGTTTGGCTGTGTCAGGTTCAAAATTCTAATAATTATTATAGTAGGAGTTTGATGTTGAGAATTTAATTACGATAATTAATTTCCTATTATGTCTGAATCTGGGCGAAATTATAGGCAGACTTTTGCGAAGCAAAATTCCCAATCATGAAAATTAAATATATGATTTTTCACACATTTTGTATCGTTCGGAACTGTTATTTGTGTACATTTACGACAGTTCGAAAATGCCTGTTTTGAAATTTTGCACATCTTGTGTAAGAATCCTGCGAATCCGTCAACTTGTTTTTTTTTTACAGTGATTAACTTATGGATAGGTACTTGAAAGTATGAACGAAAGATATTTCTTTTAGATGAAATTTTGAATATCTGCACGGAAGTAAATAATTCGCTGAACGAGCAAATTTTAGTGCCGATGAATCGAGCCTTGTTTACGTAATTTCGTCAACTCGTGATCATATTTGAAAGTTTCGGTACGACGTAAATTACCGAGGAAAAAAGAAAAGTGTTATTTTTCAATTGTCATCCAGTTATCATAACGCATCAAAGTGTACTTACAATTTTTGAGTAAAGAAAATAACATTCTTGAACAAGAAGAGAAAAATATATAACTCAAAAAAAATTGTGAACCAACGAGCGATGCAAATTATTCGATATTAAAAAGGAAAGTATGAATTATTTCATCAATAATTGTAGAGCAACGAGTGTCTAATACCTTGGAAATAAGAAAGGCTAGCGCAATAATTGTCAATATTTGATCGCAGGGGGGTCGAGAAGCGCGAAAAGTCCCGAGTAAATAAGTAAATACCGTGATACATGTACACATGACACATATACCTTAGTTTTTCCAATATATTTATATACTGCAGAAACGTGTGACGGAGGTAACAAATGGAGGAAAACACAATAGAATATTGTGGCGGGATATCGCGAACCGCCGTGAATGCGTGACAATTAACGCGAAGCACGGATTCGGAAAATCACTTACAAGCGAGCCGTGAGTGCGGAGAATTGCGAGATGAGATTGCGACCCACGCAAAAGGAACTAGGTATACATGCAATGATATAAAGAGAAGTGGCCGTAATAAAATTCTGTTAATTAAAAGGGACGAAGAAAAATAGAGAAAAAAAAGTGTGTATTCCACCCTGCTCCTTGCACCCTTCGATCCTTCACACCTGAATGGCCTTTGAAATGAATAGACTGTTGATTTAAAAGAATCAACAATTATACCGTCGCAAGAAAAAGGTATTTTAACGCTTAGCTGTTAATTTACTTTTAGTATGACTGTTCGAAAGCTCTATATACATATACGACTTGCTCAAACGCGTTTTTGCAAATTCCAAAATACCTTGAAGATCGTTAGAAAAAAATTAAAAAATTCGTTATGTACGTGTTTATTTCGAAACATGAAACGAAAACAAGTTAACTCAACACTCTCCGAATAAAGTTACACAGTTTTTAATTGCACAAAATCAAAACGCATTTTCGTTTGAGATAAAAAGAAAAAAAAAGGTAATTTTCAACGTAATAACTCGACTTTCTTTAATGTTGTTTCTTTCTAATTTTTTCACGCTATAATAAATACGATTTTTATTCATTTGAGCAGACAGAATCGCTCAAAGGGTTTGCGGCGAGTATCTTGAAAGAATATTGACGAAGAACGACCGGAATTTGTTGTAAAAATTTAAGAATTTGCGGCGGGCGCTCGTATATAAGCCAAGCAACGAGCGGATAGATAAAATCGGTGAGAAAAATTCAAGCCACGAAGCACGCTGAGGCTCTGCAGGGTCTTTTTTTACGGCGCTACTCGAAGCTTGACCCGCCTCGCAATTTTTCCGAGCTTGCCGAGGAAGTACGCTCTTGGAAATAAGTCTCCTCGTCCTGTGTGTATCCATAGAGAGAGAATTTATCCTTGCCTTGTAAGTTTGAAAAGTTGGAAATTCTCTCCATGCAAGATTAAAAATAATTTTTTCAACCAAATTCTCAGCGTTTTCGGATTAAAAACGGTTTTAAAAATTATTTTTTCTACCAAAATAATAAACTCGAACATAGTAAGTTTTGTACGGACGAAATGTGACAGTAAAAAATATTGTACACTTATTGATTTTTCACAGAAAAAGGCACGTTGAAAAAGTTTACAAACCTCAGAGTTCGATTTTGCCTGTACAATTTTTCGTATTACATACATGGAACTAGACGTTCACCCTTTTGTATACTTATATATACCAAAAATTATGAGCATATATATTTTTATTCAGTTTAAATTCTGATCTAATCACCTGTAACCTCAATTACGAAATCTAAAGGAACATATTAGTTTGCGATATTACGTACCAATTGTCGCGTAATGTGTATAATATGAAAACTGGATGGAAAGATCGTGATTTTCAATTCTGCTGTTACATACGTGCTTCGTAAACGAAGCGTGGATGCACAATGACCGCAAATTCTAGACAATTTTTCCTATTGAAAAGCAGCAGCCTGAAAATAACGCAAGATTTACCTCCCTCCCTTTCTACTTGCGACATATGCGTTACACATTCGCAACACAAACACGTTTCGGGGCTCTTTCGAGTTCCACATTGCTAATAGCCTTGTGAACGAGGGATATCTGCACGGAACGGAAAGAAAAATAAACAATAAACAAATAAAAAAATCCAATCTTTTAAATGAAATTGAAATCCTGCTTTTTGCAGGAAAGAAACGAAAAAATTATATATGGTGGTGAGCTTTCTCCTCCCGTTTTTATATAAATATATATATTATATTATACGCGGGTTTGTATTCAAAGTGTGTTTTCAACGATCGATTTTTCATTCCAAATATTCATTATAAACAATTGCTTTTTCTGTGTTTTTTGCCTTTCAGCTCTTCCTTGCAAATACTTTTATTTTCCTTTCGAATAATTGAAACCGACTGAAAAAGCATTTGGTATATTTCTATACCGGGTCGCGGTGGCGAGAGCAGCCATTGCAGGAAACGGAAAGAGCGCGCAACTTCCAGTTCATAAAATTATTCAATTATCGGATTTTTTCCCTTCCGCTTCTCCTGCGGATGGTGCTTCGCGGAAAACGACTCAATGAAAATAGAACATTTAATGCTGCACCGAGTGACTCAGTCCTACTGCACAGACTGTACGCCAAGTTCATAGAAAAGGAAGATTGCCTCATTCGAAACGGGTTGAAAATTACTAAAAATTCAACTTTATCACTCCAGAGGAATACCGTAATCTCAAAATCAGCGCTAAATCCGTGTAGGTCTATGAAAAAAATCTGCTACAATGAAAACGCTGGAAACTTTTCCAAGATTTTCGTCCGAGACGATTCGACACCTCATTTCTGTAATTACGGCGGGGCTGAGATGCGGAAAATACGCAGATACGGGGATGGAATTTCCGATGAAACGATGTTTAACTGTCAGACAAACGATTTTTAAACTTTGTCACAAATTACTAAGCTTTTCTGTCATGATGACAAAGTGTGCGATATTAGAAACAATGAACCGAATGCTTGTGAAAATAATATCGCATGCGGATGTAATCCTTATTATTGCTTGGTTAATTCTGCAGAGTGATTCCCAAGCCGAGTTACGAAAGCATCGTAATCTGCAGTAAAAGTTATATCGCATACAAATTCCGAGTGAAACTTACAGTGGTAACCGGTAGCTTTTATCACAGACGAAGTGTATTTAAACTACGGATACATAGAAGTGAGCTCGCGTATGGTTCACAGCCTGAAGCTTTTTGCGTTATTGTCAGAAATGTACGGCAATTAATGGGACCGCATTCTGCATCGGCTTGTTTGACGTTCGAGTCGTTCCCCGATCTCGTTAATTAAAAAAAACTCCGGCAATCCCTGGTTGACCGATAAATCTGGGCAGCCACTCCGTTCCAGTGATCTATTATAGAGACATTTACTTACTAGTACGCGTGGTTGCGTGTTTACAGATAAAATATGCGGAAACTTACAAGTACAAATTATCGCGCCCTTTGCACGATATCCTGATTTTTCTCACGAGGCTGAAGTTAGCAACGTTATTGTAACGATTAACGTTTCGGAAAATCGTTGTTCCACAGTTTCAGGAATGTATGAAATTCAGTAAATCAAGGTAAAGAAAAATTTATTCATATTTTGAAAATTTAGCTACTTCAAAGTCACTGTAAACTTGCAAAATGGTAATTTTTCACCGCCACGTTTCATTGCGTCAACTGTACTAATTTTCAGCCTAATTTTTTCTCTAGATCCAAACAAGCGACAAATAATATTCTATTTTCTGTTCTTCAATTTCTTACAATTAATTATTTTTCACTTCCGTGTTAAAAAAGAAGATCATGATTATACATCACTGGCAACTGATTTCTAAACAGATTTCCCTTAATTGAAGTGAAAGAAAAACTGGGACGAATTTTTCCCACGGTCGTCTAAACTGAAGAATTTAAATACATTTATTGCCTAGTAAAACGCATAAATTTTTACCTTTCGGAACGAACGATACGAGATTCGTGGGTACGGATTTCCGCCTATAATTCCTGTACTGCACAAAGTAAACGATCGTCCAAATGATGGTAACAATTGGCATCCACATCGTAAAGCATGCAGGTATATTATAATAATATTTTCTCAACACATTACAATCGGTATTTAAACTGTAAGAGCGAGAAATACGCCGGTGAATAAAATTCCTCGCGATTCGATTACCACCCCCAAAAGTCGATTATGCAACGCGAGAATCGCTGTGAATGTAAAGAAATAAAAGTCGTCGAATAATTCCGCGCGTCGCGTAACGCGTGCATATAATTCCGACCTCGATAATTTTTCAAATCAATGTATCGGATTAAACGCGACGAATTTCTTCACGGTCGTTGTTTCGTCATTAATCGTTGCAAAGTTTCCCTCGAATGTTTCGATATCACGCCGGCACTCTCGTTTTCGTTTCACACATCACACCGCGCCGACCCTCGTCCGAACCCACGTGCGTGAAATTTAGGGCGATAAGAACGGAATTGATTCGCGATTTTCGTGAGATTCGCACGCGATTCGCTTCGGACCTGCACTGATACTAAAGTTCTCCGAGGAAACTTCTTACCGACTCGTAAGTCCGCCCTACATACTGCAGCATGCGTATATGTATAGCTGCGCCATGCATCGGCTAACTCGACTAACCCTACCTGCCTCGCCTAATACGATCAAGTGGTACAGCTACGTGTCGAGGAGGAGATCTATCGCTATCTTATTGGCAGCTAAGCCCTTGCTTGGGCTAATTATATCAGGGATAAGCTCGGCCATACGGCGACACGGGGCGCTGAGTGGAGGATTGGAAACGAATAACCACGTCGCGTTTTCGTTATTCCAGGAGAAACTTGGAATTTTTCTGGGCGGGGTTGAAATTATGAATTTTCAAAGTTCCGAAAGCGCCGAATTTAGAACTTTTTTTATGGCCAAACTTGAAGCAAAGAAATGAAACTTTCACGAAACATCCAAGTTTCGAATGGTCCGAAACCCGACGCTCAAAGTTCCAAAAATTTCGAAAAGACACCGAGCCTCTTTGATTTTTGGGCGCTTATTCGTAGCCGTTCGAAAGAATCATGTCAGTGATATTTGCCAAGGTTTGAAATTTCCGAAATCAACTAAGAAGAATTAACTATCATAGATAGAATGGCAATGTGCGGTAAGTTGGGGTGTTTTGGAAAAAAACAGTTTACGATTTTTCACCGTGGCACCCCCTGAAGAGTTTGTTCAAGTCAAAAGAAAGATTCTGTGAAAAGGTGAGCGTTCTATGTTATATGAAAGATCACGCTCATTTCATTTTTCACTTTTTTAAACATTTTTGACATTGATATTCAATCCAAAATTACGATCCATAACACAACAATACATCATCCGGGAATCTTATTCTCCTAAATTGAAAGTTCGCATTAAATTATAACTGTTTTATGAGATTGAAATAATAACGAAAAAGTCGTGAAACACACTTAATATTAAAAATGTGGGTCTTCATTGTGACGTGAATTGATATCATGATTGACATAAGCAATGAAAAATAATTCATTCACGATACTTCACAAAATGGAATAAAACGTATATAAAAATAATAAATCAACTGCCCGCGATCTCTCACACAACGTTAAATACTCATATTTTTGACGGAACCTTTTTTTTTAACTTAAACAAACATTTTACGGGATGCCATGGTGGAAAACCGCGAATCATTTTTTTCTGAAACACCCTAATATAGTACATATAATACCGAAATATTGTTGGTATTAAAACGAAAGGGAAAAGAAAATCTTCTTAACGAATATAATGAGTTGATTGAATTAAATTTTACCAGGGATAGAAAATAATTGTGATTTATTCATGATGGATACATATATAGAAATATACATATATACTGCGTAGTATTTTCTCGTTTTTTCGTATTCCAAATCAGTCTATACATATAGCTATTTTTTGTTGTTTCAATTTTCCAATTTTCACTTTCAACTTTTACTTATATTTTTCCACTTTTTTCCCCACCGCCGTTGCTAAGTGCTTCGACCCACTTTTTCCTTTTCTCCACATACTACGACCCCGTTATTCGCATCCTCCAGCCACATCACCGCGGCAAAGAAGAAGAGAAAGAGAGAAAGGAATGGAAGTGAGGGGGATGAGAAAGTGTTACTAAGCGAAAAAAAAACTTCGGCCATGTTGCCGAAAAAAACACAGCTCGTGTCTCGACATTTTATTATTATTAGGGATAATTCGGCCGAACCCTCTGAATCAAAATTTAGGAAAGGAGAAAAAACTGTAGAAAAAATCTCCAACAGTGTTATTTTAATTACTCGACTAATGGTAAATACAAGTCAAATAACATCCCTACTACGAAATTGAAATAAATTTGTGAGCGAATTCTGACGTCCGCGTCATGAGCTATACGATAACGACGATGCGAGGAAATGATTCATAATCCGAAACTCAAGAATGATTAAGCTCTAGTATTTCCTTGCAGTTTCTAATATTTTTGAGCTAATTTCGTTAACCGTAGAGATATACAGGGATAGACCAGAAGATCGTTAGTGATAATAACGGGGATGGATATCAATAAATTCGTGCACGTGTATACCGTACAACAGATTGTTACGTTCGTTAACAATTAAAGTTGCACGTAACGTAAAACTTCTCGAATGAATTCAGACAATTTGTGTAAAGTAACGAGATCGGCGATGAGAATGAGTTCGAAACCGTAAGAATCGGTTAAAACACCAGAGTTTGGGCATTCTGAAGGTTCGGTAATTAAAAAAATTTTCTAAAATTATTGATATGGCAACGAGGTTGTGTTCAATACCCCTTACACGCCCTGGTACCCCGAATATTAAGTAAACATCAGTTGTTTAATATTTTGTTTATAAATATACGGTTTCTCGGCCAGCGAGTATTATTGTAAAAACAGTCGGTCTCGAGACTTTACCGGAAGTAAATCGATTTTCAATGTTTAACCGACAAACATATACTTTTTCCTCCTTGTTAGTTATTTTAAAAAAGATGTATAAATTTTTTGTCTTTCAGAAATTTTTGTTTCTAATCTTTCTTTCAAACATTTTTCATTCGGCTGCCAAGTCCTATCAGTTTCAAATTTTTTACTCTGCCATTTTCGAGATTCCGGATAGACCGACAGACTCTTTTCTTTTCACGGTGGTGAAAAGTATCGCGAGAAAACTGTTTTTCCAGTTTGTTTCTCTCATCCTAACGCCCGATTCAGGCGGTTCAGCCGATCCATCTTCAAACTTGAAGTGGCAAACTAAATACATGCCACGAATAGATATACATAAACACATACATACGCACGTATACGTCAACAATGACGAAAGAACGAAGTTGTCGTTGCTTTCTTCTACTATTTTAGAGAGTTGCTAGAGAAACGAGAATCTTGAATCGAACAGACGTGTCTTTTTTAAATTAGATATTTTATCCCTCTAAAAGTTTTGTCAATCAAAGTACGGAGTTATTCTTGTTAAATAAAAACGTCCGATATACGTCCCACGCGCAAAACACAAAGTTCGCGCGTGATAATTGGCCATTATTCTCCGACGCACATAATCACTTCCGCAAAACGACGCTGAAACTGATTAAGGCGGCTGTTCATATTAGCAGAAAGGACAGGTTTACCTGCGTGTAAAGAACAACGTTGTACAATGTCCCCAGCTAATACGAAGGTGGAAGACTGTTTTACCGGGGTTTACAGGCACTTCCGTAGATGCCAGACGACGTTAGACGGAAAGACGCGAAACATCCTCCGGGATGTTTGACGTGAGCGTTAACGAGCTCGGTTTCCGCATCTCACTGTACGAAAGCTAGTTCGTTGGCTCTGCGGTAGAGAAGGGTGGTGGGTCACGGGTCACGGGTCACTAAGGGCCCTCCGCGTCATGCTGCAAGGGCTCATCCCGAGGATGCGGATCTCCGTAGTAAGACTGACGTGAATCGGATGAAATATTCAAACAGCCTCGAGTGTCGGGGGTGAAAAAATAAATACACCCAAGCGATTGAAGTTAATGAAAATATGAAACTGGTCGTCGGATTACCTGAAGCACTGTGAAGAATCGACTTGGTGATTGGTGCTCAGAATTGCCGTTTTATATCGCGTCAGTTTTCAAAGTTAATTGAGCGTACGCCGAAGGCGAAACGTATACTAATCAGAGTAATCAAGGTGGATAGGAAATGTGTTTTGACGAATAAATTGGTGAAATTTATATTCAACGGAGATGATTACCGAGTCAATTTATGTTAAACGTGAATAATTAAGCGGGTTAATGCTTCCGAAATTATATGGGGATCGGGCGTAGATGGGCACTAATGCCCTGACCCTCACCCTCGCGCGAAATCTTGAAGCGATGTATAATTGCGCCGAATAGCTAATGCCTATATTAGTTTACGTATTCAACAGCGAACGAGACGACGTGACTCGATTCTCCCGGTTCGTCAAACGAACGAAAATTGCCGTCACTGGTGCTGGCTGCCTGAAAAATGCCAACCGGATAATTTACAGTTGACGATATTTTCTTCCAAATAGAAACAAAAAACTTCGCCAAGTTGCATCCCATATGTTTTTCGAGACAATGAGGAAGTTCCATCCGGCGTATTTTTCCTATCGCTGATCCAAAACTCCCGAGGAAAAATATTATCTCAAGAAATAAAAGACAGGAATTCATCCCCGTGGTCAACTTCGATTTATTCCATCGTCTAAAGACATCGTTCAGCTCGCCTCGAGTATAATTGGCATTTATATCGTGCAGATACCCCCCCCCCCCCCCCCCCTCGATTCTATTACTTAAGTCATCGATTTTTCTCTTCTCTTGATAGATATGGCCCGGGTCATTCTTTCGTTCATTCATTCATTCATTTGTTCGTTCGTTCGTTCGCCTTTGAAACTCACGAGTGATCCATTTCGCTGTCTCGTTGCCGGAAAAAAGCACAATATGTACAACAAAGGACCGAGGAGCAAGTGACTGTTTGACGAATTGAAATCCCAAGATCCCGCAGTTTGCACGGAGATGCGTGTCGATGACACTGGTTTGCAAAAAAAAACCTTTTTTCCCTTTCTTATTATTATGTGTAATGATAATATATTTAATGCTCGTGAATGGAAATATAGCAATAAAAAACAAAATACAAATTATAATCGAACACTGAAGATAGCAACGATATTTATAAAAAAAGAAGTTATCAAGTTGAAAAGTTTAAACATTAAAATCGTCAGAAAATCTATCTACCTGTATAATTTTAGTTGTTTTATAGTTTTCTGTCTTTTCATATTATCGATTGGAATTTCACGGCGAATCTCTTCTGTTTCTAATTTCTCTTTCAAATTCTCTTTCTATCATTACGAACTGGTTTTTTATGTACAGATACCATTTAAATAGATTAAAGTAGTGTGAATGCAAAACCAACATACAACAAATTCTGGATTTTGAACAATAAAAAATAAAAAAATAAAAAATAAAAATCATGTCATATAATAATATACGTGACAGCAAAAAATGGAAAGCAGGTATAGATTCGGCACATTAAAAACTTCATCGCTATAATATTTTTTTCTTTCAAGGAGGATTTCGTTGCAGACCTGTGTGAATTGACGCGATTGGCACCGCCTGGCGGCTAGGCAACCCGACATACCGGGCTGTCGCACATCGACAGGTGCGCAAGGAGCATCGGGACCGTGATTTAGGGTTTCGCATCATTTTTTAGATCGGATTGCATCTTGTAGTCCACGCTAAAGGATAAATCCTAGATCGATAATTGGGGTGAAATCAGGTAATCGATACGCCATTACGTATACAACGCTTGACCTTTCTAGCAGTGATGAAACTTGAGCCTTTCAATTATCAAACTCGTGATTAGAAGACGAAAGTATAAAAGGACGAGCGAGAAAGAGAACAGAAATAGAAAAAAAAAGAGAAAAGAAAAAAAAAGAGTTGCGAAGAGTAAATTGTACAGTTACGATCCTCCCGGGAATGAAATTGCACCGGCAAACTTGTTGATTAAAACCCATGCGTACGTGATGAAACTAAAGTAGTAGTGGAGGAGTAGCGTCAATTCACTCCGAAATTTCATACCTCTAACGCGACTTTGTTACCTCGGCAGGAAATTCAAAAATCATAGCCTACATGAAAATGAAAACGCGCGTCGAGTCTGTAAAGTTATTTTTATTTATTTTTTCCATTTGTTTTTTTTTTTTACTGAAAAACATAATCCGTGAATTTACCTCCGTATAAAAGTACCTCAATTTTTTCCGGCCATTTTATTTACTTCAACAATCCAAAAAAAGCTTGGGATTTATGTACGAGAAAATACACACGTTTCAGGTATAGAAGTATTTCCCGAACTTGAAATACTTCTGTATTGAAAAAATAAATTACAACAGTGTTTAATTTTACTTGTAGACACGAGGTATTTTAAAGTCTGCTTGATTAATTTTCTCGTGAAAAAAAAAAAATAAATAAATAAAAAAATACGTGATTACGAAAACTTATGCTGAAAAATGAATATTCCTTCCTGCTCATGCAGCGTGCACGAAAAGCCGAATTTCGCCTGGATGAAAGTGGAAGCTGAGACCCAAGAAGAAGAAGAAGAAAAAGAAAAAGAAAAATAATCTTCCCGAGGTCATCAAGGAGGGGAATGATTCGCGTTTCGCTGACACGGCGTAGCCGTTCCCGGGTCCCGTCGTCTTGGCCTTATTCACGATTCTCTTTATCAACCGCAGAAAGTACAAGGCGGGTGCAAAATTCTCGAGTGTCACGATTTCCTCTCCGCTCTCGGTCCTCCCCCTCCTCCGTGGCCATTATCGCGAGCTTCCGTCAATTATGACCACAGCGAGTGCGAAACCGCTGCATAGCGTGAAATTGAAAACTATCGCGTATGTAAGGCAAGGATGCAACGCCTTCGTTCGCTCCGAGTATTTTGAACTCTACGAGGAACGCGCGTTGACGAAAGTAACGAACGCCGAGTGGCAAGGAGGAGAAAACGTCAAACGGCACGTCTTGAAAGCACCGACCCTTATCCGAGGACGAGCTTGCGGCCACCCTCCCCTATTTTTCACCCGCAACTCCTAAGTGAACTCTGTACGGCATAACGGTAGTGGCGGGCACTTCCACCATCACTGCGCTGCATCTCCACAGTCATTTGAAAGGGAGAATTGCGGAATTCTATGCACCTTGTTCAACGCTATCACCGGCAGCTGAATATGTGCAGCGCGATATTCTGTATGTATACAATAACGTGCGACCCGAGTTGCGGAGAATTTCTTCACAGAGATATCGCGTTTTCGAATGAGGTTGAAGTCGGTAACGTTACTTTAACGATGCGCGGTTAGGAAAATCGTTACCTCGCACCCTTAGGATTGTCTGGAATTCATCTAGTGAATCGTAACGAAGAAAACACGTAATAATTTTATATAAATATTACGCAATAATTTTGTCAAAAATTTTTGTAAACTGATTCCAATTTTACAGTTGCAATTTTATTTTATTTATTTTAACTGTAAAATTAAATCAATGATTTTAGGTTAATCTTAAAGTAATGACCTTCAAAATTTGATATGAAATTGAATTGTCTGGACCATAGTACATCATTTTTAAAGTCAGCGTAACGTTAATGAAACGGTACGTACTTAATAAACATCGTGATGCCACAACATTATAAGGATTGTCTAAAATTGGGTGAACCGATGATTAAATGAAAAATACAATCATATTGGGCCGGCTCAACTTATAATTCAAAGACATTTTAAAGTTGAAAAACGGTGAATTTTTTATCGACATATCGTCAATGTCGTCAATAATAACGGTACACTAATTTTAGATACGGACTCTATACACTGATGAATTTTACTCGTGAAATTCGCGGGGGACCGTAATTATTATTATCATGATTACTGTGGTATTCGTAGAGAAGGAATTCGTTTAATGATTACCAAGTAAAATCAGCAATAAAAACGAATCAAAATCGAATGAATTGTATTTAAATTAATTAACACTGCAAATTGCGGGTCTTACCGCTGATTCATTGTATCACGAATAGTAAATTTTTGGTTTTATTTGACAAAAAAAAAAGATCTCGTTCCGCCGTATTTATTATCGCCATATGCGGCTCACACAAATAAACATCGGTTACCTCGATAAATTTCTCCGTATACCGCAATTTTCTGCAGCTATTTGAATTTCATTTCGACCAGATATTATATTATAAATATACGTAGTTTCACGGTATTTTTAAAATAAAAATAAACATGTGCTCTTAGCCGTAGGTATACTATTACGCGGATTAGTCTGTACAAAATTAGTTTCGTACAAATAAAAATGAGTAAAGAAGAAAGAAAAAACAGTAGCTTGTATTGGAATCGTTCAGGTTGTACGCTGCTAGTCGCCGGCAAAACTGCTGAATATAACAAATTGAATGCTACCTTGCGACCGAGCCAATTGCCGTGTAAGTCGCGCGTTGAGCGCAAATTAAGAGCAAGGCAAAAAATAGCAATAATACGATATTTATCCACGTAACCTATCGCAGCTGTGACAATTAGCCAAAAGTTAGTGAATAAATCTTTCGCCGCACGCGCGGCTACAATACGATTAAATTATATGTGTAACGGCAGAAATCGGTGAAAATTCATCATGCATTATAGTGCAAAGTGACGCAAGGGTCTTGAGAAACCAGGAATTACCTTGAGGGTCCGAAAATAGTTCCTACTGCTTAACCAGGCGTATAAGACATGTGTAGATATATATCGTTCTTTCCCATCCTTCAACCCTTGCTTAATTTTCACCTCGTCCAAATTTATACCGCATCACGTGTACCATTATATATATATATATATATATATATATATATGCGTATGTACATATGAGAGCTCATTGTATTCTTCCATCTGGGTGTTCATTGTAAACTCGTGCATGATATACGTGAAGAGAAACGTGCATGTAGGTAATACACCTTCGCATGTATACACCCACATCCATTAACGCGGAACGTTATTAGGTACAACGAATTTAAAAATAACCTGTTTGACCTAAAATTAAGTAAAGTTCCGCGGAACTTGACTGTCCGAATAGATTTCTTTACCCCATTGTGAACTTGATAATGGCCCCGCGCGAATTTACAATATGATTATTATACCTTGAGCAACGTTCAGCCCCTGAACGGAACCACCCTTGCTGACGTATAATACAGTCGACGTGAAACGTGACTTGAGCGACGAAAAGATGAACCATCGAGTGAACGAATTCGCGTTGAAAGAATGACTATGTATACCTAACGCGTTATTACGCAATTAAACGTGAAAAGATTATCAACACCGTATAATATCACGTATAATTTATTATACTTGTAGATTATCTATAAAAACATTATTTCCTTCATAATACTAGAGTTTTTGATTTACGCGCAGTGAATATTATCCGCTCACACGATGCGTATGATAAATTAAGCACGCTTGATAATGAAGGGAGAATGCAACGGGAGAATTTTCGGGTACAACAATCTCGTAAAAGAAATCACACCCTGGTGATGTTGCAAAGTCTGGACGAACGCACAACGCGAGTAGTCCACCACGACCACGTGCTTTCGCGTAGAGTTAGGGGGACTTTGACGAGACCTTAGAGCCGAGCTCTGTGTATATTCGAAATGTGGAACACGATCCACCCTAGACGCGATAATAAGCCCTCGCCGTTAAGGGAAAAAAGGGTGAATCCTAACACGTGTACTAGCAGACGCCTCGTCGGTTTTCGTAACGCGAATATTGATGTATCGATGTCTGCATACATCCTCGCAAGGTTCATAGAATCGGCGGAAGATTGAGAAGAAAGAATATAGTCGAATCTCAGGGGCGAAGCTAATTTCTTCGAGTAAGAGAGGTTTCGTCTTATTAAAGTTTTCCAGTTGTAGACGCTGACCGAAACAATATACGACTTATAACGGCTCGTAAAAATTCGTCAAATATAGTGGAGATATTCTTCACTTTATTGCGTCCATACAAGTTATATACGAAATGTGACGTTCTTGTTTGTAAAAATTCACCATTTACAGTATCACTAATCATATACTACATGCGCGGTAAGGTATGGTTGTTCACTCACAATCAGTTACAGGGTTTTGGAAAGAATCTAATATTTTACGATTTGAGTTTTCGTTTGCATGTCATTTCTAGAGAAACTGTGATCCGGAATCACTAATCCATGTGACTAACAAGCATTAGCTCGTGGGATGCAGGTTGTGCAGGACGTGCATTCTTCAAGTCACTGAATAAAACGCTTCGCGTTATAGAGGTCGAGTATCTTTAAATTTGAATTACAGAGGCAAGATTGAAAATAATAAACCTTGATACGTTCGGAAAACTTCGAGTTGTTCTCTGTTTTTTCTTCGAATTACAGGGGTTTTTGCAAGGGAACAAACCGAATCTCAGACATGTGGAGGTTTTCGAGTTACAGAGGTTCGACTGTATATATAATATGTGCTGTACGTATACCAAGGCGAGCTTCGAAAATCAGTCTTCCATCTCATTTTTACGCGTGATGCATTGAATGGTGAGTTTGACACGTGATAACGTTAGATCGACGTCGAGTGACGCCCACTATTAACGGCTGTCGTTGAACATCAGCACGCAGGCTTCGAGAAGACCAGTGTATATAATACGGACCGGCATTGATGTACAAATTCAGCTTCGCTTCGTTGTAATTATTAATGCCTGATCGAGAGCTTAATTCAGCTTATAATATATGTATGTACCAAAAACATCATCGACGGAAATAAAGATTGAGACATTTCCAAACTAATGTATCGGCTCATTGATCGCTGAAAATTCAAGCGATCTGTGTACGAAAATTTCCTGCTAGGATCGTAACGAGCGATTCTAATGAGAAAATGTGGAGTACTTGATGAAATCTTTGGTGATTCGCGAATTAGTGAGAAATGACAATGGTGAGGAAGCGGGATGATGCTTGAATTAGATGATCGTTAAATAACAATAAAGGATACTTTGTTTGAGAAGGATACAAAGCGATACTGGTTGTATCGAAAGAGAACTGAAGGCCAACTGAGGTTTGACACAATAAAGAGAATACATGGATGATACACGGATATGATTTTGCGATATCGGACGATACGCGAAATGTACAGCAGACAAGCGACTAGATTTAAGGTGGAAACGGACGTGTAAACATTGAACGCAAGTGCGATTACGACTTCACATAGCTACAGTGAAATGACTTTAACTTGAACTGTTCCATCGCTAGTTTACGCAAACGATGTATGTAAACTATAAACAAATGATCATCTAACGACAAGATCTTCGAACGAAAGGTGTTTATAAACCGTAAGATTAAACGAATAGTACCTGCGTTTCACGGAGTGAAGGAAAGTAAGAGTGAATAAAAATCGTAGAGGCGGTTTGTGGAAAGGACGCGATGCTGAAGTCGGTAACACTAATGTATCGAAACGTTGAATCAAAAATACAATTTCGCACCTTTAGAATACCTGAACAAGTTGAATTTACAAAATCTGAGTTTGCCGATGCTGTATCAACAGTAGGTATACTAAATTTTAAGTAATCCTAAAGGTAGCAAAATAACGACTTCTACCAAAGATGCATTATTACAATAACGTTGCAAACTTCAGTCTGAGGAAAGGGCGCCGTTTGTGCAAAGAGACTGGCAGCGGGATGTTAGATGGACGAGGATAGAGTGAGAAGTGGAAAAAGCCGGTGCGGGACAGACGAAAGACGTTCAGGGCACGAGCGGCGTGTCTCGAGTTGGTCAGTCGTTCGTTTCTGCATACACCGTGTAATATGTATAGTGTAAATGCCCTCGCGGTATAGAGAGAACCGAAATTATTACGTTCTCCTGGCGAGTGTCCAAAATCCCGCTGCCTGCCCCTGTCTATGGATTATTGCAACACCCGGCGTCGTCGTCGTCTCTTGGCCTACATTGATTAACACAGGTCGCAAGCCAGCTAACGTAAGCAAGCGAGCTTGTCGGTAAGCTTTAGACGAGTAGAATCGACGCTCCCGAGTGCAACCCCTATTATTTTTAACCGGACGGCGAGTCGTCGTACAGTTTGCGGTTACATTTAGAGCGATTATATGCACGACGGACGATCGTAATTATTCTCATTGTTATTTATTATAATTATAACAGGTGACCGCGTGTCGGAGATTCGCGTCAGAATCACGCGCGCTCACCAAATATCCGATTTACTAATTATAGTACGAAGCGATTTGTTCTCTAACAATAAGCTCCCGTTACGAAACGTTTCCCGGTGTGCGTTTGGCGGTTCCGAAGGCCGTCCAGAAAGCTCGAATTCAACGTATTTCCCCGTTGCTCTCGATCACCTTTTTCGCATCGCTTTCCGCAGGCTGACGCGTCAGGCAGTCTGGCGGTCGTGACGCCTCGACACGAATCTCACGAAATAAGGGACGATACCGGCAGCAGAGCGAATGTAACCGGATTTCAAAAACGTTCGATAAACACCCTCGACGACCTTCTCCCTTGTGCGACAGCCGTCAATGCCTAAGGTGCGTTCGTAGGTACGTTAGACACAAACGGAAGCTGCGATGACAGTTCTTTGACAGCTGACGTGCACCTAACGCAATGAGGAGGAGGGAGGGACACCGCCGACATTAATTCAAGGGGGGTAAAAACGAGCTCGCCTTTGAAGCAAATAAAACAGCGGCGAATCGTCGCAGAGATATCTACGGCTATTTAAACAGTATCTACGTGTAGTAGGTAACGTGATCTAGGATAGATTTGTAACCACCTTGCTTACGAACGGGCATATTATCGCCGCGGCAGCGATACTCCGGGGTTGATTCTTGCTCTTGCGGAGGGGGGAGGGGCGCTAGGCACTGCACCCTGGAGCTAGTGGTTGAAAACCTGGTCTCTTCTCGCACCGCTCCTCCTCAATGATAGCCGGTATAAGCCCCACTGACACTTGGGCCGGGCGGTCGACGGTGCATCGACGATTAAGATTGATGATACTGACGATAGCCCACTGAATTAATACACCTCGAGAGAAAAACAAAAAAACAACCACCGACAACCGAACGTCGTCGAACCGTCGTCGCTCTTTGACTCGCGAAAATTTCTTCTATCACTGTGGCTTTATTTCGTTGCTTACAAATTATACACGCGTCCTGTGGTTAACTTTTTTTTACTTTCGTTTCTTTTTTTTTCCTTCTTTGTGTTATATTTGGGCTTGTTTCTATTTATTTGTTTATTTTTTCCTATTATCTTTTCGAGTCGATTTAATATATATAAACACACACACCGTAGGCCCTCGCCAATATGGCGTCACGCGAGTTTAGCAGCCGGAAAACTGACTACGGACGATGGTTTGATTGGTCGATCGTACACCCGTGACGTCAGACCCCAATGCGGGGTACGAAACTCAACGTAGCCAGCTTCGGAGCGTCAGCCACCCTTCGTCGCTGCTCTCCGACCTATATAGCTATACTCGCGAAGGTTTCGCGATAATTTACTTACACTCTACGGCCCCAGGAGCGCTACCCTCGGGCCAGAGCTCGCCGCTCTCTCGGCAAACCCCTGGAACTAAACAACCCCGAATACGGTGTGGCGGGAATTTCAAACACGGAATTAGGCTGTGGTTGACTAAAACCTTTTGCCCCTTGTCTCAAATTTCTAGGTTTTCTTGCGTCGATTACAAAATTTGGACAGCAAAGACTTGGATGGATTGTAATGATATTATTTATTAATATGGTATTTATAACAATCATCGAATGCTATATTATCTGTAATATGTATAATACTATAATAAAGTTTAATAGACACCAATAAACATATTTACAAAGCGTTACATGAATTAATTAATTTATGATTTTAACAGGTTTAAAGAAGGCAAGTACGGTGCAAGTGTAAGTACGAAATTTAGAATGACGCGCTCTTCCAAATTTTTACTAATAACGATTTTTACTATTTTTTTTTTTTTGTCTGACGACTTTTAACGTCAATGGAAATCGTTGCAACGTGGACCTTACTTTTTTATTTCTTAATCCCTTGAATGATGAACAATAAAACACAAATATTAGAAGAATCTCTACACACGCTATTGAAATATTTTCGCACAGGTTTTCACGCCTGCGCTTGCTGCCAGCACCTTGATTAAAATACAAAGATTCTCTAATACTAGAGAAAGTAGACTGCTATCGTGAAATAGTATTTAAAAAGTTTTCACCGCGTCAATTTAGATCCCGAAAAAAATTTAGAAGTTCGGTCTGAGTCTCCATGTGGTTAGTCTGCGCGTGTAACCAAGACCTCCCAATGCTGGAATCGTTCTGTACAGATTTTGATATTTTGGTTTGCGTTTCCGTAGACACCGTAGCATCACTGATTTGTGGCCACGCAGTCTGAGTTTGAATGTCGGAAAAGCCCAAATCTGAAAGTAGAATTTCGTCCGAAGTTTGGGTGCACGTGTTGCTGTACAAGAGTTCATCCATATTCTCAAAGCTCTCGGTGGTCTGGGTCTCCGTATTGGAACTATAGGTGAAGGAGGTATCCTGGTCAAAGAGCTCCCGTGTAAACGCGAGCTCAGTCTGCGTTTCAATACTGCTAAATTTATTATCAAACATCTTTTCCATCAGTAAAGAATCCGTGTGTCCGACGCTACCTATCCGCGCGAAGGAGAGAGTATTACCGATCGAATTATCTTCAATGTATTGAATGTTGTTGAGATTCGTAGTCTGGGAACCAGAATGCATTAGCGTAGGCTCATCGTGGTTATAAAATATATTTAGATCGGTTTGGGTTACATTTTCGTTCAGATCCTCGAGGAAATTTTCTTCGTTCGTCTGAGTACCCGATGTGTTCTTCACCTCCCAAAGATCCTGCAAACCGACGTCGTGACTCAAAGGCAATGGACTGTTTGAAAACAGATTTTGAGTCTCAAAATTATCGGCAAAGTTCAAATCCTCCTTCAGTATCGTGGAGTTTAAATCCTTGGGCAGTTCGCTCTTCCGACATTTCCAGTCTTTCAACATGTGTGAACTTGATTCTTGCTGCGTGGATTTCGTCATGATGTAACGCTCGTTTGTCTGCGTTTCTGCAGATGTTTTATGATGCTTCTCC
This sequence comes from Neodiprion fabricii, assembly GCF_021155785.1. Classification (NCBI taxonomy): domain Eukaryota; kingdom Metazoa; phylum Arthropoda; class Insecta; order Hymenoptera; family Diprionidae; genus Neodiprion; species Neodiprion fabricii. The sequence goes on from NC_060239.1 coordinate 7,283,064, forward strand.
GTTTTCAAACCACCTGTCTGAGTTTGTTGCGATATCCTACGCCTTGCTGCCCCACTTTTCAACGGACTAGACACTTTTTTTGCCCTCTTAAACTCATCCGTCTGCATAGCTGCGTCGCAAGTTACCTTCAGTTTTCCATCCATCAAATAAGTATAAGTATTAGACCCATCTATGGAATTTGGCAAGATATTAACCGGCTTGCCGACATTAACAATTGTGACTTGAACAGCTGGTAATGTCTTCAATTTTGTCTTTCTGTAATCATATTTATGAAGAAGGAATGATTCACATCAAAATCCAAGAGTGCTCGCTGAAATTGATGGGATGGGACATTCAGGATACGGTTTTCAGATACTTATCTTTGGGTAGATGAAGGCCAGAGGATAAAAAATGTTTCAACAAAATTCTTTACAAACGGATAACAACATTCACTGTGTATTTACTCAAAAGTGCTTGAGCTAAACCCATGTTTAATGATACACAGAGAAATAATATTAGGTAGATGGGTTTCCATTCTGCCGTATATTTTTTTTCCTTCTTCAATTATTGTCTATGCTTTTTCGCTCAGTGATTTAAATCCAAACACGATTATCCAATATCACGATAACTTATGCTCAATTTTTTGTAATAATACAGGTGCCATATCGCCAGAGAGAATAAAACGAATCCAAATATTTAGGTACACAAGAGAATATGGAGAACAATTAGAGAATATCATTTATAATGAATATTGACGAGAGAAAATCAGGGAAAATGAGGGATGAAGAAGTAGGGAAAATCTAAGATATCAATACGGTTTCAAGCTGCATACAGTGGGAGTATTCCAAAAGTTGATATATTTGAGAATCTTTGCAGAAATTGAAGATTCTCAGAACTCTCGAAGACCCAGACTCAAATAACAATCTTTCATAGATAATTTAGTGTTTAATAAAGGCTATAATACTCACTTGAGTAAAAGTTTGTATTTGTTGTCTATGACGTGCTTGTAGCGTTTGGCATGTGTAAGTAGAGCTTCGTAAGTTGAGAATACTTTGAGGCAATTGCAGGTGAATTGCACACCGCATATCCTAACGTGAGCATCCTTGGCAGCCTCGGTTGAAAAACATTTGGAGCATTGCGTACACATGAAGGTTTTAGCTGCGTGTACCTTGAGGTAATGCTGTAATGAAAAGAGCAAGATCGGGGTCAGACTACTTCCGAGTGATTAAGTTCAAGATTGGAAAGGAGAAGGGCATTACGATCGGAGCGAAACCTAACCTGTTTAAGGTACTTCATAGTTGTGAAGTATCGTTCGGATTTAAGAGCGTATACGCAGGAGGAAACGGGGCAGTGATACTGTATGTTTTTCTTGTCATTTTTCGCCAAGTTTCCCTGCTTGTGAACCTTAAGATCGTGGAGTCGGAGTCGAGGCTCGTTTTGAAATACAAGCCCGCATTCCAGACATCGGACACTCTTTACTATCACACTCAATTCCTCTGGCGACGGGCATATCGTATTAACCAAAACTTCCGCCTCCATCGCGATCGCTGTAATTTACGAAATACGCCGGCGAACCGTAATACTTATCCATCCGTCAGTTGTTTATTTCATCAACCCCGCGGCCAAAGTGGTTTTATTTTGTCCGCCATTTGTTTACTCGGCCACGAACTAACTCCTCGCCCTCCTCTTTTACAGAATCGATGCGTTGTGTTCATTTCGCGAACAAGTGAATACACGTTGAGTGAGGGTCGTCAGAGAGCCAGCCTTGGGCAAATTTAAGTATGGCTGTCATGACCAGAGAGTCGAGGTACTAGGCAGTAGGTAACCGACGGTAACCTTAAAAACTTCTTGGAGTTTGCCGGTAAAGAATAACGCGGAGGCGCGTTTTGTCGGTAACTCAAGGATTTCTCTTTTAGTCTAAAACGTGAGATAGAAAAAAAATAAGACATCGATGTCGGCATTGCGAATTATATACTTAACGGCAGTTCCTTAAAATATCAACAACTTGTTACATTGTTTAGACCCCGCGACTCTTATTCACGACAGCTTTTTGTGCGTATGTATGTAACTGTCACAAGTAAAGGTGACAATTTTGTCAATACACTTCGTATTCATTTTTATTTCCCTTACAATTAACAGGCCCGAAATACTGAAAGCGTGAGATTCAACTAATTTCTCATTCATTTGTCACTCATTCGTTCAATTATACATTATTCAGCAGTGGTCACTGATCTCTGGATCAGTGGTTGTGGTTGATATTTTGAAGCTAATGTGCTTGACGAAGAAAAAATACCCAATCAGCGTTTAACACAACTGCTTGCTCGGTAAGAAACATTGTGTGTCGAGAATGACACACACGCTCGTGCAGCATAAAAATCGCTGACTAAAAATTGGAAGGACACGATTATTTCATACTTGATGGATGTATTAACTCATTTTACCTCGTGTACATACATAGTGATTTGTGTACAAAAAGTTTACAAGTCTTTAAAATTTGCAAGATGATAATGTGATGATAGAAAATCGTAAATCATACTGAGCTTACGATCTACTAGAGTTTGTACGAATTACCCATACGTTTTTCAGATGACTCTTGGTTTTTTTTTAAATAGGAGGCATATTTTGTACGATATTGAGTTACGGATGTTATTTCGTTAGTATTTGGATTGTAAAATAACTGTGTTAAGAATACGTTAGCCGCTTTGTTATTGATATCATTGTATGAGAAAATCAACGATTAGATGTAATAATCCACGGAAAAAATTTAATCAATAAGTATATTACACACATACAATATCAAAAACGTTACTTTGTATGCCGGCGATTCTTACGTTTGAACTTTCACATAGCCATTTCACACTGAAACTTTTCTGTTTACTCGCACTCCTATGATAGGAGGTTAACAGTAGGCCTATATTAAAATGTAACTTACCTAAATTCCTATAAATAAATCCCCAAATAAATATACACTGTAACGTTGCATTTGCAAGGTGATAACTAAACGCGTCACCGTTTGTTGCATGCAACATGTAAATATTCATCCGACACACACTTGATACAAACAAGTGTATCTTGTACATCAAGACGTTGCACCAAGAGAAATTCAACTCCAAATTGACGTAATTTTAGTGCTTAATTTTGGGGGCAAGATATAGTTCTTGACGCATTTTTATTCTTGCCTTTTAATTAAGCGTCTAAAATATATCGTCAATTACAAATATATCGTCAGCTGTTTTAATTGAGAATGGATCAATAGTTGAGCTTACTATGACTTTGGGTAAGGATTTCGTTCGGTGAAAAAGTCTCTCAGGACAAAGACCTGTCCTATTGTTGTAATCAGAATTGCTAAGGTCTCCATAACCGACCACCACATCACTCGCTCGTTAAGATCTTCGGCCCGTTTTCGACCCTGCGCTTCTCGCAGTCTGTGATGTGTCTGGTAGTCCAAAATACTGTTCAGATTTTGGTGCACCTCCTGCGCAGACGACTCCATCTATAAAGCAAGAAGATAATCGCTAGCTATTCAATAATCTTGGATAATAAATTTCAAGTATAATTACGAATTCACTGATGTTTCGCAACTTACGATGAATAAAATAACGAACCCACCTGAGTCATAACCGTGACATGCTCGCCAAGACCAGGCAGAGGGAGTTCATCTCCGACCTGAAAGTCCATGTACACAAGCTTGTGCGAAAAGGTCGAAAACTCGTTGCTGAAGCAGGCTTTATAGACCCCGGATATCGTCGGTGTAAACGTGTGCGAATCAAACTGCGTCTTCACCTGACGATATATTATCTCCTTGTTCGGCGCCTCCAGTGTGACGTCAACATCGTACTGGCCACCGGTCACTACCTAGGAATCAAAGAGAATGAGACGTTGGTTGGTTGTCAAAACAACCGACGAACCTACAAATGTTCCCAGTCGCCCCTCCCTTTGGGTTCGAGGTTAAGGTTAAGGGCGCTGATTGTGATTTTGGAGGGATATCGGTAGTGGATTTATCCGACTTACCTGGAACTCGAGGGTCGACGATACGTTCTTCTCAATGTCCTGGTAAAAGCACTCTTTGGCATTATCCGGCAGCTCGAAGGTTAGTTCTACGCTACTCGCGTCGAATACGGCACCTAGAAGCGCACCGAGCAGGAACCACGTCATCCAGTAGTCCATGTTGCGCGGTGATTTAGCGGCCTATCAAATTCGCATTTAAACTCGTATAATACCCGGCAAATACCCAGCCCGCAGTCCTCGATCGAACTCGGCAAACGTTACTAATATGTATGAAACGATCCGTCTTAACGTGGCCGGAAGAAGACAGTCAGCCGATCTTCAAAGTTCGAAGTTCTACTTCAACCTGAACCTAACTTCTCACCATGGAAGTGTAAGGATATAGAGTGGGGAGGGTATAGGCGCTCGTATAACTGAAGTGTCTCACTATTAAATAGAGAAAAAAGATCAAAACCGACCTTCTTTCTCTCTGGTGACGCATGCGCAGCGGTATAAACGTCGTAGCCGTCGTAGCTATTTGCAACTGCGTATGCGCCGGGAGAAAAAGAAAGCTAGTACTCTTACATTCTCTCTCTCGCTCTTACTCGTTTCACTACTCGACGAGTCCATCGCCACCTCTCGGCGAAACGGAGAAGCGCTTATCGCGCGGAAATTTTGTCCACCCTCCGCCGTCCGACACGTGTCTCAACTCGCGCACTTGACGTATCAATTCGACTGTAATGGACTCAATTTTACGCGTCGTGACTTCGCCGCGCATCGATTTCGACGGGGGGAGAACGACGACGATGTCTTTGGGGTTTTGGAGGAGGACAACGACTTCTGCCTTACTGAATTTCCTCTTAAATCGTCGAGCGATCTGGGTATAGATCAAAGATCGAGAATGACGGCTGAACCGAGGGAACGAGCCGCAGCTATCGTGATACAGAAATGTTGGCGGAGATACTCGTTTAGAAGCGAATTGTCAAGCCTCAGAGATTTTCTGGCTAAATACGCCGGTTCCAATTACTCCGTAGCGTTTCTCAGGCTAGTCAATTCGCGGGAAGCCTGTTTGGTCGACCGAGCGAGCGGGACTCGCCTCCGCTTCAGATTCTCCGGGGAAACTTTTCCGCCTGTGGTTGTTTACAAGATATTTACGAAACTACCGGTCATCCGTGTCTCCTGCGCGTGGAATAACGAAATTGAAGAGAGCCAGGCGGATATAATGATCAAGCCCGGCGAATCGCCCGTGAAAAGTAACGCGAACGATTGGCGGCCGTTCCTCATCACCTCCTCATCGCGAAGAGGAGGAACCGGAAGTTCAGCTTTTGCGACGAAGCGTCGCGACGAACGCGTAATTAGATCAAATCGCAGATCAAAGTTAGAGATGATTAAACGACTTTATGAGCTGGGGAGGCACGGCGAATGGAAACCGGAAATGGCCCATGGAAAATGAAATGACTTTATTCACTGTGATCGTCAAGATTTTGATCTCTCAAAAGCCGATGCGAAGAGCTCGCGTCGACTTATCTAATCCGATGAATGGGCGCCAGCAAATTTTAAATTATAATTGAAATTCGTGGCATTACTCGTACCGCACATTATACCCTAATCACAAATTATCACGCTATTATTTAGCAAATTGTCAAGTTTTGTACCAAGAAAATCAATAAAGATATATTGTAATGAACATTGCAGATGGTTCAGGAATCGACTATTCTTCACTTTTTGCGAACTTTGCGATCGCTCGAAAAACATTGCGAATTTTTCCCTCCGTCTATTCTACCGCATGATCCAAGATCCAGAGCACTCGTATGAAATCTCTGTGACGCAGTGCTAAACCGGGCTCTGTGGGTGCAGTTATCGGTCCAACACGAGCCAAGAAACTGCGCAGAGTTTGGACGAGTTCCAGCCACTCCGATATCGTTTCAAAAGCATCCCACATCCGATTGCCCAATTAAAATATCGTCTGTAGCGTATCAGAGCTAGCCGACGATCAATCGAGCAGCACGCGTTGCGACGATGAACGCTAATTGTAGGCATACGGCAGGAAAAAGAGCAGACCAAAACGAATCGTTTGGCAACTGTGCTCTTTTCTTCAGGCGTTCTCCTTGTTATCATTTATTTTTGTAACTTTCTTTCATTTCCATGCAAAATATGACTTTATTTATCATATTTTAGGCGTCAGACGTCGACGCGACCCTCACCTGAATCGCGTAAAGCAGAATACCTGTACTTACAAGCTACACACGGACAGACGTTTATATTATACATACATAAGAACGTTTTTGTATACATATGTTATACAACGCTGGGTGGAATTCTGGTTCGAAATGGGAAAGGGTCGTGAAACGTTGCGGGGCGATTTAGATGCGCATAATATAAAACATGTTACACGTGCAGAGTCCGTCGAGTTTCCAGTATACGGTTATATCCCCGCTGCTTATTTATTATTACTCACCTACGGATACGAAAACGTCTTCTCTATTATGGATGACCTTACCCTTATATACCTGCCTCGTATTTCACAGTCTGCATCGCAGAGCGGGCGTAGTGAGAAACTGGTAATCTTACCTGCGAAATATGACTGTTACAAGTATCTTGGTATATGTGTAGATAACTTATGTATCGATCTATGTTCTTGCCGATGTTCAAACATTTTTCAAAACAGAATCCTAGTTTAATCTTACAGGGTCGCGATCATTTTCAAACTATTTGCCCACGATAAGAAACGTGACTGCGTTCACCTTTTCCGAAAATTCAAGCTGCACCAACTGTGAATTCTTATCAATTTATAGATTTTGCCAGGCAAGTATACGAGCCAAACGGATAATAATATTCAGCAATTCTTCATAGATCGATGGGTAGGAATATCGTTAAACACTGTACCATTTTCGACGGGTGAACGTCATTGACTAAAAGTTACGAACTGTACGAGTCGTGAAAGATACGGGTTCTCTCATTACTCCGTCGTTTTAATTGCGTTTTATTGCCTTCCTTTTTATTTCCATCTCCACGAAAACAGTCAAGTAAAAAGTTTTCCCCCCCCACGATTGCACGGAGGTATCGCGGAATTGGCGATGCAGAACCGCCTCGAACATGCCAGGCGTCGCGGCGCCGCCAAGGCTGCGAGCTTAAGGGGCTGTGGGAAGGGGATGAGGGGGAGTATAGCTAGAGGAGACGACGATGGGAGTGAGAGAACCTTCGGAGGTGCAAGGGAGGAGAGAGCAGCATGGCAGGCCTAGAGTGGAAGCCAGTGGAAGCCAGTGAAAGCAAACGACGCCGGGCGTCGGTCGAGGAGGGGAATTCGTCCCTCGGCGGCGGGAAACCATGCGTGACCTCCTGGTTCTCGGGCACATCGCGGCATTCGCGGCCCGAAGCGGACACCAGTGGAGGGACCGCGTGACACCGGAATGCAAGTGAGGGGTTCGGGTCGCGGCTCGACAATCTCTGATATCCACCCCAATTCGAAGAATACAATCGAACTATCACTCGCGATTAGAGTCGGCTCGATCGCTTTGTCGCATTTATCGATGCCCGTACGCTGATTCGTACGATCGTTTAAACCGGCAGTGCGCGGTTCGACGTTGTCATTTTTCGTGATCCTCTAACAGTGCACTTCGACTTGAGTTCTGTACTGATCGGAAAACTTAATTATTATTGTTCGTGCCGACAGCTCCAAGGCTGTAGAAGAGTTGAGAATTGTAACAGTTTCGAGGCTTGTTCGACAGGACTTATCTCACTTCTCGAGGTTTTCAAGAGCGTGAGAGATTCGCAACAAGGTATGTGTTCGTGAATTAGAGCAAATACTATGATATAGGTATAAGTGTATTACTTTGTTTAATACTATGCATTTTACACAGCGTGGCTGAAGATAGTAACGTTGTCAAAAAGATAACTTTTTTTTTTTTGTTACAATTTTGAAATTATTTTAAAAGAGTCAAGTTTCCAAAAGTATCGATATGCTTTGCTTTTTATCGATTTACAATAACGTTCTATATAATTCAAACTTGTCGAAAAAAAACACTTTGTAACATCGTTAGGATTGACTGTCAAAATTTCAATAGCATGTTTCGATATCAACTGCGAATTTTACTGATCCAAAATAGAACGCAGAATGATTTATTACGCTGGGCAAGAAAATGTTGACGAACATTATACGATAAGGTTAAATTTCAAGTCCGCAGCTTCTGCGTTTCTTTCTGGAGAGTGTAATCAAAATTTTAGGTAACAGATTTCTGCTTCAAATGGAAATGAAAATAATAAATATAACAATACTTAATCAAGTACCAGTCCACTTCATTGGTCGAGGTTGTAAGAATGTAGAATACTGGGTTTCTGGGTTTATTGTTAAAAACAGAGTTTCGTTCAGCAAATTAATTTTCACTACTATTAAAATATTATGCATTTTGTACAGGTTTCTACACGCTGGAGCGTGTTTTTAAAACTGCACCAATTTCACGATAAAGATTTCATGCCGCTTACAATAATATCACAAAAGTGTTTGCAGTTGGAACAACTATTTCGCAGTCGAAATTTTTCTAACTGATTTCGTTTCAATTCAAAATAGATAAAAATACACTTACTTTTCCTGAGTGTGTATTTGTCGAATTATAAAAATAAATAATGCAAAATACGTCAACGGAGAATGAAGTTGGGTTCAATAAGATATCAGAATCACGTTGAATTCCAATTTCTCTCAACAATCAAATCGCAATATGCGATTCGTGCAACGCGTCGACGTCGCGTAACGCGTAGTAAAAGTCGGACCGTAATATTTCTGTGCCCGGAGTGTTATTTTTTGTCCGAAGTTGCATAATTGGGTGAGGTAACGTTTGTCATCTCGACTTCTCGTCGTGTACGCGTGTAAGAGCACGACGTCTATTCATCTAGCAGACACCGCACAGCTAGCTCTCGCTCTCAACTCGCTCCACGCTTTCAAAGAGGTCCGTCCACCTTGCACATCTCTCGCTCTAAGGATATATTTATAGAACACTCAACTCGTTGAGATCTTAGAAACGATTATAGGAATCTGGAAACGCTGTTACGCCTCCACTCGTCCCAAGATAATTCCATCTTTTGAGATGTCGGCTCGACGCACGTTCCACTCTCTTCGATCCCTTTCGTAGTCTCACAGTATTATACCCATAATGTTGTACAGGAACGGCGTGCATGCGATCACCGCTGGCGGCGATATCATCCACGCAGCACGTTCTTCAGCTCTTATTATTATCTGGATCCCGCGTACATGTGAGGAGATAAGAAAGACAACCAAAAAAAAACCAGAAGAAGAAAAAAAAAAACGGAGAAGATTCACCCTCGGGGAGAATCGGCAGTCCAGCTGCGATTCCTAAGCCTCTTTTATGAGATTAGAGGGAAGACGGCAATAAGCCAACTACAGCGACTCTAAGCGTCGTGTATACTGATATTCTTTTCGTAAGAAATTCGAGTCAGAGGTCGAGCAAGTGTTCAAATCATTTTTTCGCACTGAAGTACAAATAGCACAGGTCTGCAATCAAAAAACTGCACACATTTTTTGTACCGATTTTTATAGATTTATACTTACTGAAACCGGGAAAAATGGTGAAAAAATTCTTATTTCTTGAACTCGTGTTTGTTGTTTCAATTAAAGTGAAACTCTCGGTTAACTCGAAATCTGGTATCCTATTCTGGTTCCAAAAATCCTATGCAAAAGTTATTTCTTACTTTCATTTAATGGGTAGTAGAGTGAGACACAAGATAAATACAAACAGAAAATGGAAAGCGGTAGCGTGTTCAGAGAAGTATCAAAGAGAAGAAAAAAAAGTTAATAGGCAAAGAATGAACACGGAATGTTGAGTACATAGATTTGATGAAGAAATTGTTTTTTTAATTTTATAAGAAATATTGTTCAGCTCGTTGTAATGAAACGGTGGTTTTTTCAAGCGAACACCTTGTATTTTGCAAAAATACTGTACGTGATGGAGGAAAATGAAAGTGATTTTTGGATTCAGGAAACCCGAAAACGTAACATTTACCAAAATCATCCAATTCGGATGAGATAAACTATTTTTTGCAGGCCTGTGATAATTGTTCCAGTTTCAGATCACAAGTATTGCAAGGCTTTTTTACTCCGAACATTGAGTGCAAATTTCGAGCACCTTACAGATTCCGTACCTCGAGAAGCGTTTCTCACGACGAGAATCGGAGCTGAAAGTTAATTGCCGAAGTCTATTGAAGCGTCGCTCTGTAAATTTTCAACAAAAACGCTCTGGGCCCCAAGGAGAGAGAGCAGACACAGCGTAGTAGTTCGGGTGTTGCGTTCGTTTTTAACTTCCACGGGTATAACACCGACAGCCCAAGTAGGATAAAAAGATCAAGGCTCTAGGATCGAACTGGGTCAGCAGGGCTAATTCAAAGTTACTCTTATCGCCGGCACCGAGGCCCGAACATTCTCTGCCCAATTTTGTCCTCCCTCTTTGATTGCGAGCCGCGCTGCAGCGCGGTAATTGCTTTCGGACAATATCTAGTCCGGCTGAACCTGTAATTCACTCGTCAGTGGTGAATGACGACGAATCCACTCGACCTTTACTCGCGTCTCCGCCGAATTCTTAATTTGTATATAAGAAATAAATTAAATTCGACGGGTTAACACACTCGCCGCCACGCAGCCACTTTCATTGGCACAAATTGCGTTTCGATTTGGGAAACGCTAGAGCGGCGAGAGGTTAACGATCCGTACTCACACTTTCTAGCAATGAATCAAAGAAAGTGTGAAACGAAAGATCGCGCCTTTTCTTCTCCGCTCTTTAATACCGATGAAATTGATCATTCGTATCTATGACTGTCTTTACGCTATAATTATCTATTCATATTTCTTGCTCCGTGAGCGCCAAGATCTCAGCGATTCGCTCGATCTCGTTTCCTGAAAATAAACGATCCTGTAATCACAATGCGAGTTTGAAGTTTCTACTTCAACGTTAGCTCGAGCTTGTACGGAGAGTTTTCTTGTAACCGTGCAATCGCAATGTTCCGGTACGTGTAACCCACGTATCGCAGAATGTGAGCCGGTGATACGTGTCAGGAGATTTTTCGCGAAGTGTGCAGGCGGAGAGAGAAAGGAAAGGAGAGAGGAAGCAGCTGATGGCAAGAGAGACGGAGGGATCGTTAACTCGCGGTGATCGGTTGACCGAGTAATTCTCTTTAAACCGGTCGACATTCTTGCCAAGGTCTGACCATGTTTGAGCATCATCTGCAGAGGTGGTAAACGATATTGAACTTGGAGGCCTCTGGCGAGGTATTTAAATATACGTATATATACAGGTTTCGAGTAATTACCCTAGCTGAGATAAGAAGCGTAGTTAGAGTAATAACATATTACACTGTATGATAATAATCTTCGAGGCGTAATTACAAAGGCCGAAAAGCGTGTTTGGCCACAACGTGAGGCCTTTCCGTACTTCTGCTCGTATAATAATTCGATATTAAATTCTTCCATTAGAGTGTAATTTGAAATTTCAACTAAACCAGCCAACCGAATCACTCGCGTAGCGTGTCTGCGGCACGGGACTGTTAAGCCCGGGAGGCGTAAAGTTGATTCCGGTTCGTCGGACCCGTTGCAGAAGCAAATTGCCGCAGCTATGACGAGCACGCGTACTGCTCGAGCAACTCGGCTGAAGATTAGTTCTTTGTCAAAATCTCGGAAGAATAAGCTTTTTAAACGCCAAAAGTATACAGGGACTACACGGCGTGTATACGCAAGGCTGGCTCGAAAAGTTTCACTCGAACACAAGCGAAGAGGGTGATGCGAGAAAGGTGAATTCGGAACTGATGACAAAATTTTCTAACAAGAAAGGTGCTTGCCAATTTTGAATCGCCTATGTACCATCGTTATAAAACGATGTTTATTTTGATTCGATCACGTCTGGTTTTTGGGTTACAGCTACTATCAGTAATATTTATTGTTTATCGTTTTGACTTACCTTTTTTGATTCAAGGTGTTTTGTTATTTACTATCAATACCAGTTAATTAGTTACAATGAATAATAAAACACTTCGAATCAAAAAAAGCAAGTCGAAACGATGAGCATTCATTTTTACCGGTAGCGGCTGTAACCCAAAACCCAGACCTGAGCGAATCAAAATAAATATGGTTTTATAACGAGGGTAGATAGGTATTTCAAAATTAGTAAGCACCTTCCTTGTTACAAAATTTTGTCGACCAGTGTACCGCAACACTATGTACAACATCGTTTTTGATCGTAAAAACTGTATTTTTGGAAAAAGTGAATAAATCATATTACAATAAAACTATTCGTAGGTATACAAAATATTCTAATATCGATTCTACTATACCAAATCATGTTCCTGACGTAATCAGGCCAAAGTTTTCATTTTACACACAAAAAGTGAATTTTCGTTGAACACAACTGCGAAGAACGTCACGTGTGAGATCGAGACCAAGATCGTCGCGTCACCTTGTAAGTCGACGGCCAAGAGAGAATAGGATTTATGAATTCTTCCAAAGGATTATGTTGCGATGAGAAAACGTGGCTCATACCTTCTAAGGGGTCGTCCTTGCCCAGGGCTTGTCGTTTCTGTACCCTTGTCCTCTTTGTTCCTTCGTAGTTGATCATTCTTTCTTCATAATAAATCGCTGCCGCCTTGTTCGTAACATCGTAGTGAAGTTAGAACCTTCGATATGGAAGTCGACGTAGTTCTGGTCACGAGTTTTAAACACCGTATTCGTCTCAGCTCATTCGGCTCCTTGAAGCAGTACTAACAGTAAGTACCTTCTTCCACACGAGCTGGAAGGCGGACTTGAACACGACGAGCGACGTAGTACGTGGTAAGGCAATACGGAAGCCAGGAATCAATACGTGGTGCATTCACCTTTGACAATCGCTCACTTCCCTCCTGAAAAGTGCGTATAAGGTACTCAAAGTTAATCGATCTTATTGAATTGTACGAGAGATTTGTTCTTGGTATCATAGTCAGAGAATAAAAAACATTTTCTTCATTTGGGTACTTGTCAAATGATTATCCATATACGTAACGTAAGGTATTCCAACAAATTTTATAGTTTCGAAGAGGGCCCCAACCAACGGACTGAAACGTCAAAATCGATGGATGTTTTTTATTCACTGACTTTGGATACCAAGGAAAAATCTCTCGCTTAAAGTTTGTACGCGAATAAACCTTGTGCTGTACTGTCTGTAAAATACTTAGGTACTCTTACGGGAATTAAGGCTTCTTTTCATAATAATCTTGTGTGCAGCGTAGCGATGACGGAAGCCGAATGACAAAGCTTTCGAGTGATATGAGATTATTTATAGTGAAATTTTCATCCAGCTGCTGGTTTGTCCGTAGCAGTCGTTACAGACACGCCGAACCTGTTCTCTCTGTGCGATTCCTCATGCATGAACATCACGAGAGTAAATTTACTCGAGACAAGTTGGACAGGTTTGCGGCTGCCATTTGAAGATCGTATTCAAAAACTCGTTCGACGCGTGTGTTGCAGCTTTTGAAGAATGATTCAACGCGTCTGGGGTATGGAAGGTTTTTGGCTTTTAGCCATTCGAATTCGGTTCAAACAACGGACAACGTGCTTCCAGGGAGACTCCTCTACACGCGAAACGTACTCCAGGTAGATTAGAAGGCGTATATTTTGCGAGACGGATTATTTCGTAACGACATCGAGCGAACGGGGTAATCGAATTAGAGCTAATAACGCGCGGGTACCATTGTAAATGTCACTTGTTACACCACGTTCTCCAAGGTCGGTACTGACTTGGGAAAATGTATACCAAGGTACAATTTGCCAAGTATAGTGCGTCCGATTCGTCCAAATTCTCACCGGGTTGAGAACTCCTGCCTGTCAGCTATACAACCAAGGTGGTTGTGTGCACGGAGGCTAGTCAGCATGCACGTATACATGGAATAATGGAAGGTACATTGACGGAGTGACTCACGCCCGGCTCCGAAGCTCCTCCGCCTTCCTCCCTATTCCGCAACGCTGCAACCACCAGCAAGTGGACTCTTCACTTTGTGCCACGTAGACTTTAGTGCCCCGGCTACAAGGCTCATACGTGCCACCACCCAGTGCTGCATCTAGTACATTTTCCTGGGTCTCTTATTCACAGAGTGAAAAGAGGGACAAGATACGAGGAGCAGAAACGATGTCGCCAATGATTGCTCGCACGTCGTGTGAGAATCATGGCAAGTGGACAGTGTCAATTGACAACTCGAGTTCACGGGGAGAAACTCGACCCGAGTAACAGTGACTTATTACACACCATGGAAGTTCGTCAACGAACTCTGAAGCGCGTAAGAAACCAGAGTAAATTAATCGCTTCTGTGTCAAAGATCTTTGGAAGCCTTGGAAGCGACTTGAAACTTGCGGTCTTGTTTAAACGGCTCTTGAAGCAGTAGCATAGAATCCTGTACCCGACAGCCTCGACCTTAACTAACTGCCCTTTGCGGCACATCAGCGCAAACTTTAACTTAGTCCTGCGGATGAATTATCTGGTGTACCGTAACGATTGCAGCGATGTGAAGCGTTGGTTCTTCGCCCCGTTTATTTTGGGGTCCGAAGGCGCGCGTCGAGGGTAAGTAATAATGTATGACACGAGGTCCGAATTATCGATTCCTGCCTTGGCGAGCCGAGTGTGCTGTGTAATAGTTTGTTGTTATTCTACCTGGGTTGCTGGGGCAGCTAACAAGGAAAGTACGGTTCTCACGTGGTCTTAAGATTGGGTCAAATCCGCAGAGAAGCGCGGCCTGATTGCTACGTGTAAAGTCGAATAAGGACTGGGAAGTACCGTCGGTTCGTCTCAGTTTAAAAAAAAAAAACTGATATCGCGTATGATCTAAATCGTGGATCGGTTCTTTTGTCTGTTCCAGTTCGGTCCCAGGATCGGATGGAGCGCGGTGAAGGGTTGTCGAAGAGGAAGATCTGCGGGCTGCAGGGTGAGACTTGGAATAGCTGCGAACGATGACGTTGCCGGTGTCAAGCTATGAGGAACTTTTGGTCCAAGTTCGAGGACTGACCCACGAGACGATCCTGCTGCAGCGACAGCTCTCGTCGGATCTCTTCGATGACGCGAACGGAACCGATTGCGATCTCAATCACAACATCGACTTGGCAAGGAAGAATTACGAGAACGGTAAGGACGAAGCGACTGTTTAGGGTGGTGATCAAACCGCGGGCAAGTCTCGAGAGTCTCGTTGTTCCGATGTTATTACCAATGGATGGGAGGAGCCCGCTAAGCATTATTATTCTTTCGCCTTGATTTAACTAGCCCAGAATTGGAGAGCTATGTCTGGCTCCGGCTGTCTGGAGTCGACAGACAGCATTTGGAACATTGCCACGGGGCAGTGGCGGTGGTTCGACGCCGCTATGTTGGAGCTAGTCAAAACCAGATATCCATGAGTAAATCAACAACCCGGACGGATTGTCAAAACCGTTTTATTACAACCTCCTTTCATCCAAAATTGTAACCATTTATCGCTTCGCCCCGCAGCTTATACCCACCTACATATAGCCAAGGTGCGTGGTTCCCGGTTTATTTTCCCTTGTCACGCGATTTCAATTTCGTACTATAATTTGCACGTGCTGTGTGAAAGCAAGCCTGTCGGGTCTTTGAAACGGCGAACGGAACACGGAACACCGTAATTGATGGTGAGAAAAATTTTACATTAAGAACTAGATGATCAAATTCAGAGGTGCGGGAGATGAGAAGGAAATAGTTCTCTCTTCTCCGTTTTTCGTGTCGCGTTACATTTTATGGATTGTTTTCTTTCATTCTTTTATTTCTTCACTTTTTCTTACGTTTTGTACCAAAAGAGAAAAAGAAGGAAAGGAATTGGGCGGCTGGAATGCAGCCCACACGCATAAAAACACCATGGCTATACGATAATTAGGGCCGACCTTTGGGAGATGGGAAAGGATTAGAAATTCGGCCTTAATTCTCTCTCAGGGGATAATGGGGGCTCGGAACGAATACCGAGCAACGAATTCGTCTTCGGATTAACCAGAAGCTTCACGGGCAGTCGTTTATTTATTGCACGTAACAAGTTATCCAGAAGCACTGTCTCGCTGTTGGTACGTAAATGCCTGCATCCAAATTGTAACTCGAGACGTTAATTTCGGTAAAGAACCATTTTCGTCATTTATCGATGGATGGATCGTTATTGGTAAGGGAGAATCGATACAGAGATCGATTGTGGAGTCAACGACACCGACGAACTTGCAAGCTGTGTGTATACGAAAATTGTCACGGTATAATAACAGGCAAACGTTTATACCGGTGTATTAAACCGTGTACCTTGGGCACACGGTGACTGCATTTATAGGATGCTAACGTTTGCGTCTGCATTTAGACGCGGTTGAGAGTTAGACACTCCCTAGAGTGCAAGCTGTCGCAGTAGACGAAACAAATATATACGCAAGAGCTGTGTAGTCGTGGGTTTAAAGAGAGAGAGCGAGGGAGAGAGAAAAGCGTTTATTCGCCCTGGGGCAAGTCTCCTCGGATGGGAATATGAACGGCATATAGATAAAACAGAGAAAAAATAAATAACTTATAAGGTAAATAGCAAAGAAGCACAATATTAAAATTAGCAATGAACTAAGAAAGTAGGAGAAAAGAAAACAAAACTATAGATAATCGAGTAGATGGATAAAAACAAATACGTATGACGCAGAAATGGACGCGTAAATAAATAAAGTAAAATATAACAAAATAAAAGCGGAGAAACAATTAGGTAAATAAGATATACGGTAAAACATTAAAACGGAATATCAATAAAATGAGCGGTAGAAAAGTACAAATAAAATCAACGCCAGAATAAATAAATAAATCAGGTTAGAGAGAGAGAGAGAGCGAATTTGCGCTGCTAAAATATTTGTCAACTTCATCGTTTATTCGTTAGAGTGAACTGTATCAAAACTGCTGAGCCAAGCCCTCAAAACTAAATTACATATCCTGTACAATTGTTTGAAATCGAAAGACTGAGTTTTTTTTTTTTAATATCATGCCAAACTCGATTACACAGAAAAATGAGATGCAAAATATTACAGTTAATTTGGTCAAAAGAACGTGAAATTACAAAATTTTCCTACATTTCGTTAACCTCGTTGACAAAATTATTATTATAGATGAAAAAATTAGAGTTTACCAACAGTAATGCGCGTGTAGCGTGAAAGCGTATGCAGTGGGTATGAATATTTAACAGTTGAAACAGACAAACGTAAATCAAAGCTGTAGTAAAAATTGTCACACTACGTTCTTTTTTCTCTTCTGTATATGTTAAAGCAAGAAATTTTCAACGGGAGCTGAAATAACTAATAAAGACGCGGACTGATCGACGTGCTCAAATCTAATTGCAGGCTGTCAATCGCAGAAATATCTGAGATGATGTATGGCCGAGATAACTAAGGCGGAACGTCGCATATTAGATGTCTTACACACCAGTCGAATAGGTTAACCCGTTGCGATCGGTATGAAATCATTCCCAGTTCACGATTACGATAAATTCTTCCGCCGCAACGTTACACAAGTTCCTGTATTTGAAAAATCGATGGATCCCTCAGGCGCAGAAAAAATTTATCCACCAACATCCACCACCTTGGTGATCGAATAGAAGGAAATTTATTACGCCACTATGGATTATCTAAGTGAGTTGCGGCGTATTTATTTCTACCTATGAATTTCTACCTAATTACAAACATTAAAGAATGAAAGAGGCTATCCTTCGTTCAATACCGCGTTTATATTTCATCTTCGAAGCTGACGTCAAGCTCCCTATTTTTCCTCTATATTTCGTAGTATAAACAGGATCCTTTTGGCCAGATGCTTAACCGGAAATAGCATGCCCGAAAGACCAGCAGGCTGTAGTTCAAAGCTGCAAAGATTCCGCGCTGTGTTTTCGACTATTTTCGAATCGACGCGGGTCAATCGGTACGAAAACTCCGCGCCTCGCAGAACGACAATTCCGTATATCTACACAGACATTGCGGTTATACTAGAAACTATTTCGTAACCCAGAAGCGACGTTATCTACTTTATACCGCAAACTTCCCTCACGCTTCATCCGGGAAGATAAAAAGCGGTCGGGATAATTGACGTTGAAATTCGAGAGAGAGAATTAGCCTGAACGACGCGTACTTGTTTGTTTGTTTTCTTTTCTATATCAGGGAAACACGCGGGCTTGGAATCTGCTGAGTGAATGAACAGCTTTGGGTTTAATTTCCCGACAGTCTCTGGCCATTTGGGTTTAACGGTTGACTCAATTTAGACACTTTCTGTGGGGCGTTTAATCGCTTTGTGCCGCTGCGGAATCTCAACTTGTAATCTTATAGGTGCATGCCTAGTTTCCTAAGTATCTACCCATTTGATTCGGGTCGGTCCGTACGGTATTTGTTTGTTTTTCTGGCCAGTGTTTTTCCACAGTTTACAAGCCCTTCAAAACCGTTTTAAAACAACTCTCGAGAACGGCGCGAGACTGAACAGATCGCCATCGAAACGATTGGCATCGGGAAGAAGCTGTTTTTTATTAGAGAAAAACGCGCGTCTCTAAATTTCAAAAAAGAGACGATCTAGTTTCTCACATCTTGCGGGTGTATGATAATTTGATCGTTTTTCATGTAATATTTTGCCGTTCCTTTATTTCTCGTTCCAGAAAAGCTGTTGGCCGATTCGTGCGACGCTGTGATACGCCAGCGTGCAGAAAATAACCGAAGATTCGACTTTGGACAATGTCACAATCATGCTTCGCGAAGGTGAGTATCAAGGTTAAATTTTTTTCCACGTACCTATAATTTATACAACGCATGCACGCGTTAGTTAAACGACGAATTTTTATAACGATCGAGTCTCGTTTCATGTTCAGTTTTTGCCAAAACTAAACACAGCATAATATTTGTGCACGTGACGTACGATCTGCTGATATATCGTAACTGATTAGATAAGGGCGGGGATAAATGATACTCTGATTGATCGCGAATCGCGATAAGTGAGATAAGAACGCGCGAGAATAAAGTCGCTAATCCTCTGTTTTGTAGTCGCACATAACATAATAAAAATTGTGCAACTCTTCATATTGTCAAGTTTTTTGGGCGGGGCTTAAATTCCGAATTTGAAAAGTTCCGAAAGCGCTGAATTTTTTGGTGGCGATTTTTGCAATTTTACTCCGTCGAAACTTTATTTTCCGGAATCTTGCGTTTCGGAACTTGGAGCCATCGAGTTTCCGGCCATTCGAAACTCTGTTGTTTCTTCCAAGTTGGATTTCTTCGCTTCAAATTTCGCCGGCAACTGATTTAATCGGGAAATAATCGCTTTTGGAAATTTTCAAATTCGAAATTTCAACCCTGCCCCAAGTTTTCTTCGTCGAACTACGTTTGCACTTGCCCAACAACTCGGTCGAACAAATAAACTGAAATGAAATCCTGCTTCTTCCCCCCGCTTTTTTCGATAGGTGCGATATTCTCGCTAGGCTGGTAAACAAGAATAGGCGTATCATAGATACAGATAGGCAGAGCGTGTACAAATTCTATCTATAGACTGGGTCACCCATGTCCCGCGCATATGGGGGTCGGGAAGATCTATTTGCCTTCTTCCTTCATGCCCGTGGTTTTATTTACGACCCGGGGTGGAAGAACGCGCTTAACGCGGAGTCTAACCAGACGATCCTTACCGACAAGAAAATTCACATTGTCTCGCGATGCGTAGAAGAAATTTGCCTGAAATTGCAGAGAAATCTTTTTACCCCGCAGTTTGGCGGAGAGAGTCAGCCCCTGCGTCAGGGGCGGATCAAATTCCGGGGGTGGATTACAATCCGGCGAATTGACAGCGCGTCTCATCGCCTGGCAGAATCGACAACTGCGACAATCGGCGGAGGTAAGTCTCTGGAGCATCCCCGATTTTTTTATGACAGATTTTTTACGAGCCAATAAGGCCAATAAAATCGGATAACTTCGACCGTTGGCGGAAACTCTAGCGTAAAGGAACCATGATCAAAATAATAGCAACACGTATGTATCTGCCAGACTTTTTAGTTATGTCGGAAAAACTCGTTTTCACTTTGTACCCGCAACCATATTTTTTCAGTTGTCGAAAAATGAATGAAAAATTTAAGTAGTTGAGAAATCTCTACATTGTAAATTGTAACCGCAATAAATTATATCTCGTATCGTGAGTACGAGGCTCGTGTAGATCGTTAGGAGATCGAATAAACAATAAGAGTAAGAAACTAAAAGAGAAGCGTATTTCCCACGTGTGCACCGGTCCAAAAAACCGATTCAAGGTTTCCCGCAGCTGCAGCTTGACGTGCGGGCAAAAATGAGCCTGTCAGAGCTGCCTTGTGGTTTATGAACTTAGGCAACGCTATAAACGTTCTCCGTTTGGTGCTCGTCATTCTTCCCTTGTTACATTGTACCTTTTTCTTTCATTTCGTAACGTGAAAACTTCCTGTCGCGCGTTTCACCGCCATTTTGTTTCAAAGAAATGATTGCGCGATCAAAGCAGGCCAACGCGCCTGTTGCATATAATGGACTATTTTTAAATCGTCAGGTAGAGAAGAATAGAAAGAAAGAGAGAGAAAGAGAGAGAGAGAGAGGGAGGGAGAGAGAGAGAGAAAGAATCTCTCTAGCACCGGATCACGTTCGAATGAATTTTCTTTCCGAGGCTTCAATTAACTTTGAAAGACTTCGTGCGTATCATCGATTCCTCGTCGGTAGGTTCGAGTTTCACTTGCTAGATATTAAAACCGGTCTATTCGCGATTGCGTGGAAAAATAAAAAATAGTTTTACAATAATTTTGAAAAAAAACCGCGCATTTTTTGCATCGTGTTTCGCGAATTATTTCGTACCTACACGTTTCGATACGTCGGATGTTTTGTTCGATGCATGTGTACTACGTATACTTATACCGTGTGCATACGTGAACAAGATTCGTGTAATTTATCATCGAAACTCGTAGACACGTGGTTATATTTCTGCTCGATTCCCCGCGACCTAGTCCGCCAAAAATATCCCATTCGGTCAGGGCCGGTTATCGCTATAACGCCGGGCATTTGTGAGAAAATCCCGAGGAAAATAACTGATGGGACCGGGTGTTCGTAAATCTTTATAAATCGCGTACGAATTTTTATACCAAATTTCTAAATTTACATTTCGAGGGATATTGTATTTACAATAAACTTGGGAATCTCTCGTTAGTATCGCTATACTTATTTTATATTATTTTAAACATTTTTTTTGGTACTTCATGTATCACAGTTCGGCGAAGAATTTGGAAATTCATATCACGCATTAAAAATTTGCCAATTTCACTCCGTGACATTCTCTGATGCGGGAGAAAAGTTTCCTTAATTTGCCTATCAAGATAACAAACAAAGAAATGCACACTTGAAAATTCCCGAAAAAATCTTCAGAGAATTTCAGAGAAGTCTAACGATAAACTGATACAATCACGTCTGTATCGTATTTTGCAAAATTTATCCGACAACCAAACCCTTCAGCGAAATTTTCGATGATAATCAATGAACACAATTAACATGTCTTCGAACGTCTCTACATGAATTTTATAATCGAAATACGTTGATATAAATTCTCTATCAAAAAACTAGTACAACCTTAGATATTTTTCAGCCTCAAATACTACGAATTATCATTTAAATCAATTTGAAATAAGTCGATAATACTAAACGGTACTTTATACGATTACTCGTAGCTGTAAATTAAGTGTTCGCAATTATTCTACATCCAGTAACAATTGTTCCGCCAAATATGCGGTTCGTTAAACTCGCCTCAGGCCTACTTTCCAATCGCCGCGATTATACCTGAACGAAAATCAGATCATGCAAAAGCACAAACAGGCACCAAACATACAAACCGTCGTCGATAAAGCTCAATTCCGCGAACCGTGTGCAATAATGTTTATACGTAGATGCAACCCTGCATCACCGACACGCGTAGGCGTTATCACTCGGGATCAAGGTCACGTGATTTACTCTTCCAAGTTCGCTGACACGACGTGGCGCAATCGCCGTAGGAGGGTGCAATTCGCCTCCCCCACCCCCGCGACTTACCGCGTCTATATCGCGTCGGGGGTTGCAGGGGTCGGATATCTCTTTCGGGGCATGCGCGCCTCTCCGAAACGAGGGTCCGGGTGTCGATGGGGGCGGAGGTGGCGGAGGGTTCCTCGGCCGGGGGAGGCGGACAACTATTGATCATTGCTCCGCGGGGGTTGGGGGGCGCGGAAAAGCACCCTCAGCTTCGCTCTTCCCTCTAATAAAAGCATCGCCGACAGGGAAAAGAGCCGAAGGTTCTCTGCGACGCGGCGAGTCGATCCTGCCGTGCAGCCGCAGGATATATATAATACTCGGTTGCAGCGAGTTCTTCCTGCACGATGCGCGGCCCCCTTGGGAATTAGGAAGTTATTGCATTTATTCTTACGCCACTTTCCGTCTTACGCCTGCTTTCATCGATCCCCGTGCACCACGAGCTTCCTTCCCTTCCTCAGGGACCCCGGATCGCTTAATTTTGGAAGCACGTTTACACGTAACGAGATACCTTGTTATTATGCACGGAAAAGAGGGGAGCCTCCCTTACAACTTTGGCGAAATATATTGTAAGGACGCGAATGAAATATATTCTTTAATTATTGCCGTACGCAATGCTGCGGAGGAGTCTGATTTTTCGGGAAGCGGATTTTTGATTAAAAGTTGTTTAAACGACCTCAACTGTTTTTATTGCTGAATTAATAGATGCAGAAATTTTCGTGCAGGCTAAAGCAAGAAGCCATCGTTTCGTTTTCGTGATAAAATGTTTGTTATACGATTATCATTATAATCTTCCAATTTTAGCAATCTTACGGGAAAAAGTTTAACACTGAATTGTAGTAAAAACGATATTGTTTCCAAAGTGAAAACTTTTCGGTGCATCATTGTGCGAATATTTCCACAGTGATATAATTTTGTTTATCATCGTTGTCCTACAATGTACAGTACTCACTTTATAATTTGTCCGCAACCAAGGAACGACATTTTTTATTCAAAGCATAAAACTTTCGAGTAAAAATCGCCCCAAAGAAAAACGTAAGCCTGTTTCTTTTCTTAAAAAAAAAATATTTTCTACAAACGCTGCAAAGCACAGTGTCGAGATCGATCGTTTCTTCTCTAAATTCTTCTTTTCAAACAAAGTCATTCGTGCGGCATAATGGAAGTCCGCTATCACCTGCAACATACATCCCATCCTGCACAGCGTGCAGCACGAACAAAGAGAATCAAGGACTCTCTTTACGTTACCCTTTGAAACGTACTTGACCCTAGCTCAAGCCGCATACAGTGCACAAAGTCGATCGAGCAGGTGAAAGTACGTGCCGAGACGAAGATTGTCACCATTTTGAATTTTGTAATTTCGAGTTCAGATTCTTAATCAGCGACCCACGAAACTCCGTCGTACGAAATTTCATCTAAATCCGTTCGGTATATTCGATGTACTCGTAAAAGGGTTGAATGAAATCCAAACTGTGAAAAATTTCATTTGTAACAGTAACTAGAAAAATCAATAAAACAAGTATCTTCAAAAAAAAAAAACTGTTTGAATATTGTTGGAATTACGAAAATCGAGGTACACGAAAACTAATTTTCCTTTTCTACCTAGAACTATATTTTTCGATTGTGGTAAACAATGAAAATAATTAAGGACCGAGCGGTAACCGGAACTAAAAATTTCTCTCAGTGCACCCTCTTCCGGGCACGAATTAGAGTTGCTTTAAAGATTCGAAAAAATTATGGAATTATTTTTGAACAATCTGTTTCGGGCACGAGCTGGTCGAAATTCAAAAATGACCTTTTTAAGAACCACCATAAAAGGTCGAACTTTGCGCAAGTGTGCAAAACGGAGCATGTCGGTTCACGATAAAGCTTTCGGATTCGGATGTAATCCTCGTCGTACAAAAAAGCTTCAATAAAATGGAAAAAAAAAAAAAAAACGGGGAAGGAGGACTCGCTTCGCTGAGTGTGCAGGGGAACAGAGATGGGGGAACGGAGATAACGCTGCGGAGAGAAGGACAGAGAGAGAGAGAGAGAGAGAGAGAGAGAGAGAGAGAGAGAGAGAGAGAGAGAGAGAGAGAGAGAAGAGACGAGGGAGTGAGTCAGAGCCCACAGCTGTTCTTCCAGCCTCTGGAGCCCCCTGCAGTTTCCCGCAGACGCCAGATCATCCCGGCGGTTCGAGGACGTCGGCGTGCGCCGGTTTTTAATCGCGTCGAGTCGCTCGTCGTCGGAACGTGAATTACATTGCGTACGTCTATACCTAGGACAGAGATACACCCTTTCTCGGTCCAGCGGCGAATATTTGTACATAAAAACCGGGATTGTGCTCGTTGTCAGTGAACCGCGGATAATGGTCGAACTGTGGAATCGCGGGCGTCGTGCTCCAGGAGTCAGTCGCCCCGCGGGATGCGTTGTCGGATAAGAACGGATCGCCGGCACGTTGTTCGAAAATAGATTCACCGCAGTCGGTGACGTCCGTTCTGCAGAAATTGATAACCGAGATAGTTGATTCGGAGCAGCGGTCATCGCAAGTCGGTTCTACTCGTTTATTCTGCGCAGTTTATTCTCCATCGTACGTGCGGGAATTTCGATGAACCGAGGATCGATGGAGCAGCTCGCAAAGATGTAAGAGGAAGAAGAAGGAGAAGGAACGAGAATTTGCCAATATCGTTACCCAACGCGATTGTATACCCGAGGCGCGATCAACGCGGCGTTACTTCCCGGGACGTAAATGTCAACGAGACATTTTGAAAATCTTTGCTTTAGCGTCTGCGCGCTTGAATCTGCAGTTCTGCTCGATCTCGCGAATTTTCCGCGGCGTTCGGTGCAGCAGTGCATGCAGCAGCAGCAGCGGTGCAAGACGAATAGGAATAACGTCGCTTAAGAAGCCGAGTGAACCGGATCGGCGTTCCGTATCGTAGTGCGAGTGCACATGGTGGTGGTCCGGGCGTAAAATAGAACATGTCAAACGACCATCTTGTCATCTCGAGTGGCGGTGAAGTGCCGACGACGAAACGTCAGTGAAGATGGAAAACATTCTGCGGCTCGGAGTGCAGGGCAATAACTCCTTCATACCGACACCGAGGAGCGGCAAGTACGTCGGTTCGACCGATCAGAAACAGATAAAAAATGACTATTCGAAAATCACTAAAACCGAGCAGAACAAGCTCAGGCTGATTATGCAGTACGGCGAACATCCAAGGGATGGAAACTCGCTTCTCCTTGTCGATACCGACGCTGCGGTGGATAAGGAGGAAAATACTACCAACTTGTGCAACGCTGTCAGGGCGAAGACCAACCAATCCAACACCAGGATTCCCGTTCATTCCATCGACTCCAGGAGCCCACGATCCGACTTTGACAAGGTGACGATTAGCGAGACAACGCGTGGCTTATCTGTAGGTCATCCTTGTCCTTAAGCACCTTTTCTTACAACGTCGATTACACCGCCTCGGCATCTGACAACCGAGGAGGGTCTTTGCCTCGGGTTGAACCCGGGTGAGGATCAAAATTTTTCATGGTCGAAACTTGGAACGTTGCGAACCTTCGCGTGTGAGATCAAGTAGTTATACCATAACGTTCGGTGTTTCGACCGTTAGAAATTTTCACCGTACGATGTAATCCAGTCTTTAGGAACTTTGAGGGTTTGGAACTTTGACCCGCGTCCCTTAAAGACCAGACTAGTTTCATTCTTTTTAGACTTTAGGTTTCGAATCGTACACGTGGAGCTTGGAAGGTGATAAACCCGATAGAAATTAACACGTACGTCGGACTACGTCATGCTTGACGATTAGGTACTTGAACCCCACGCAGTTTTTGTCGCTTAAAAATCGCCTGTCCGAGATCACGGAGTTGGGGGTCCGTGTAGGTGTTTCTTTTCTTTCTTTTTTTTATAGTTTAATTACAAACTGGATAAAAGAAGAAGGGCAATTAAGTCCAGCCACCGTAACGCAGAACCGTGTTAAATACCGCAAGATATCGCCGTATGGTCAAAGCTGCTGAGCATGCTTGGAGCGAGAAACCACAAAGGCGTGGAACTGAGCGTGTGTACGTTAATGTGGACGGAATTTTCAGCAAAAACAGTACCCAAGTTTCTGGCGTAAGTAAATTAACACAGTGAGTAACCGTTCGCGTAATACCGGGTGACTCAAAATCTCGACCCGACGAAACGTGGTGGAATTTCAAAGATACCGGGAACGAATTACGATTATCTCGGATACGGGCATTTCCTCGGGTACAAATTTCAGTCGCATGCGTATCTACCGAAGTGCGAGTCGCTACAAAATTAAAGCATACAAAGTAACCGCTACACATGCTCGAGTTTGGAAACCGACAACGAATCCACGTGTATTATACACAATAAGTTACAACGAGACACACGATATGCGAGATATATTATATTATACGGGCTGCAATGTAACCCACACATCGTATCATTCGTAAACCGTGACGGGGCACAAAGCACTTATTATTCCAGTTAAATGTCACATATCATACGTGAGTGACACAGCGCGATGATAACTGGATCACGTTCATTCTGCACCGGAGAGTAAAGGTTGACTCATTTTTACTTTTTTTGGTTGCTCATTATTTTATTAATTTTTTTTTTTCGATTCGTTGAGCAAACAAGTTCTGCCAAGTTGAATCGCACCTAAGATCGGTATCTCTGCCGAATTTATATCAGGGCGAATGATTCATTCGCGACGCAAGGTGCAATGCTTGTCGTAGTCGAGTATAGTCGAAACTGTAATTGCGAAATAATACGCGCTTACGGTTTCGCATGGAAGGGGGGATGTACTATATATATAGCTTACACAACGCTCAAGTGCGCACGCGAGTACGAATACACTTCCGGTTTACAGTAAGACCTAGGAATTGGCTTTATCCTGTACGACACGAAACTCGAACGCTACAGGCTGCTGAGGTTACGCGTTAATTCCTCGATGCCGGCGCGTTTCTTGAACAATGTTTCGCCGATCATCGTCATTCAGCCGTGACGCATGACGTAAGGTGTGCATCGTAAACTCCACGTAGATACCTAATAAAAATTCGAAAGTCGTCGAGATAATTTTTCGACGATAATATATGATACGGATGCACGAACCGGAAGGAAATTGGTAAAAACATAAATAGCGATAGTAATAAAATACGACAATGCGATGTGTGGGTATACCGACCACGTGGGCCGGAAGCGGTCGCCTTCGGAATGTTAAAGAAGGCGCTCTTGAACCTGGCGTAAGGGTTTAACGTACCCGAAAGTGTCGTAAAACATGACACGATACGACGGATGTAAGCAGCAGGGATTTTGACATATGTATGTACGTACATTACGCACAGGGAGGTAGGCCAGGTTATCGCGATCGCCGTTCACTCCGTCATACGTACGAGTGTGCTGCAAAGCGTCGGTGTGTACGAACTGTACATATTAAAGTAGCAGCCAATGGTGAAATTATTGCTCT
Organism: Neodiprion fabricii; assembly: GCF_021155785.1. Lineage (NCBI taxonomy): Eukaryota > Metazoa > Arthropoda > Insecta > Hymenoptera > Diprionidae > Neodiprion > Neodiprion fabricii. The sequence goes on from NC_060239.1 coordinate 7,310,517, forward strand.
CTCTCTCTCTCTCTTGGGATTGACATGAGAAAATGATCCATCGTTCCGACAATAATTAAATTCGCGTACGAAGCATGTACGCACGTACAAGGCTCTCAATGAAAGTAAATATTTGATGAAATCAGGCTCGCAGTAAGCGGGGGGTGGCCCAGGGTGTCAAAGAGGAGGAGGAGGAGGAAGAGTTCCCGAGGGGCAAAAACCCCGGCAGGCTGACCGAGGCCGTTTTGAGTTTGGGGGGCGTCGGGACGCTCGATTCGGCGAAGCGTACGGCCCTGAGTGCGACTCGGGGATCCGACGCCCCGTCGACGACGCACCCAGCAGTGGCGACGCCGGATCAGCAGCAGCAGCAGCGATTCCCCGAGTCCGGTGAGTTCCCTCAGTCGCAGCAGAGACGGACGCAGCGAACGACGACGCGATGTGCGCCCGGATCAGCGGCGAGTCAAGTCGCGCGGTACAAACGGCCCGAAACAACCGCGACGCCTGGTGCAAAAGTAAATAAGGAAGATGTCATGGAGCCGGAACTGAAGGAGAAGGACGAGCGGAAGTCGAGCACGCCGAGCCCGGAGGTAAGGAGCTTAAGGAGCGAGATGAGAGACAAAGCGAGTCGTACGCGTTCGGGGATAATCGGGAAATCGACGACCGACTTGCACACGCCTGTGTTTTCTTTTTCCGTCCACCTTTGCACTCGGCGCGCCCTTTGTGCACCTACCTGCGATTTCCGCTTCTTTCATTCGGGGAAATCGCGAGGAGTGCATCGGCGGATCCTTGCTCTTTGACAGCGTATATCGCAGTTATCGTGGTTATTACAACCGCCGACGTGCACTCGGCTCCCCCTCACGTCGGTTGTATTGATTTTGCGCCGCCCTCCGTCGTCTCTGACGGACTCTGTTGCCTTGCATTTTCACAACACGACATTGCGCGCGCGGCTTTTACGCACCTTTTTCTTCACTGCCCCCTTTCCCTTTCCTTAAACTTTTATGAATAAAGAGACATACGCGCCGATTGGTACGCAATCTTTCATATTGCATGTAACCGAGCTAGTTTTCAACCCTACGGGCTGGTTGTAACTTCTGATACTGCTCGGCAACTTTATCATTTTCTCGGTAGTACGAATGATCGAGCTAGGCTCGTCGATGAGATTAATTCTGCAAGATTTATTAAGCTTTTTAGCCGATTTCAAAACCCTCCTCCCCCCCTGCCGGCCACGATGCGATCGATTTGAATGTCGTTAAATAGTTTCGCAACGACAATTACTCAAAGTTGGTCAAATCAACTTATATAGAGCCTCGAAGCACGTTATTTACACGCTCTTCTTCTATCGTATTGATTGCACCGAGCGAACAAAACGCCTTCAGCGCCGATAAGTCGAAGCCCAATGTAACGATAAGTTGACTCTTACAATTAAACAGTCTATTCGTGCTATTAAGAACGACGTGTATACGCTAATCGTAAGTAAATGCAGTGACCGGTGAACGGCTCCTCAAAGTCGCAGGCATGGTTTCTAGTAATTGAGATTCGTTAGGAACAATTGATATATATTACACACGCCTTTTCGTCGCGGACTTGATCGCGTCATAATCCTTATCTCAATTTATACGTCGATCTTTACGGATTTTCTACTCCCACCAATAGGGATGTCTATTTTTAAATATTTTATCTACCCAGTATCTAAATCTAAATCTTTCTTGACGAAGTAAAGACAGAGTCGCTTTACTCTGCACTCTGTTCCTCATCACTCGTCAAATTACGTCGTCGTATTGCTGCACATGTGTGTATCCACTTGATTATATACGTGCCATCTTGCGATACGATTTTTTCCAACTGCGAGATTTTGTGTGCAGAAATTGATATCACAGTTTATACATACGTGGCCAAATTTCTTTACGGAAGCTTACGCCGGTACCTTTATATTTCACTTGCATCGGATCTTCACCTTTGATTATCGTCAATTTTTCATTAATTTTAGCTGCCTGCTCACTGTGGTAAGCCGTACAACGAAGATGGAAGCAGCGAAGAAGACGGTGGGCCAAGCGGTTGCTCCCGAACGCACAGACTATCGTCGCTGTATCACGGAACTTGGCCGGTCGAGCGAGGATTGTGGAACAGCCAACAAACTGGCCTCGGAAATCAGCAGAGCACGTCAACCACTGTCCACAACGTGAGTGTCATTTATGGAAATAGTTTTTTCCTCTTCAAAGTAGTACCGGATGACAAAATGAGAAAGCATCCCTGAAGTAAGCAATCTGTGTCGAAAGTAAACTACCTATATGTATAAGAAATTTTGCATTCAGGATATAGCAAGCGTGATGAGCTTCTCCTCGAGCGTGAGTATGGGAGTCGGATGTCCCGGAGGAGCGCAAGAGATGCAAGGACAGAGGAGACTCGGAGCCAAGGTGGACGTTGTTTATAGTTTGTTGGGAATGCTCGGAGGTGCGGAAGGGCGAGAAGACATGAGCGCTACCCTTCTGTCCATGAGTAATTCCACGGATAGTTGTTTGGCGATGAGGCAATCCGGTTGGTTTTAAAGTTTCCTGAAAAGTGTATATATCAATTCTGTCGAATCGTATTTCCAAGCAATGATGACCGAATGTGTGTAACTGCAATTTACAGGGTGTCTCCCTTTACTGGTTCAACTCATCCATGCCCCGGGCCAAGATCCCGAAACCAGAGACAGAGCCTCGCAGGCTATTCACAACATCGTACACTCGAGAGGCGAGGAAAGAGCTGGGCGACGAGAAGCCAGAGTACTCAGACTCCTGGAACAGCTCAGAGACTACTGTCAGTCGCTAAGAACAACCCTTGCAGCACGACAACCACTCGGTAATTAATGAGTTTATGACCACGGCGTTAATGTGAAATAGGACTTGATATCAAGCTCAATCTTTGCCTTTCCTATGTTTCCAGACGATTTTGACAGACATCCGGGTCCAACTATAGCAGCCCTGATGAAACTCTCGTTCGACGAAGCCCACAGACACGCAATGTGCCAGTTGGGAGGTCTGCACGCCGTTGCAGAACTGATTGAAATGGACCACGCGGCCCACGGGAGTGAGTGCGACGACCAGAACTGCGTCACACTGCGTAGATACGCTGGTATGGCACTGACCAATCTGACATTTGGTGACGGCAACAATAAAGCACTTCTTTGCTCGTTTAGAGAATTTATGAAGGCACTGGTCGCACAATTGCGGAGTCCTAGCGACGATTTGCGTCAAGTAACTGCTAGCGTGCTTAGAAATCTATCCTGGCGAGCTGACAGTAGTAGCAAACAAACGTTACGCGAGGTAGGAGCAGTCGTCGGACTTACAATGGCTGCGATGGAAGGAAGAAAAGAGTCAACCCTCAAATCCATACTCTCAGCACTATGGAACTTATCAGCTCACTGCAGTACCAACAAAATCGACATATGCGCGGTCGAGGGTGCTCTGGCTTTCCTGGTTGACATGCTCAGCTACAAAGCGCCTTCAAAGACTTTGGCGATTGTCGAAAATGCCGGGGGTATATTAAGAAACGTTTCGAGTCATGTAGCCGTGAGAGAAGACTACAGATCAATTCTCCGAGAGAGAGGCTGCTTGCAAGTCCTTTTGCGCCAGTTAAGATCTCCCAGTTTAACGGTGGTCAGTAACGCCTGTGGTGCGTTGTGGAATTTGTCTGCTCGTTGCCCTCAGGATCAACGCATGCTGTGGGACCTTGGAGCAGTGCCAATGTTACGGAGCCTTGTTCACTCCAAGCACAAAATGATATCAATGGGTTCCAGTGCTGCTTTGAAGAATCTTTTGGGTGCGCGACCTGGTAGCAGTAATCTGGTCCATCTGGATTCAACTGCTAGAGGTTTGGGATTACCAACTTTGCCTACTCTAGTTGCGCGCAGGCAGAAGGCTCTTGAACAGGAGATTGATCAGAACTTGGCCGAAACTTGTGACAACATCGAGCCGAGTACTTCTCCCACAAACAAGGATGACAAGTTTGGATTCAAAGTTGAGCGACGATACGCTGACCTTGATTCTAGGAGCGGGCATTCGTATCAAATGCAAAACGGCCAACCTGGGCCATCCAGTATGCGATTCAACTGCGTAGCTCGAAGTGAGAGTAGAGAGTCCGTTCGTTCCATAACTAGTACACACTCGGATACGATTTTTGAAAGAGTTAATCGGCATGTATTGAACGGAGTGTCGCCAACTGAGTCGCAAGCAAAACAACAATCGTCTTCCCTTCATGCTGCAACAGGATTTAACGCCGGAATTTCTGCAGATAGCACTGCTAAAGTGGCTAATTCGGACAGAAAATATGTTCTACGTTACAAGAATGCCTTCCCAGAGAGGCAAAGAGCTGTAAATGAACTTTCTTTCAATGATGTGGCAGACTTACGGTGTACTACTTCTACTATGTCGTGGGCTTCCGCTGCAGATCAAGAAGCAGCCTGCTCTCAGATATTAATGCGGTCCTCTATTGACGAGTCTTCATTGTCCAACGAATTGAATAACCCCCTTATAGCTAACAGTGACGATATTAAATCTCAGTATTTTTCCGAAGGATCTGGTTTGTCAAGCATCACAAGATCTGGTGCAAGTTTGCCTGTGACTTCTAGTCAACAGGTGGATGAGTGTGTCCATTATGGAAATGAAAACCGCGAAATCATGGGAGCAATAAAAAAAGATACTGCTGTATCCAAGCCAGTAGATTACAGACTAAGATATACTTTACGCGATGTCGACGAAGATGAAAAACAACATTCCGGTTACTTTGCAGAGAGCGAAGAGGAGTTTCCCCACAGTAGTAATATCAAAAACCCATGTGCAGGAGAAAGGACACAGTACAAAACAAGTGGCCTAAAAGTGTGCAGAGAATTCAACGGCAAAGATAATACAGTTACGAGCACAACTTATGAATCATGGAAGTCTGAGCCCTCTAAGGGTCTGAAACACTCCTCTGAAACAAGCTCGTTAAATTCACTGGACAAGCACGCTAATTATCGTTTAGATCAAGCGTCTAATTCCAGTTCCAGCATTAGTTCTTTGACTGGTACAGTTGTAGGTGACAAATCAGCAGCAAGTATAACGCAGAAACCAAGTAATGCATTAGAGGAAAGCAATAATAATTCCATGGTGGAGGCCAAAAATGATATTAGCACGCTTGACAGTGGTTAGTACTCGAGCTCAGACCAGCATACTTGATGTTGTTTTTAAATATGCACAGTAGTTAAAATTTTGGTGTTTTTTTTTTCCGAAAAATCCAACAATGGCTATATAAAATTCTATTCAGTTTCAGACGTAGACCGAAGCCATAAATTTACGGATCATCAACAGGAACAAACTTCCCTTACATTTCCACAATATGATTCTCTAGGTTTACTCAGTGGCTTCGATGAACACAGCTCACTTGCAAGCAATTTAAGGTAATGCATTTTAAAAAACTGTGACATAATTATCCAGTTACTGTTAAACCAATCTACTTTTAAAAATTGGTAGAAAGCAATAAATTATTTGCCAGCTTGCATGATTGTAAAAATAATTTTCTTTACAGCCTACGGCTGGAAAGTTTTACCGGCAACGAATTTCTAGAATCACCAGCAGAAAGCATGTCAGTGAATAATTTACAACCAGTTTGTACTAGCAACATGCAAAATCAAGAGTCTACACTTTCAGATCAACATTTATGTGAGTGTAATGATATGACAGTTTAAATTGTAGCGATTACTAAATGCATTGTCCAGTGAATACATAATAAATTTATTAAAACTCCAAAAGTCTTTACTGAAGTGAATAATGCATAATATGAATAATTTTTATGAATATTACTAAACACATAGTTACTGTACCGATAGATTTTATATTATTATTCCAGCTCATGCCGAATCCTATTCAGTGATGCACAATACATTTGTGAATGATGTGACACCAAATGGTCTAACAATAGATGATGAGCCAAAAATTGCTAATGATTCTAGACTGAAAGAATATAGCGCAATATCTGCTGCAGGTATTTCTGAATCTGAAGAAATAGGAGAGTCGCTAAACTTGGGAATTGGAAGCATACTGGAAGACAGAGAAGAAGACACCGAAGTCAATGAAGTTGATAATGGTAGCGATCACTTATTTGCTGATGTTACGAGTGAAGCAGAAGCTGCAAGGTGTGTAAAACTAATAGCAAAATTTTAATAACTAGTACTATTTCAAAATGCTTTTTTCTTTCAAGAAATTTTTTACCGTGATTTTGTTGCACACTATTGAATATCTGTTTCAGGCATAAGACGCCCTTCAGAAGAAACAGTTTGCAAAAATCTCCTCAACCTGTCAGCAATTTAACACGATATCAGACTAGTTCTGCACTGGATCAAGTAGACGTAACTGGTCCAGTGAGTCTGATAACTGAGACACAGAATTTCAGGCACTCTACGCATGACGCAACTGGTGGCCCAGCGAGTCTGACAATGGAGACCCTGAATTTCAGACATCCCGCACATGACGCTAATGACACATTTGTGGGCGATAGTGAAAACCCTACCAGAGAGATTTCACGCATACCTTCGCTTGTAACTGAACTTCCTCGCTGCAGTAGTGCAGGACTTGAAGATATTTCAAATGTTCTGGAACAGGATGCAGGGTCAAATAAGTTAGATGTAAGTTATTCAACAAAAATCGCGAAAGTAACACCTTCATGGCGGATTGTACCGACAAAATTTTATTGAAATTATATTTGTTCTATGTAGATATGTCGGAATACCACAAAACCTGCTTTCACTTTGCCTGCATTGGAGAATGAAGAACTCGATTTAACTGTAGAAAACGTCAATGACAAGCAGGAATCAATTTTGGATGTTGCAGCAAAATTTTTCGTTGAAAAAATAGCTGAAAATGGTATGAATCATGCTTTATATTTATGGAGCAAGCCGATTCAGAGCTAGCAATTAGTGTGCACCAGTTACAAAGCTCTAATCTATACTAATTGATACTTTTCTAGTTTCAGAGACAACCTGTCGTCCTGCTCCATCGACCAGTGGTAATCGAGTATCGCCTGAACCTACAACAACTTTGCAAGAAGAGAATGTTGTTGAGAATCAAAGTGAAGATCAACATGTAGAAAATGCATCAACCGATGTTCTACATTTAATACCAAAGAACATCCTGAGTGAAAATGAAAATACTACGAGTAAGATATTTTTTGATTATCGCGTAGGTTCGGAAAATCGTACCAATGGTGAGGGTGAGGAAGAAAAAAATTCAATGAAATTGACGGAATATTCACCTGGCATTTCACCAAGTAAAATAGAAGATGACATAGAGAATATGAATAACAGTGAAGAAGATAACTTAAGCGATGAAGTAACATCACCAACGATTGACCCTTTATTTTCTGCAGTAGAAAGAGCGGCTTGTAACAAAGGCGATCGTTCAAAGAATCGCGAGGAGACGGAAGAAGAATATAGAAGACAAAGAGATCCAGATGCTATGATTGCTTCGTTGGATCGATTGACAGCTACACTGGTTCAGCAAACAGAGGCAATGAGAGAACGCGATTCCTCTGCTATGAAACAAAGCGTTGTCAGTGATACTTGGAATGAAGATTCGCCAAATGATGTTTCTTTTCCTAGTATAAGCGTGAGCGCACCGTTAATCGCCTCTTTCAAAAGCGACAATCAAGAAGATCAGACCATCCCAAATCCAGAGTATTCTGATGAATTGATCGGCACACAGGAAGTCATGACGGATTCGAGGATAATTGAACAGGAAGCCAACAAACTGGCAGCTGCTGTTAACGCAAGGGTCGCAGAATTTGACTTGGATGCAGTCAGTATGACATCAATGGATCTTGATGCAATAAAGCCTCCGTCTACAATGGGTAGTCTTGTATCACTAACTACGAGTTTGATCGGACCTATCGATACCACCGAGCATTCAATTGTCAGAGAAAGGTGTCATTCTGCTTCGCTTCCTCCTTTGCAACTCAAGAGTCAGATATCGATAGACTGTCGAAATGGACGAAAGAAGTCACTTCCTGCTGGAGTTATGGCTAAAAGAGCACTCAGTCAATACCAGAATCACACTGGGAGTCTTGAGAATTTACTGAGCGAAACTGGCACCACCAGTATGTCTCACTTGGAGAATGTCAAGCCACCTTCGATGATGGACGAATTGTTGGATGCTATGGATATGGAAAACAGTATGCTGAGCGTTGCAAGTATTACTTCGGAAGTTGCAGACACCAAGGACCAGGATTCACACAGTTTAACATCCAGCGATCCAATATTTGATTTGCTAAAACCAGTTGCCAATATTTTGTCTATGACCTGCATGCGATATGCGGAATCTATGCAAGTCAGTGGCAATAATAGTCTTAGCGAGTGTCTGGAGAATATAAATCCTCCTTCTCTTTTCAACGAGGTAAGCGAGATGGATGAATCTACAATGGAACCGACCAGCGAAACGTTTTGCAGCGATACTCTGTGCATCGATAATGAACTTCAGACGGAAGAAGTTTGTCGAGATCGTGAAATTTCAATAGATCGAATAGAAGAATGTGACAATGACACCGATGACGCAGCTACTTCCATCCCATCTGAATACTGTGTTAGTAGTTCAGCAGAGTCTACACCAAAGAAATGGCACAACAAAAGTAACTTGACTCCAAAGCAGAAAAGACAATTGGCGAAAGAAAGATATAAAACTTATACTATTGCTGCGGAAATGGTGAAAAAGGAAGAAGAGGAGCGGCGGAAGAATGATCATGAGGAGAGCAAAATTGGAAAATATGCCCGTGGTAAGTGCTCACCTTTTTCAAAGCTTACGCCTAAACAACGGAGACAAGAAGATAGAGCTCGATTCCAGACCCAAGTGTTGAATAATCCATTCCCTGAACTGGTCGCGTACAATGCTACAGAGTGTCAGACACCATTAGCAGATAATCCAGAGAGTCCAGAAACTGAAGAGGCTTCATCGGCCGTGAAATCTTGTATTCCGACACTCAGAAAGCTTTCAGGGGGAAAAACAATTAAGCAAAAACGAGCTGAGAACAAGGATAGATATCGTACAAGGACACTGGATGACGAAGAAGCGCAGGAAGCTAGCAAAGATGTAGATGCTGTAATATCTGGAACCCACTTTGGTGATTCTGACGCCTCTCTTGAAACGATGCTACTTATTACGCCTGGTGAAATGAAAACTAAGCTAGAAGATTTCGTCGGCCAAGGCTCAAGTTCCGGCAAGCCTATCGGTGAAGATGTTTTAACTGTGAGCAAGGCACAGAATTTAACATTAGACGACTTCGAGTCGGAATATGATTCGAGCGTGCGTGTTGCTGATGGACTTCACAAAAGGTTTGGAAAATCACAATTGTCAGAGCCGACTGCTGTGTTAAGTTTTACATCAAGATTCAATGAACAAAAGCAGTTATCTCCGTCGAAAGACTCGCTCCAAGATCTTGCATCATCAGCGGAACCAGAGAGTCAAGGGAATTCTGATTCTAACAATGAGAGTGACGAGGAGTCGAATAGTGCCAACAATCAATCGCAGATACCAAAAAGACCAAGGATCGTCAAACCAGGAACAATAAGTAGAGATGCTAGCGTCGATTCAAATGCTACAGATAAATCTGAATCGGAGAGTCCGAAGACGATTAGAGGACGAAGAAAAGCTCTGTACTTTAAGCCAACTACACGTAAATCAACGCCAACTACTTCTCCTTCAAAAATACACAACGGCGCTGTTAGCGGAATACCGATAGGACGCAGTAACACCTCACCTCTGGTTCGAGGAACAAGAGCGACTACTCTTAGGCAAACGCATAATCCAAGTTTCCCAACAAAACATCAACAGAAATCAGTTGCCAACTCTAAAATCATATCACCGTCTGCTTGTGCAGTGGAAAAACGGATCCAGGGTTCTGCCTTGACTGCAAACAAAACTTCTATCCCTCAGAGAGGGACCGTTTTTAATTATTCCAAATCGACAAAACGCCATACTACTCCTTTGGGTTCTTCTTCAGCTTCGTACGCATTCAAAGATGACAGGAAGGAACCTGCGATCAAACCTCTCGAAAGGCAAGGTACATTTACAAAAGAAGAACCAGAAGTTGAGAATGCGCCAACAGTGCTTCCACCCTGTTCGCCAAACAGAAGTAAAATTGCTAAACCAATAAAAACTTCACCTTCCAAAATTCAGACTCCCAGCAAGTCCAAACCGATTACTAAAATTCTTCAAACGCAGCAGTCTAAATTCACTAAAGCGAACAATTTGGATAAAGATCAAGCTAGAAATTCGTCACCCACTGTTACTTATCAAAAACGAAGTCTCATAGGATCTCCGATTAAAAATTCTCCTAGCAATCAAAGTTTACAAAGTAACGAATCCGCCCGGACTACAAAGAAAACGAATTGCCTGGGCCAAAGGTCTAATAGTAATTCCAGCATAGTGTCAAATTCTTCTACGGGCATCCAAGGTCGTCGGACTTCCAAAGAAGCCACCAGTAAAATCGCGAGCTTGTGGAAAAGAGTAGAAGAGAGCAAGACCAAACAGCGTTTTGAGAAAAATGATACGAGGCACTGGATCACACCTGCGAACGATACCATTGAATCTGGGAATCCGGCTGTTACCACCAAGCCGCCAACATTTCGATTAATTCGGAGTTCTACTTTTGAGGGAGTTCCTAAAGATATCAGCAGAAATGGTTCGCCAGGTAGACCTAAATCTAATGTGGCAAAGCAGCCTGCTAAGGTAACAGATACTCAAGGCCTTAGTCCGAAGTATCGGAATTCGTGTGACTTAACCGGAATGAGTATCGCGGAAGCGCATTGTAAGATCCCAGTCAAATATCCCGAATTATCAGCGGGGACAAGAAACACCATACAGATAGACGACAGCACAGTAATTTTGAGAAAACCACAGACTACTCAACCCTCGGTAGATCCTGTGGAGGTCGATCCCACAAAACGCGTTTCCCGTCTTGGATCGTTCATACGAGTTGAACCACCAGAGACAGAAGGTGGTAACACGCAAATGCAAACGTATGTCAACTCAGTACGTACTCCAGCATCAGCAATCGTTCCACCGTTTAATTACAATCCCAAACAAAGTAACCCGGTAAAAGCAAACATTAGTGAAATTGATGGTAAGCTTGTGGTGACGGAATGTCAAATGGAAATCACTACTAGTTCCATGAGAGTAACTACGGTATAAATAGAGAAATGAATAGAATTCAGTAAGTTGCAAGGGTAGCATTGATTTTCTTTATTCATCTGTTTGATTGAGACTGGTCATCCCAATTCGGTAGCTTGCCCAAAGTCTACACGGTTGCGTTTTTAACATTTTAAATATTTATTCATATTGCACTTGCTGGATACTTTTGTATATTCGTTCTGTGATTTTAAGGTAGTGGTTTTAATTACTTGTTACTATTCGATCAAACTGCCAAGATTATGAGCCTTTGCCAGCAGAAATTTTCTTTTTAAATCCAATCACGGAGTTGGAATGACCGGTTTTACGGACTTTTTTACTTATACTCTTATTGCATTGGTCAATGTGCAATTTGATATGTTACGCAGCAAATAATATCTAGGTGCGTGGATTGCGTGAGAAAGTAATACCTTACGTTTTGAAAGCTGAAGATATGTAACTGTAAATATGATAATCTCCATACGATTGATTGACATAATTTATAGTACAGACCAGCAGATTATTTATCACATTTAAATATTTATTTTACTGTGTATATAATGAAAGAAGATAGAGCAAATAGGAAGGTTAATCGTTAATATGTATGTAATCAGATATTATGTATGTAATGTACAACATTTACGAGATTAGGTATTCATTGTCATTCATTGTAGTTTTGAGATGAGATGATTTCAAAGAAGATACTGTTTTTTTTTCATTTTTTTCATTTTTTTTTATTTTTTTTTTTCACTTAGTCCAAGAATAAGAGTGTACCGCTCTTTATTAAAAAATGAGATGTATGTAATTATATTTCAAGACTGATAGTGGCGTTGACAGAAAATTGATTTTGCGTATCATTCTAATGGCGCATGATAAAGGAAAAAAATTCGTGGTAAAATGTAGTAAAGAAAACTTATAGCTGTACAATGGTCTACGTTACGAGAAGAATTTTACACCTTCTACAAACACTTTTTGCAGCACAACAGGTGCAGGTAGAGAAATACAGGCCTTTGTAACTATCACTTTTATGTTTCTAGTCTGCCCGCAATTTTGTAGGGGTAACAAAGCTTATATTTTGAACATGAATTAATACCTAAAGATGTACGTTCAACATTTATCCAATACTTATCTACCAACTATCCTCCAAAATCGAACTATATCGTCATTTCTCGATGTATACAGACCAAATTAGACATTTTTGTTTTGCTAGACTGAAGGATGTCGCTACAATAATGGTTTACTATATCGAAATAACGTGTTAAGCCACACATGCGTTTCCTACATCGCTTGATTTCTTTACATTTATTTTCTGTATTAAATAATTACTTTCGTACGTTTTCCTATCATAATATTGTCTTTGATATAAAGACTTTTATAAGTACCTAGGTGTATATATTAATTTATTTTTCTACGTTCTTCTCTGTTGTTTCATTTTCACCCCCAACCTGAGTCAAACACAAACAAATATTCTCCGATGGAGGTGAATGCTTGGCGTGGTACTCGAACGGACTGCCGCGATCTGTGTAATTGAGAAGGGAAAAGTTTTCTCTTATTTATATTAGACCCTGTTCCAGTTCAGGTTAATTAAATTTAATCTTCCCAACTTGGAAAAAAAATAATCAGGGTCTGATTAGTTTTTGATAAATATTAGTTTTATTGTATTTGGTCTGTATAACACCTCAAATTTACTATCCGAGGTTCTTATGCAATCACTTCATAATAGCCTCTCTATTCTATAATAGATATTAGATGTATTTCTTTCGTTCTTATGCTTTATGTTTGACCAATATTCAATAATTTGTATATTAATTACCATGTAATAAAATTTATAGCTAATACTGTTTTTCATTTATCAGAATATCCCGATTTGCATGAACGAATCATGCGTAAAATAAAAATGCGCTCAACCAACTCGGTTTTTAATATGAGGCAAAAAAATAAGATCAACTTCCATGTTATGTTAAAAAAGAATTGTTTATTCACAATACATTTTATATATACAAATCTTCATACAGGACAATCGTAAAGGTTAATAGATTTGTCTTCGGATACTGACACGAGCATGTTATTTTTATCAGGACTATACTTTACTCCCCATACCTGAAATTTAAAAGTCATTACAATATTAGAAAGTCAACGTGAAGTAGAAAAAAAAAACATTGCAGTAAATTTTTTCAGTACCTGGTCATTGTGCTCATTGAATGTATGAAGGCACTGGCGTTGGGCTAGTTCCCATACTTTGACGGTGTGATCCGAACTACTGGAGGCAAATTTTTGCCCATCAGGAGCAAATGCTACTCCCAGTACCCAAGATGCATGACCCGAAAGAGTTCCCGCCACATTAGCATCTTTTCTAAGCATTGGAAAAAGGTAAGTTTAAATACATGTCTGTCAATCAAATTTCACAATAATTGTTATCAAACTTCTACCTACTACAAGTATCAATAAAAAAAAAAAAAAAATAGCAACTCTTCTTCTAAATAAAATTCACAGTTTTTCCACTCACATGTCATATAGTTTCATGTGTCCATCATCAGATGCAGTTAAAAGGAGTTGAGAGTCCGGTGAAAAACTAAGAGATCTGATTGGCATAGCGTGTCCTGTTGATGGTTACTATTCGTGAACATAGCTCAACTTTCCAATAATTGAAAAAATGTTGGAATTATGAACTTTATCAGGGTTACATACCTTCAAGGGTCCGTAGTACTTTCCCATGCACCACGTCAAAGATATTGATTATTCCATCTATAGCCCCACTGGCAATATATTTTCCATCGGGACTCTAGATGTCAAAATTGTGTGATAAAAAATATAATTTTAGTGCGCAAAGCGAAAGCTTTTCGGCATATGAGAAACAAAGTATATTGCGAATCGGAAACACATTTCAATAATTCTGGTGGTAGTATGCGATAGTTTCTGTATTCTAAAATATAGCCCAGTAATGACACAAAGTGTATGGTGTTATAATAGAAATGGATCCCTTATACAGTAATCAGGTTGACCAAGTCCATCATAAATATGAAATTGAGATTGAAGCAGTGTATTAAAATAGAAGCAGAATAGATTTTCTCTAAAATGTTGAGTCCTGCCTTATAATAATTGCATTATACTTGGCACTTGAAACTGAAGTTGTCAAATCTTTTGAGGCATTGATTCAGAGTATTTTGAAGGCAGTAGAGGAGACAATTTCTGAGAAAAATTGTAGTTTGAACAGTTATGTTTTAATTTACTTACATATGCAACACTTAACGTGAATTTTCCACCTCTGGTGTCTAGGGTCTGTTCTTGTTTTCCACTTTCTGTTCCATACAGATGAATCTTTCCAGCGTGACTTCCAGAAACGATGAATTTATCATCTGGCGAGAAAACTACCGTCCAAATATCCACAGGGCCAACATCTATGCTGGACACTTTTTCACCAGTGTCCAAATCCCAAAGTCTAAGACTTGAGTCCAACGAGCTTGAGGCACATTCTGACAATTTATAAACAGTAAATTTTCAAACCGTCAGACAACAGGAAATGAAGGATCAGTAGTCTAGCTGTGGAGGAAGCTTGCAAACCCTTATAACGATCGCAACTCACTTGTTCCGTCGGAATTAACGGCAACTGAGACAACGCCTAAAGAATGTCCAGTCAATTTGTGCTTCAGCTTTAGACCGCCGTTGGATACTTGCCAAACTTTGACACTGTCATCAACGGAGCCAGTCACTATATACTCTCTAGTCTCGTCTTCATTGGATCGCATCGAGTCTCTGGAAGGACGAATGGATGTAATCGACGAACACAGTATGTTAGATTGAATCGAATTCGTGCTCATGTTTCGACTATTTAATGTTGATGCATAAACCTTGAATTCTCATTATCCGGCCCAGCGTCACTTTTCTTCCTCATGGAACCCCAGGCACAGGTCCATACGCTGTCTTCGTGCGCATTTTCAGTTTTGTGCGTCAATGCGTACTAGAAATAAACAACAGTTACAAGATTTTCACACTCGTATTATTCAGGTTCACATTGTAACCATCTTCCTTCATTTTTAACAATGTTTTGACAGAGAACCGGCTGTATGATAATATAACCTAAAATATGACAGTGTGAAGATTAACGAGATTCGCAATAAGCAGTCTTCGGACTTACCATTTCGTAAAAATATCTTCCTTTTCGCAGGTCGAACCGTCTCGTGAAATCGAATGTTAATTAATTAAACAACTAGTATCACTCAGTCGATTTATTATGATCACACGTAGTATCACGAATGTTTCAGGTTAGTTTTCTACGACTACGCTTACTGTTTATCCGAGTTTAATTAATGTTCATTCTTTCTTGTTGGTTCATTAAAATATCACAATATTTTAATCTACTTTTATCGTAACACGGTACCTATTCCACAGCCTCGAATATTTTTTATTCCTCACTTCAATTCAGTCAGGCCAGCGACTGTTTCGTCGGGGTTATTTGACGAAGTTCAACAATGGCCGACTAGATGTAAGCCGGGCAATGGTCAATGACGTGACGTCACGACCCGATCGCATTCCGGACTTCTGATTGGTCAAAAAGTGCGACGCGTCTGTTTACGCACTATTCCACAAATTACAACTCGGAATTTTTCACGTTACGATTACTCCTTGTACCGTTTTCATTCGGAAGTTTGGCCGACGATTCTCTTGCACCCGCATAACATTCGTGTATGCCGGGCTGCAGTGCTCAGAAGCATCTCGAAAGAGATCTTTGGTGAGGATCCCACCCGACGGAAGTCTTCTCGACTCCGTATCGATAGAGATTTTGCGTGCTTTCCAATTACTTTTCCCGTGGCGTCGCACACAGAGCACAAACTCAAACTCAAAACTCTTGCTCGTCGAAAACTGATATAAATGACATTCATTGGACATCGTTCTGCCTCGAAGTATGTCACGCAACTCGAATTGCTTGTAATAAAGCGATTCCTGAAAATAAGTCCCGTGTGTTGAAAGTCTCGCATCTCTACGATCTAGCATTAAAAAGCCATTAGGTAAATGGGTGACTGCAAGTGTTGCGCGATTAACCTATGGAATTATCTACATTGTCAGTAGAATAGTCTGCAGTTACACAGGATGGTGTTTTTTTATTTTGCAAAATGTAAAAAAGGTATTCTGACTTAATTGCCGAATTGTTTACAAACCTAACAGAGTTTTGAAATAAGGATTTCAGCTTGGAAATAAAATGATTTTTGGCTCTTTTCTGCAATCGATTGTAACCGAACCGGGTCAATTGATCGTTTCAATTCACTGGCAGTGGATTTGTATTACAAGTGAACTCATATACGGGACTATACTTAATATATTTATTAAATTTGTATTATTATAACTCAAGCCGTACCATTAATATATCATGCATGAACGTCGGTAAATAATGCACGTGCAAGCTGAAATTGAGGCATACTCTTTCCAGTAATTTGCGAATATCGATGTGCATCCGTTATGCACAATGTTGCAAAGAATGGCCTGAATCCGTCACGTGTGGCGAGGCTCGAGTAGGCCTTTGCATCGGCACACTGGAAGTTCCTGTTTCCGATTGCACAGCTGGAGTTGGTCGAGCGTAAGTCGTCGACGCCCTCGACCGCTACCCTGACCTGTTTGTGCAAATTTCTCGATACACGCACTCTGTTTTACCCTAATTGAGTTTAAGCATAAATACAACGAACATGACTGACCCGTGCACTATATCAGTGTCGTCTATACTCAAGGTACAGTGTTTCCATCGTTGCTGAAACATCCGCGCCAAGTTCTTTTTTCCCAGCTAGGCGGAATAACAGTTTTGCCAGTAAACCTTTCGGCCTCGTTTCAAGGTACTTGTCGCATCGGAACGAAATCGCTGGAAGCATTACAGAACGAGGAGCACGAGGTGATGATTCACACCTTTTCACCTGCTTCGCTGATTACAATAATCGTGCGACGGTCTTCTGTGTTCTAAAATATTCACGTCATCTTCATATCATTGTCTACACAGTTGTGCGAGATGAGGTTAACGGCGTTTAAGTGGGCCCTCGTGATTTTCTTCCTTGTAAAAACAACATCGAGCCAAGATGACGAGTTTTCGCGGTGGGCAGACGGAATACGCGCTGTGCTCGACGGGTGTCCGCAAATGCCATGGGGAAATTTTGATAGCCGAGAAATCCTTCCCGCCCTTCGTCATTGTCTGCAGCTTCGAGCCATTACGGTAGTCGATACCTTATTGATGGACGACGTTATACCAATCCTCGATGGGGTTAATTTGGTGCGGTACGAAGATCCGCACTCTAATAGAACAATAGCTGACACGAAATTTGACGGGTGAATATTTAATCATTTTTACTCAAGGATACAGCGGTTTGAAGTTTTTCATTTCTGCGCCCTGGAAATTGAGGGTCTCATCCATATTCCGCGATTACTTAACTGACTGGCTATAAAATGAAAAGAAATACGTTATCCAGCTAATTTCTTGACCGAGTTTAATGACCTATGAAATGTACTTGATATTCAATTAAATATAAATTAATTTCGTTCCGTTGAGGATTATTTCGACTGATTCAGTTCGATAATCTATTACATTTTTCAATAATTTAACGGTATCTTGCTGAACACAGGATACCGTTAAATTGGTTGGACACGACATTTTCCGTTGCGGCGCGGTGAGGGTTCCATACATATACGGTTTAAATATTCATGCACTTTTCGAATATAAATAAAAAATAATTTTCTTCCAGAGATCAGACTAACAATGTGGAGGAGAATATCAGTCCCGAGAACGACAAAGTTTGGCAACGAGTAGTGATAAACAAACTTACACGATTATTTCGAACACACGTTTTGAAAATAGACATCGACGAAGTTTCCAGAGCCACCGGACTCGTGCCGAGCAATACAGACGAAAAAAATGGGGCTAATATCAATCAAGGTAGCGCCAGAACAAAGCAATTTATTAAAGTTGATATCAAGGTTGATGACGATACGTATCGCTGATTTTCAGGCAGAAGGCGTCGCCATAAAAACAGAAGCATGTTTCCCATGATGATGATGGGCTTTCTTTTCATGGGCTCGATACTAATCCCAATGGGATTTCAATTCCTTGCCGTACTCGGCGGCAAGGCGTTGATCCTGGCCAAAATGGCTTTGATACTGTCGAGCATTCAAGGTCTGAAGAAAATTGCCACCAGTGGAGTAAATTACGGATTGTATCACACGCCAACTGTGTCCGAGAGCTGGCACGACCGATCAACACATCAAGAGATCAGACCGCCGATCGAACCGCCCTACCAAACTTACTTCCACGGGCGATCGAATCAGTAAAATAACGATCGGTCCATTACAGTTGTTAAAAAAACAAAAGAAAAAAAGAAAAAAAAAAACGAATCGTGGAAAATGTTCATCATACCTCTGTATAATCATCTTTTATAATTGATCATTGATCGACTCACGATAAATAGAATCGTATTTGATACACACGTGTGAATTTCGACGAAGCGATACAGAAAGTTCTGGATCAGATACCCGTCTCTAACTACCATCAAGCTGCTGACATTTGACAGGGTGTGATAAACAGAGGGAAAAAGGAGGAAGTTTAAGCGAAGCATCGTTAACATGTTTAAAATTTTTTGCCGAGTTATATTAAGTGTCTTACACGTACAACTTTATAAAACTCAACCCTATATATATATATAGAAAAAACTAATTAAGCAATTTAAAAACATATTTACATGCAGATGTATCCGGACGTCTTGGGAAGC
The DNA here is from genome assembly GCF_021155785.1 of Neodiprion fabricii. NCBI lineage: Eukaryota > Metazoa > Arthropoda > Insecta > Hymenoptera > Diprionidae > Neodiprion > Neodiprion fabricii. The sequence continues at coordinate 7,329,403 of NC_060239.1, forward strand.
GTGTGTTGAAAATGTATAAAATTTTTATTTTTATTTTTTTCTCATCATCGAACCGTAAGCCTGAAACATCAAAGACTCGGGTCTGCGAATACCGTCGTTATCCCCTCGACGGAAACCCTGCGCGTGCATCCATATTCCAAGTTTAATTACATCGCGATTCCGCGTAGCCATGACAAAGTGCAGGACGCGACAGTTTCCAGCCTCGTTTTTAAGCCGATTGGTTCGATCGGGGTCAGGCGAAGGGCCGAAATTAGAACGGCGGAAAAATTCACCTTGCAATCTTTACGAGCCACACTTGGAATAGGAATAAGACTTGTCGATTATTCGTACACTCCGTGACAGTCGGTAACATTATACTATATTCTAACGAATTTGGTGTTATATACGGAATAAAAAAACGGTTTCGTTGAGCGTAAAGAAACAATTCAACAGGCACAAATAAATTAAGCGTAGAAAAATGGTTTTATCAGCGATACGTGTTCCTTGATAAAAGTCAGAAGCGAGACTGTTTTTACATTAATGTTACTCGACGCAACAATCTTATTAATTTTGTGACGTACGAAAGCCTTTTATCTACGACGACGACGACGACTACTAGATCAGAAAGGGGGGGGGGGACGGGCAAAATTTTCACCCTTTGTAACAATATATTTCACAAATTTGTATATCTACGAAGTCGCACCGTAATATTACTCGTATAACGAAGGAAGCCACAGGCGAAAAGCGTATCGCTTTACACGCTTCGCGCTGAGAAATTTCCTTGTTACTCTTGAAGCGGAGGACTCGGGACTTCGTTCATGACTATACAAATAATATTGCTAATTAATTCCGTAGCTGCGCGATACGGAAACTGCCCGATTCAGTTTCCATTGAATATGGTATGCATACGTGTAGTGTATAATTGCGTAACTACGCAGTGATCCGTGTACCCGCCAAACGTGCGACACCGCAGAAACAGCTCGGACACGTGCTAATTACTTCTCTCCTCTTTGCCTTGCACCGTTCGTGCAGCGTAAATTGAGCGATCCAAGGGATCGAACAGAGATCGATGGATCTCCGTCGAGGGGCGAGGCGTCGTCAATTGGTACGCAGATTTTCTTCCGCGCGGACGGAGTTGAAATCTTAGATATGTAAAGCTGCGCAAATACCTCGGCAATTACAGTCTGTGTAGCCAGTTTACTATCCTGATTGCAATCGAAACGGTTGTTGTCCAAAGCGAATTTTAATCTAAATATTTACAAGTGCATAGGTATAGTTACGTCCTCGTTGTTGCTAAACTAGATAGGAGCTATTTACTCGCCAGTTTTCTGTGTAACGAGAGCTGGAATAAATTGATCTTTAACTTGGCGATATTGCAGGAAGTATCTTACAGCCGATAAGCTCTACCCAAAATTTCAGCAAATTTACACACTGGAATAGCAGAGCACCGAGTTAAATTGACGGTTAAAAATCGGAGCAAATAATCGTGCCAACATCGGTTTGGAATCAGGGATTGTATATTTCGATACGGTTTTCAACGTGAAATAGTAAATCAGTATCAGTAATCAGCTGCGACGGTAAGCTGAGGTTTGTTCCCCGGGGGAGATGATAGAATCCGGGATATTCGGGCATATACGATTATCCTTCGATACAAAACGTTGTTGGCGGAATTGGGCTGCTGGGACAATATTGACCTACGACAAGTAAAGATCGACGGCTGTTGTATATTCATGATGCTTCCAATTTCTGCTGAATTTTACCTACGGACAGACGGGTGATCGGGTGAAGAGAGAGAGGGAAAGCCGATAAGCTCTGGGAAATTTCAAAGCTGTCATTCGGGCGCAGAAGCCTTTTGAGATTACGAATTCAATCACGGCAAAGACGCTACGCAGTTCGCGGAACCAAAGTTCAGGGGTTAAGTTGTGGCTGTTGAATTTGACGTGTATTTGACTGACGTTACATTATGTAAACACAAGATAGGAACGTACAAACTATGAGCTAAACGCCTGGAGCTGTCATGTCTTCGATTTCTTCGAGACACAGGCATAATTGCACTGACTGGGAATCGGAACCGAGATCAGACTAATTACAAGTTTTTTTTTTTTTTCTTTTAATACTCCAAATATCTTATTCACATTCGAGCAAACGCAGGTCGAATAAAAACACGGAACGTTTCCTCGCGGGTTAGATCCGCTGGCGGAAGGGAAGATGCAGAGAAATCCTAAATCACCATTCCAATCCCTCTTAATCTCCGAACTCATCAATCGATCACGACCCACCCTCCCCAACAATTACATACACGCAGTCTAACTCGATTCCGTCAGCGTCACTTTCTCGCCCTTGTAACGTCGACCGGAAAAGCTTTATTGTCGTTTGATGCCACGCGTCGCGGTGGTCGGGTAATCTCTTTGCATCTTTCACCCATTCCGCTATTCTAGAATGAAAAATTCATGTCTTCGATAACAAGTCTCGTTCGAATTTATATCTTCGGGGAATAAAAGCTCTAACCCAGACTGCAGGCCTTCGCACGTCCTAGTATATTCTTACTTGTTCCTGAAAGGCTAGCGGGTTCTCCCGCAGTCAAGCGGAAAAGCTTCGTAAATACCGTAGAAAGTATCGGGTCGTTGTATTTTTTTTTATTTCTTTTATTTATTTTTTTTTTTTTTTTGTTTTCTTTGTATCTCATTTCTCTCCCAGAAGGAAACGGTGCATTGCCATTTTTCCGTTCACCGCGTGTATGCGACGACGATGGAAGATCTGCGGATCGAAGAGCATTTCTATTCACTTCGAAAAAATGCAGGGTGAACAGAGTTGCGTGCTTTACAATCAGACCTTCGTTTACTACCCTACCTGAAAAATGAAATTCGTGGAAAACGTTTCCGGGATATTATACCTCGTGCGAAATACCAGGTGAAAAAATTCGTCGCGTCTAAACGTAACTGATACCGTGGCATGTTTGGTACCGTGATTCGTGACTTTCGCGTGATTTGACAGTTTGATCGTAAAAGATGACGTCCGTTGTACGTAGTACGTAGCGCGTTGTCGCTGTTTCGCTTGAAATGCAGAACGTTTTGCAAAGAACGTAACGATAAAAAACGTGCACACAAACAGAAACGCACACGCGCACGGAGAAGCTTAAAAGCGTCAAGAGTAATAAGACCGTGATTCGACGTTAGATAACGGTGCAAACAAATTTTTCCCTCACCGGTGCGACTCGACGCGTCGCGAGATTTTCTACGTCATATTTAAAACAAACCAAGACTTTATTACGACTGACGATCATGCGTATGTTGACTATTTCAGTGAGCGGAAAGCGCGGAGCTTTTAAGCCGCCTGACCTTCTTCCGGAGTTCACCAAGTTACGATTACTTCCGAAATTTCGAACCTGGATGCTAGTCGTGCAGCTGACTTCTTCTAGAAAGCCGTTCGCTCGCGTTCGTCGAGAAAAATTCCAACTACAGTGACGTCTTTGACTCTGGTATCTTACACATGTATGCCGGTACGCGTGTTTTACGAAACCCACGATGCTCCCAGCAGGGAAACCGCGCGTATAGAAGCTGGCACAACTATTGCCGCAAGCAGAATCGGAACAGATCAAACACAGGTAGAGTAAATTTGATAACGGCGGCCTGGGTATCTGGTCGTAATTCTTAGAGGTGTGTACAATGTATGGAAAGCATGTGTGCACGTGTGTGTGTGTGTGTGTACTCACACTCGCGTATTCGCATATTATATAGTTAAGAAAGACCGCCGGGTGGTTTATCAGTACCACCTGATGCACGAACCGCATCTTCGTTAAGACTTTGGCAAGTGGTTCGCTGTGTACGCTTTATACGTGTTACATTATAAAGTACGAGCATTGGCTGTTGGCAGGTTGTTGTTGAATCTGGATCCTCAAGATTCTTGCCAGTCGCAGATATTCTGTTACACGTGTGATCAATGAAGTGAACTTTGATGGAATACCAAAGTGTCGTAAGTTTATTTTTATTTATATACTTGATACAATGGCCAAAGTTCTTGCGTGAATCAGATGATCGGATCGAAATACATTTGCCTGACGATTTTAAATTCGCGTTATTGCGGAATTGTCACATTGTGGAAACGCAACTAGTTCATCGATTAACACGCAGTTCGACTTTTCGCAGTTACCGAAGCTGTGCCAAAAGTTATATGACGTGCTTTCAATGCGGTATTTTCACTTTGATTATCGCAGCTCTATCGGTTCGTCAAATTTAATCTAAATTGATTAAGCTCCATTGAACAGTCGGCAAACATTCCCGCGACAATATCTTTCCGCGTGCCCATAAAGTTAAAATCACCTTTTTTTTCTTTCTCTTTTACCGCCTCCGCGGACGGTTCGTTTTACTGTACGACATAATTCCTCGGGTGCAGGGTAAACGATGCGACACCGCGGATGCAATCGTTGACGTTTCCGCTTGTAAAATAGCTGACAATCAGAAACCGCGTCTTTTACTTTGGCAAAATATTTCCGCTCGACGCTTCTCCGTCCCAGTCGCGGTTACGAAATCGAAAGGTATACCGGGCGAATTTGGAAATCGGATCGATGGGATATAACGGTGAAACGTTATTTGCGAACGCATCGTACCCATAATGCATTCGGCATTGGAATATCTAGGGGATAGCGATCGGGTTGCGGTTCATCTGAATATGCGTGGGCACATCTTCGCCTATCAGGGTCAACCGAGTGGCCGGCATTGGGAGGGAAATAAAAAATTTACAACCCCGCTCGACAATCAGCCGGATGATCCTCAGCAGCGAATTCTCGCAGCACCTGAAGTCCGATCAGTTATCGATCAGGTACGTTCCGCTACCTCGATCACCGATCGTAAATTCGAAAAATTAAAAACAAACAAACAGCCGTCGGAATGCTCAGAGATCGTGAAAATATATTTCAGTCGCAATTTCTATCACCGCGCGGTGTCGTTGATTGTATGATAAAATACAAACGGTCATTGTTCTGATCAAATTACGGACGAACGAGTCGAGTCAACGTTTCATAATCCAATTCCTTCGCCCAATTGTGCGATCGACTTTCATCATCAACCGATGTGACAGCGGTGATCAAGCCGCGAAAACATAATCGAATTACCTTTTTCATTGTCTAGCTCATGCTCATTTGCCGTAATATTACAGCTCCGGACTTTTTTTCAACATCCCCCAAACCGTGCGAAGGATTTTGCGCCCTGTATCTACAGGTTTTTCTTTCTCTCTCTCTCTCTCTCTCTCGCTGAAAGCGCCGCCCTTTCAAATTGACGGTCGATGTTATTATTTATCTGAACCCAGTGAGCAACCAATTAGTGCCGTATTATCAATGTTTGCAAGCCTCGTTTCGCAAAGAAAAAAAAAAAAAAAAAGCTCCCAAATCAGCAATGTTCCGCCTATCTTATACGGTGTACAGATAATCCGTGTAAAACGCGCCACCGTTTCTTCCGGCACTCTGCGTTCGGATTTTTTTATTTTTCATTTTTGCCTGCAAGCTCTTTTTCCACAGTATGAAAATTGAGACGTCACATTTTTTCCAGCGTATGGTGTTTTTATAAAAATAACGTGCCACTGATTCTTGACGGGTAAATATGTGTCATACACGAAGTCTGGTTATGTACGCATCAGCCGGCGTGACGAAGCGTTTTCAAATTTCTTCCCGACTTCACTTAATTAGCTATCGATATTCTCTCCTCTTTTCTGCTTCCCAAGAGACTTCACCCACCTTCGTGGCGGACGGCCAGTCGCCGTGATCACATTTTACTATGCGAGGGTTCCTTCTCCATCCGCGTGAAAATGGGTAAAAAAAAAAAAGAGAGAGAGAGAGAGAGAGAAAAGAACGAAAAAACGACTGATATCAAAGAAAAGGCGACGCGAAGAGTGTCAAAGGAAAGGTCTTCTGGGTCTGTATGAATCTTGAAGGAAAAGCTGATATCCAAAAGTCTGTTGGAAAGAAAAAAATTTCATTTACAAATACTATTGAGGTACAACACGAATATTGTTATGAAATGTGAAGATAAAAGTCAAACGTAAAAGGAGCTTGATAATTGGAGGAAAATTATATGCGATCTCGGAAGAAAGAGACTTGCAGAAATCGTTTGGGCAAATTAATTTAATTTGCCGATAGGAAAAAAAAGTTTTTTCTACTTTGTCAGTTTCACTCGAACGCGGCGTGGAAAATTCAGGATCTAAGACGAATTATTGCCCTAAGAAAAACATTAAAATTGTACGTGCCGTTGGTTTTTGAAAAGTCTCACAGGCCGACGGACTTGTTCTTATTTTTTCTTCTCTTGCCATTCCGCCGTCTTTGGGGACATTCTTACCGAGATATATACCTACTTAGGGTATAAGACGGCAAGGTTATGAGAGGCTATTTCGTCGGCTACAAAAGCTCATCTGGCACTACTAGCTACGTTATAAATGGACTCTTATCGGATTGTCAAAACCTTCACGTATCGTCGAAAAAAACCCGGAATTGAGCGGGGAGAAACGTACAGGTTGAAACGCCTGCATGCTTTAGAGTAGATTTCGACAAAAGCACCGAATCCCCGTGTACAATGTGATTCGAATTCGTTTATATAACAACTCTAACGATAAGCAGAGAGCCATGAATTTCGAGAAATTGACGCCATTCTTTTTTATCTTCCACATTGCAGATCCTTAACGCTTCTCGAGTTTCGAGTATATAATGGCCAAGTTTTGTGGACCGCTGACCATCAAGTGCTGGGATATATTGATGCTCTCGTGGAACGGAAGTCACAGCATTCGGTACGCCGTCTGATTTCAACGACAATAAGCTCCAGGGATAATTTCTGAAACACGAATACCGTACGGACAATTTAGGGTATTCGAAGGGAAATCCGAGGCCGTGCAGTCGGCGATAAAAGATAAAAGAGGGAAAATATTTCACAAGACAGTGCGGACCGCTGCTCGCACTAACGAACCGCGGGCGAGCCGACTAAATTACTAATCGATTCGCAATAACGATTTAATATCGCAATCTCGATACGTTTGCAGAGCAGATGTACAAGCTGTAACAATTCCTTGAGCGGCTAACGCCGGCCGAAGAAACTTTCGTAACGACGTGTATTAAAAGAGTAAAAATAAGAAAAAAGAAAAAAAAAGAACAAAGAAAAAAACGGTAGTACAACCGCTAGGAAAACAGTCTCTCGTGGACGATAGCTCACGAAGAATAGCTCTAGGATAATTAATTCGCAATAAGTGGCGCAGGCTAGATTATTTGTCGAAAGACAGAGGATATGGTCAAACACACACGCACACACCTGTATAATACGCGGGATATAAAATCGGAGCGATATTATTAACCAAATCGTTAAATAATAAATAAATAAAAACACGCAAGGATCGCGCGCGTTCCGATCGAACTCGACTTCCGACGTCGCCTCGTGAATAATTTCTGCGCAAAAACGGGGAAAATAAATTTCGCACGCACTCGTAGAACGCGAAGCCCGACGCAAAGTGACGTTGACGGTGTGGATAAACGGGGTGCAGCATTTCGAAGTTGTGTGCGAACGGCCATGGTGGCGTAGGTTTCGGGAATGCGCAGGGAGGACAGAGGGCAACGCGGGCTATAAGAGGGACGCCGAGCGTCGCGACGCCACAGAGGCTTCTGCTGTCTCCGCTCGCAGATTCAACTCTCATCTGCAGCCCGATTTATCGACGGATAACCGTTTACCTCGCCCCGCGAACAGATCGTCGATTAAGCCAGCAGCCTTGAATCGACAAGGAGAAAACAGGATGTTCGCCGATTATTCAGCCAGGATTCCGCTCCGTCTCATCCTTGTTACGATCTTCGGCGTTTTCGTTTCTTTGGCATCCGCATCCAACTCTGATCTCGGCCCTCGACTCGAGCAACAGGTAAGACTTTTTTCTTCTCTCTAGTAAAATCGTCGAAAGGATTCTCTTATTCTCGTGCGGATCCTTGCCGTGCTTTTCTGAGTATTTCAACGAAACCGATTTCGGTGCAGTTTTTCAATTTTTTGGTGAAATTTTTCGCCAGAGTTTTGAGAACCGATTTATCGTACAGTCCTATCTATCTTATGTCTATTTATTCAACCGACTGAACGAAGGTAAAAATACTTGATGAAAATTGGGACTTTACGCGTAGCCAGAGTTTTTGTATAAATCAGGTGCGGTTTGTTCGCAAAAATTTACCGCAAGCCTTGCGTGGCTTTTAGCGTGTGTATCGGATAAAAGGATGCATGTAGCGCAGCGTGATGTTTTTTACATTGGAGCGGAGATTTTTTTTCCGCGAAGACTGACGCGACGGCTCGAAGTCAGGATACCGGGATTGAAAAACCATTATCAAGAAATCCGCAAGCCGAACGGTGAATGAAATATGTTTGGTATTTCGTCGGCGTTATTTTCGATTCGCGTTACATATTTCCAGGTGACGAAATTTCATCCGCGGTTGGTGATTCGGCATCTGGAAAAGCTGAATAAATTGTATTGCTTTTCTGTTTTGCAAAACTCCATCCCCCCGAAACAAACAACTTGAAGACCCGTCTTTGCAGTTTCTTTGAAAAAGGAAATGCCGTTTGAGAAGTCGCGACGATACTCAAATCAGCTTCCGCTTATGGATGCACGCAAATTTCATCTTCACGAGTCGCAACGTATATTGTAAATTGATATTTCGACACCTGGAGAGATCTAAAGAGAATTGGTAACGACTCGCGTTAGCCCGTTTCACTAAAATTTTCCCAACTTTGTCGATAGTTTGGATGTCTTGATAGGAATTACGGTTGCCGGTGTAATTTGATGAACGTTGATGTAATCTCGATCGTATAATCACGATCGTTTACCGTAGACTTGCTGAAAAGTATCCCACTGCGGATGAATTTTCGAATAATAAAGCGAATTTTTCGTCTCGCTAAACGAAGAGCTCGGTTCGCGATCTCTTGGTGAAAGTAACGTACATCGTCTGTCGGCTTACGAGTTTGAATATTCGTACGCATCTTGGGCTTCTCGCATCGTATGCAGGGTGAAAAGGATCTCAAATGGAATACCTTAGGGCATAACTCGTCTTTATAGTGAATTACCCTCCGCCAAAAAGGTTGTATAACCGAATCTTTGCGAGGCTGCGAAATTTGATATTGAATTAAGTACACGCAGAATAAGACGTAGCTGTGCATGGCAGAGCTTTTAAAACGTGTGACGTTGGAGGGGGTGCCCTTGTAGATTTCGACATTAACGCAGATATATGTCTGTACTTCACCATTCTGTACATAATTCTGTAGGAAAATACTCGAACGCATTTGAATTTGACTAAGCATTAATTTGCGAATTTACTATTGCGATTTCGTAAAATCCGTGCCATTTCTTTATTTCTGCGTCGAATGAAAATGTATCGGAGTGTTTGTGTTAAGATTTGTGTACAGAACGGGGCTGTCAAGCCCTTTTTCGTGCATTTATCGAGATACGTGGACTTCGATATTCGGAGATGTACAAGTCAACGTCGAAATCATCCAGGGTGTTCCCTTGAAAAGGCTTTCAAAGTACCAAAGAGACGAATAGCCAGTGAATGAAATTTATCGACGCGCGTGGGATTTTCCTTTAATAAATTAAAGCAAGTAAAGAAAAATCAGACAAAGCAAAAGTTTCATCTCGCGTTCGGGGGGAAAACGGATATTGATTCGAATCGGTATAGCTGCAGAGAGAACAGCGGTGGGCTTGTCATCCTGGAGACAACGTCGCCTGGCGGTACAACAATTTACGTCTGCGGTCCAGGAGGGATTACACAGAAACGCGGCCGGTTCGGCCAGGTATAAACTTCACACCCCGAAGTGAGCGGATAATTAATTTAATCATCATTGACATCGTCATTGTTGTTGTTATTCACCCGCAAACTATTTTTCGGACCCGGGAGAAACGGACTCGGGTCAGAAACGGAGTGCGAGGGAGAAACGTGGGCGAAAATTTATGTTTTATCGAGATTTATCTGCCTAAACGCGTGAATAAATACTTGCAGGATTACTTAACGAACGGGGCTGCGACCTGATCAATTGAGGACAACGTGCAGACGGACTTGTCTGTGGTAATTGGTTCAATGAGAGACATCCGTAGTTCGGCCTCGATTATTGTTTTTCTTTTAATAAATTTCTCACTTTAAGAATGTTGATTAGGGTTGAAACTGAGCTGTATGGAAAATAATCGCTGAATCGTAGGGTTACAAATTTACGATATTTGGAGAAGTATTTTTTTTCACACAATATTTTCCCGGTTATTTCCTTATAATTAACCTTTTGGGAAAAAAATTTCAAGCGACTTTACGCGATTTGTCGATGGTTTGAAAAGGGTGCTTCGAAGAGGGGGGTTCATTGTTCAGGATTCTTTTTTCATTTTTCAAACCAAGGACTGATTCGACTCTTTTTTACAACAATGGAAGTGGAAGCTTGCCGTACTTGTAGAGTTGACAGACTTGAAATAAGGGTGTAAGAAAACTGTTGTTACAAAAGCGTCAAGCGTGTAATCTAGAATTCACGGTCGAAAACAAATATTAAAATATTAAAAAAACTTTCATCGTTGTAACTGTTGAAAATTTTTACCCTATAAATTGTTTTCTTTATACGCTGAAGAAGACCTGTCTTACGCCTGACGCACAGCTACTGAGTTACAAAAATCATTTCAACTCCGAATGAAGTGATTTTGATTAAAATTATTTACCGTCTTCTTAATCGAATTATTATTGACATTACCAGAAATCCAAGCTGTAGTATAATTCGAGTTGCATTTCGCCAAATTAACGCCAAATATAATTGAGGATAAAATTGAATCGACGAACTGCCAGGGCAAATTGTATCGTCAAAGTCACATTAATCCGTAAGGATTGCACAATTGCGAAGGGGAAAACGGAATCCAGCAAGTAATCGCATTGATACAGCTTCGCAGTCAGAAAAATTGTTTTCATTTTGTGAAAAAAATTGAAATTGGGACAAAAGCTGCTTTCAAATACCCGCAGCTGTCCTTTCCTATTTCCCGAAATGAAAACCTCCGTGGAATGATAATTCGAACGTGGGTGTAACACCTGCAATCGCCTCGTTCATGTGGGCCGATTTAACGATTTAACGGCTACATGCCGTCACCGAAGTTCATCGATAGATCGTATAAACTTCACGGATATCCGCAGAGTCGTTTCAGAGCTTAATGACTTTACAACTCGGGCTAATTCTCCGATAATTCTTCTACCCTTCGTGATTATTTCTCTTTTCAGCTGCCTTTGGTGCCGGACGTGCAGAAGGAGGTCGGCTTCGATCCTCATTTTCTCGAGGAACGTGGACTGCGAGAGTCTCGTGAAACCGTACATTTCATCTCAGGTAATTTATGGTCCATGTACATCTCCGGGGCTCTAACTCCGAGTGTGATCGATCACTCTTCGGCGTAAGCAATAGACTTTCGATCGCTGAAAACGCCCGACCTCGACCATGACTCAAGACAGGCTTCGAGTCTCGCTTCGAGTTGGCGAATTCTAATTGATTTGTGGCCCATTCCTCACTCGCCGCCGAGTGAAATGCCTAATTCTCCGCATTTATCATCATTCGGTTAAATATCCGTCTAACTTTTGCACTCGCCGATGAACCGATTCAGCGCTCAGTCTCACCGAGTTTTGCCGATTTGCAAAGAAGGCTGAACAAACTTTTCCATTCTTACCACGAAAGTCGGATATTTGGCGGACAATCGATCGCTTCGAATTAACTTCTGGGAAATGGGTGGAATTTTTTTTAACTCTTCAGCAATGCGGAATTCCCCCGTCGGAAAAAATTATCGTCTCATCGTTTGACTTTTTCGCAGATTGCATGCACGTCGCCTCGGAACCGGGTCACTACGTCTACAAATCACCATCGAACGACCAAACAGCCTGCGGCGTCTACTTTTTAACCGATCCGGACCGTCTAGTCGAGCTCCATTTCACTTCCTTCGACGTACCTTGCGACCGAGGTGGTCTCGTCTCGGTGAGTATCTCACAACTTGAACGGTGTACGGTAAATTGATTTCCTCCGGATGCAATTACATCTTCAGGAGCTGTAAGCGCGTTATCGCTGAATAGTTTCGCTCTGAGAGTTGCCCCTTATCGTGCCAACTTGCAGCGAGTTACGAGTTCCCGATCGTTATCAAACCTTCGTTGCCTCTCGCAAAAAGCTTCGTTGAGAGTCGAGAGTTGATTTTCTTTTTTCAATCATCAATCGCAGTTCGTCGACGGATGGGAACTGAACGGTGAAGTATTTCCGAGCGCGGCCGATCATCCGCTCTCGCTGGACGAGAGATTGTCGGAATTCTGCGAAAGACGGGTGAGAAAGGTATTTTTGAGCAGCCAAAATGCGGCCTTGATTCAGTACAAGATTCCGCAGAAAGGACGAGGATTCAGCGTGATGGTGCGTTTTCCAAAAAATCCCAATCGTAAGTACGAATAAATATCAATCAGCATATACACAGTACACCTTTTACCCGACTTTCAACGTCCCTGAATTAAAACGTTTCCCTTCTATTTTTCATCTCCGATCTCGAAACTTTGTGCGTTCGTTGTTTATACAGCGGTGCGATTCACCGTGAGAAAAAATAGTCCATGTTTACACTTTCAGAAATATACTACCAAAAATTTGATCAAATACATGAATAACAAGGCTGATGAAGCCCGATGCTTTCGCGATTTCATCTCTCGGTACAGAGAACAAACAATTGGAAACGAAATTTTTTACGCGTATATATCGTAGGTAGCATAGATTGCGATTGATTTACGGTAGAAAAATAACGGTAGAACAATCATTCTCGTGCAGCTTTAATATTTGATCAAGTCACGCGTGTCCACCGAATTCGAATGTTATTCTTACGAGGAAGGTATCGCTTCGATTTGATTTCTTTTGTAATATGTTATAGCAGACTAAAAACTGAGCGACCCATATTTGTTTTCTATCTGCCATTAAACGCTTCGAGGGGTTAAAAACACCCTTCAAAGTAAGACGTGTCAAGGGGTGATTTGGCGGTTCAAATTTTTTTAACTCAGAAAATAACTTTTTCACTTCTCGCTATCGGAAAGCTTTTCTAGTTGGACCGGTTAAAAAAATATCACGTTCTTGTGGGTGAAACTGCCAAATCGTCCCTTGACATACCCCACTTTGGATGGTGCCTTCACCACCCTCAAAGTGATAAAAAAAAAAAAAAAAAATACGTAACAAAATGGGAGAGATCGATCAGGGATACGTTCCTTGTTAGCATCGCGCAATTAACACCCCTGCACCTCGCGGCGATATAAACGTTGAGGCGGCAAGCGTTATATCCAAGTTAGGTGTATACATTGTCGTTCGGACGCTATTCCGCCGGTCCCTCGTCGGTCAGAAACAATATTATCCAGACAAAAAGCTGCAGGCTCCGTCGTCACGTGTGTTCGAAATTTCAGCACAGTCCAATGGATTAGCAATCTTCCTCCGTTAATTGAATTCCTTTTGTCGCCGGACAATACGGGCCCGAATCATCAGTCGGAGCGAAGTGTGTTTAAGAACGACGCGGACACGTGTATCTTGCCTCGAGAGGGAAGCTTGATATAGGAAATTGTAACTTAACCCGGGGCGTTTTGTCGAGAGGGTGAAAAGCCTGCGCGAGAACGCGACGGAATCTCTCGCAGATTGGCTTTGAGAGTTGTGGGAAAGACAGTTTCTCGGCGTCGGTTCAATCTTATCGCGAGACGACTTCTCGGCATTGGCTCTTTTCAACTTCCCGACGTTTTCCAGCCTGCAACATCCTCGTCGACAGCTTGTCGGACTTGTTCACCCTTCGGAATTACGGACGCCGAGTGAACTGCACCCTCAGCGCGATGTACCCGGCAGTGGTGCGGGTGATTGCTCTCGGCGTTGGAATCGGAAGTCCTCGAGGTGCGAATCGCGAAATGGAAACGGGAACCGTGCACCAGGTAAGCCTCGCAGCCATGCGCGAATAAACTCGGTTGCGCAACTTCCGGAACCGGTCGAATCAACGAAAGGTGAATCTTAACTTCGCGGATGATCTCGCGATACGTGGGATGATTTGTCATTCGACTTAACGGCTGGTGTAAAATCGGCCGCCGCTCTTTGTTCTTGAAAACCAAACCGCGAGACCAGCGATAAGGAGATCGAGTGTCGTCGAAGCTCGCTCGCGACTTTGGCTATCTCGATCACTCTTATCAATTAATGAGCTGTCAAATAACCATCACGGCAAAATCGTTCTACGCGATGCCTCCTACACCGTTCGTTATCTATGCACAGCTGACTGATGGAATTTACTGATTTTGCGATAACGATTAGAGCTTACGCACGTGGATGGCAAAGAGATTTTATTATCTAAAACAACAACTTTATTCAGGACACGAGTATCAAATTACATCGTGTGCGACATGTGATTATACTTTGAAAAGTCGCGATGGAAATATGTGTACGTAGTAGGGTGGTCCTTGATTCCGGATAATTCAAAAACAATTCCTTCACTTTTTCACTTTTTCACTTCACCCGTGCCCCAAAAAGGGTGGATTCCATTCAACCCTTCCAGGGGTGCGTCGAATCTACCCGACGAATTCAAATGACATTTTCTACAGGAGGATTTCATGGGTCGCTGATTACGAATCTGAACTCGAAATTTGAAAATTGCAAATGGCGGATCGAATATGGTTGAGCGAAATTCAAAAAGTCATTTGGTTTCGAATAAAACTCGGTACTCGGGGGTTTTCGAGGTCGCTGATTACGAATCTGAAGTTGAAATGACAAAATTCAAAATCGTGGATCCAATATGGCAATATCAAGCGAGCCGGTCGCGATTCGAAAATGACCTTTTTAAGGACCACCCTAACGTGTACCTATCCGTATAGAATGATACCGTACAAGCTTCTATTGCAATTTACGACAAGGTGTGAAAATCCGATTTACAGTGCGACAAGTGGGGTCTGCAGGATCACGTACAGATCGGAGGAAGCGACGGACTGGATTCGACGAATCTGCTTCTCCTCGACTCGATTTGCGGGGTGAATTCGAAGCCAGGTACATTACGCCACGTTGAATTTTCGAAAGTTGACGACGCGATACGACGTTGAGTTAATGTAAACGATCATTTTCGCGGCACGAGTAACGAGCTTGTTGAAAATTCCAGAGGGCATCGAGAACGTGATGGGATGCGGGGTGACTTCGGTGAGGCTCGTTTCAAGCGGGCTTTTCGACAATTCGGTGACCGTCGCCGTGCGTCCTGCTACCGAAAACGACATAATCGACGCGAATCTGATATGCGGCGTTTGAAACTTCGACGTAAAGGGGGTTCCCGCCCCCTCGAATCCTCCGGACTCCCAGACTAGGTACGGTCCTTTTGTATTTTATTGAATTTTACCTTCACTCCTGAGGGTTCTTACCTGCGTCGGTTATCAATCGACGCCTGCTTTCAAGGGATTCTTTTGCGAAGGAGTCTTTGTACGAGTTTGAAAAGAATTTACCGAGCGAGAGAGAGAGAGAGAGAGAATGTAAAATAAACCTACCGGTACACAGTCGTGATTAGTATTGCGAATTAGTTTGTACACTTGAATATTTGATTTGTAAGGTCTGTTTAGAAAAGAATGGCAGATAAGAGGCTCGAATCACGTTAGTATTTAATTATGTTTTCAGATTTCTAACGTACATCAACATTCCATATGTTTCGAAGAATTTTCGAGTTAATTAGTTAAGACGAATGCTATGGGGAACAGTGTAACGAATTTCTTTAAAACACAAACTTACGGAACCATACATTATATATTTGAAGATCATTCGCCGCTGAGAGTATAATAACGATGATGATAATAACAGTAAGAGGACCAAGTTCTCCGCCGATAAAAAATTATCTCTTGACTTATTTGTTACTGAAAACTATAAATATATAAGTGTAACGACGTGCGTTGTATATTTCGTTATGTTTAAATATTTCTAGACACATGATAATACCTATTATACACACTATATAGTACATATGCTGTGCAATGTTAATTTCAATAAATTTATCTTAGCGTACATGTACATACATACATAAATAATATTGCGTGTTGGGCGTATTTCGAAGAATATTATACTTAAAAATATTTATAATATATATATAAATTGATATCGTAGGAGGTATGAAAATTCCCACCAACGATAAGACGTGTCGTCCCGCAACGCAATTACAGTTCCATAAAATGCGGAAGGAAAATTTGTCAGGTACGTATAATCCCATGAAAATTTCTATCCCGTAACTGTAATTAAAAAGAATACGTTGTATCGTATTTTGACTTGTGTTACATATCGGTGTACAAGTTAAGCTCAGCTTCGTATCGCTGCCAGATTTACCAACAACCGCGCTGTTGCCGACGGCCGTTCAAGCGCGAAAATCGATGGGCTTTGCTCGGCGGTGGTAAAGACAGAAGGTGCGAATTTTCTGCGACATCGGGAGCTTTACCGGCCCGCCGAAAGCTCCGTTATTCGCATCCCAGAGCATTGATGCCATCTGCAGGAAAACCTTGGGTTACGACCTTGAACTTTTGTGGCCTTAACCCTGCACGGGAGTCATAAAATATAAACGCGGCAGCCGAACCGAGAAATTTGTAGTTTCCTTTGTGCTTTCGGTATTACACGTTGTACTTACGGACCTACGGTATTATAAATTTATTTCTTTAGCTTGTTACAATGTAAAATTTCGCTGTAAGCGAAGAAGGGCCTGCGAGGAATCAGGTTGTCTAATTTTTTTTTTTTTTTTTGTACTGGAAATATTTTCCACATTTTTTTCGAGCATACTCGATAGTCGATTAGATATCGAGAAAATCGAAAAATCAGCGTTTATTTTTTAACGTCAAACAAATGACGGAATGAGACTTGAAAGATGTGACTGCAAGCTTGATCAAGTTGAGTTTACTCACAGCAGTATTTAACAATTACGTAATATTGATATTTTTTAATATCCAAAAAGTTGTACTGTTTGCTCAACGTAGATAAAATTGTAACATATTTTGTTTGTAAGTGGATTGTCCAGAAATTTCTTGAGCGGAATTTTTCTTCTCAGTTCTTCGGTCATGGTTAGAAGAACTTTGTTTTCGAAATGATTGAGCGTTGTAATTAATGATGTTCTTAAGCTTTCCGCAAAGAAAAAAAAAATGTCAACGCTACGAGAAACCTAATTCACGGTTATCCGTCGAAAATTAGTATCATTCGGTTCGACGAAACGATAAAACTGCTTCATCGAAATTTGACAAACAATATTATAACATGATTTTGACGCATTCTGAAACTAAAACAACAACGCGAGTTTTTTTTAACATTGTCAGTAATTGACCTTTCGTAATCAAAACTATCGGTCTTCAATTTCTCTTTAAAATTTCTTCACAAAGTACAGCCGATTATATTTCAGTTTCGATTAACACGAACCACGACTTTGTCATTTTCCAGTTCTCTCGTGAAATCGCTCGGCGGAAATCGATTCATCGACTAGATTTAATAGTGACATTGAAATGAGAAAATCAAGGTCGACTTAGGTTAAGCTCAGAAGCGTCGTCGTCGGGCCGAGCGAGTGGTTCGAGCCGGTTAATTGAGTCGGAGCTTGCGGTGCGTATAAGTAAGCTGGAGCTTTCGAGATGTCCGGGACACATAAACAGGCGGCGAGCCGACGCCGCGGCCTTTTTGTCACCCGGCGTGAAATCTCGGGGGTAAATCTGCAATTGCGATTCTCGGGGGTCCTCCTCGTCCCCGGCGTCTTCGCGGCTTCTTTGTCGGTAGTCGGAGTTGAGTCAATTAAACGGCCCCCCGCAGAGTTTGGCGATGTTTTAGTTCCCACTATCTTAATTAGGTTTCGCAACTCGGCCCGGGAAGTTTCGCAGTGCTAGATTCCCATCAAGCCGACTCCCTTCCCCGAGTTCGGTATGGCCGCTGCGTTATTGACGTCCTCTTAGCGCCGGCCGGCAGAAGTCGCGGATATTTTTCAGCGAAATCCGACGAGACGAGGAAATATCCGCGAATCGAGGGGCGGCGGAATGACATGTCAGTGGGAATTTTGGGACGTCACGTGCCGCTCGGTTCTTCCGACCCGCGACCTTTCTTCGTCTCTCTTTTCTTTCCCTCCTCGAGCCGGCGAGCTTTTCGCATGAATACTAAAGCGTATATGAATTCTTTGCGACAGCTGCTCGGTCAATAAAGATTCAGGGCTGATCCTCCGCGCCCAGCATTTGTTACACACCCTGCAGGCTATCCTCGTCTCCTTCCGAGCGGACGGATGGAGTGAGTACCTGTTGAGGTTGAAAACGGAGCGTTCATCTTCATCTAGATAAACCTACCGTCCATCGGTGGCTTCTTTTTTTATTGTAAAATAACGATGAAGCTTATCGCTTGCCGTTCAATCGTACAGGATAGCACAAAAGTGTTTCGTTTTGCAAAATACTGAATAACGTTTCGTTATTTTTACATAATTCTTTTCGTTATCCCTAGTAGAAACACGAAAAGGAGAGAGAAACAAAAAAAAAATGGTTTGTCTCATTCAATAAAAATAAGATTTTTTTTTATTTTACATTCATTCTGATAAATTGTATTTATAAATAGCTTTTTTTTTATCGCATACGCTACGCGGATGAGATAAACCGCTTACTGTCGTTATTTTGCGAAAATAATTAATTCGATAAAACAGCCTTGTTTCGAATGACACTAATTGCTTTGCATCACTGAGTAAAAAGGAGTTTTTGAGTGAAACAACCATTTTTGCGGGTAGTGAAATAAACAGTTTCTTGTTTGAATTAAATTTCACTTGATTTCGCGAAATCTTTCGTTGTCTGCTATATAAGCGAAAAATTATTCGCGGTCAAAATCAATGCAAACCACAATTCTTTCCTCTCAATCTAATGAGAATCTTACATATTTCTCGTTATATTTTTGATAACCTTTTTAGACAAAAATAAGGATAATCCTTATTACTTTACTGGAAAAATTATTCCATATTAAACTATCTTTCATCTTACGCAGGTGAATATGTACATAAACAATCTCACCTTGATCTAATTAATGATAAATAATACTCGTTATCTCGTACAACACCGTTTTCCAATTCTTACGCAAACGAATTAAACGATACGTGAATCCATCGCCGCTGCTTTTCATACAGCTGCAGCCATCGGTGCCATCAGCGGCTTAACTTTGCAAATCTTCCCCCTTTTGCCTCTTCATTTTTTCCTTGCTTGCAGCGGGGTCTATGTTAAAAAATTTATGCAACGGGGGCTTAAAATTGCGTATTATTTCGTGGCTGAAATACTCCCTGCAGAAATTCAGATACGTAAGCTCTCTGCGTTACTCTGGTTAGCCAGAAACACGTGCACACATAAATTTTGCAACACGTTTCTGCAGTATAACCGCTAACCGCGCGCGGCTCGCGAATCTCGCTAGATGTTCATGTACATCCGTAAATATGTATATATTTATACACACACGGATATCTGTATCGTTATTTGTGGAATCCATACATTGCGGTAAGGAAGATACGTTCGCTTCACTTTTCTTTTTGCCCGAGCGCTTTTTTTGCAGTTTCTTTTCGCAAATTTCACAAAAATTACGGCGCGGCGAGTCGCGAGAAAAGTCGTTCCCCGGTTTTTTGGCGATAACAACGTGGTTAAAAAAAAGAAGATTTTCTCCCAAGCTCCGGATCTCTTGATTTTCGACGAATCGCTCAGTGCCAAGGTTGTTTTGAATTATGGATGACGGAGCGGGAGGGATAACAGACAGCAGATAGACCGGCGATCTCTGTGTTACGGACGAAAATGTTATTACCTGAGGGTTTCGGTCCTGTAAGAGAACACCAGAGATACCTGCTGTCTTTTATTCGAATCCGCCACGTTTTTCGCCCACCCCGTCCCGGCGCCCAGTCTCCGTATTGATTGTAGGCCGACGTTATTGCCATTTCAGTCACAGCCGAGTCCTTACAACGGCGGTATTCCGGCATTCCACCGATCGCTCCGGTCATCAATAATCATTTGGAGAGAGAAAAAAAAAAAAAATAAATAAATAAATCATCCGTACAGAAAGAGAATTGAAACGAACAATATCGCACAGCGTGTTTCTCGCTAACGGATCGTCGTCGTGCCTCTTATTCCCTCGAAATTACTCGGAGTGGAGTATTTTCTTTTAGCTTAGTTTGGCAAATTCGAAAAGCTTTTCTCGTCTTTCCGTAGCTTCGAGGCGATTCTCGTCCCTCCGTCTATACGTGTCTAAAACCCCGCACGTCGAGTGTCTCGGAGCACTCGAGTCGACGTATATACCGTACCACGGTTACTTACCGCACCTACGAGACGCTCTTTACACGTAGAAGTATTTCTGCTTGCACCCTCCGGCCCGTGTCTGACTTATCAAGCCCCGTTCACACCGGGAAAAATCACCGATTTCGTTCGAATCGTCTCGATCTGTGTCGGAGTTAAGCTTAATCGTATAATCCGGTTGGAAAAATTTCCCTCGCGGTTGGTGCGCGGAGGCGTTGTACCGCGTCGTGCGGTATTTATGCCCCTCCGACATCGTAATAAATCGTCGCGGGTGTTGAGTAAAAGAGTAAAAAAAAAAAAAGAAAAAAGGAGAGAGGGAGAGAAAAACAAAAAAAAAGAAAAATAAAGAGTAAAATTGTGATGTGAATAATGATCGCTTTATGCGAATACACGCGGCCAGAGAGGCGGGCAAAGATCCCGGCTTTCCTTGGTTCGAGGAGCTTTTGATCGATGTTACGTTGTGACGGAGGTGCCTGAGAGGAGGAAGAATCCCGTAGTTGAATTCGGAGGAACAGGAAGAAAGCGAAAAAGAAGAAGAAGCGTAATAACGCGGACGATATTCCTGCGCACAAAAGAGAAGCGGGGATGAAATCCATCGATCGACCGATCGATAGGGAAAAGGTCGACTTTGGATAACTCGCCGTGTGAATGCGGCCTTAGAATTTACACATTTCTTATTCTACAAATTCCGCTCGCCGCGAGGCGAGGGAAACGGAAATGCTTGAAGAGAGAGCCTTTCGCGCAACGGGAAGAGCATTGCGAAAATTCTGAGGTAGGTGTATAACACCGGCGCAAAGCTCAAAGGATATCTCGTCCCGTTATAAGGCCCAGCTGCTGCGGAGAAACGGAGATACCGTGCTGAAAGCAAAACCCGTATTTCCGACCAGCTCTTTATTTTTCTTCATCGTCGCAGATCCGCTGCAAGCGTGCGGAAAATTTGTAACGCTTCGATTTTCATCCCCGTTGCGGTTTCGACGATCATCCCCTCAAGCCTTTTTTTTTCTATCTTTCTTGTAAAGTTGGCGGTGTAATTTCGATTTACCGAAAAGTCGCACTGCAAAACGTAAAGAAAATTATTCGTGACAATCGAATTTAGTCGAATTTAATCGACTCGGCAGTAATCATTTACCCGATTCTAATGAATATTTGCGTATGAATTCCATGCGGTAATATTATTTTTTTACCAAGTTTCATGGTGAACTGAAATACTTTTTTGAAATTTCGAGAAATGTACTCTCGTCGTTCTTTGGGACGATCAATAATTTTGGCGGCGAGTGGAAAACATAGGGAGGTAATGTGAAAATTGAAAAATACGCGGGTCCACAATGGAAAACGGAAAGTCTGTTTCACAGAATTTTAAAATGTAAAAAGGGCAAAATGCAGAGAAGCAAAGTAGAGAAAACTAACGCTATTGCTAAGAACAATAATTAAGCTAATTTCTACACTCTGTCCATTGTAAATTCTGATTTTTTCTATACCTCAACTTTCCACATTTCGAAATTTCCTGAAACATGTTTTCGGGTATTCGAAAGTTCAATATTGTAAGCTATATTTTCACCTCCACCCCGCTGATTTGAATCATATGAGTCATCGAGTTCACCGAACCTTACATTGTTGGATAAATTTAATTAAGCATAATGTCCCACTTTGTTTCACTCACAATCAGTGATACGCTAAAAATGGTTGCAAGAACCAAAAAATTTTATCGGACTTACTGAGAAATTATTTTCACACCGTGTATACTTGGGCAAATTTCATTCCAATTTGAATTTTCACCAAACGATTTTACCGGATCCAGGCAAAATCTGATTCGAGTAAAAAGAGCCTCGCAGCTTTGAACGAAATAAATTTCATCGGACGAGAACGGAGAGTAAATAAATTTCTTCTTCTTAGGCTGGATTGTTTTTCGACGATTTTAGCCGGAGGATCGAAAGGAGCTTTCGCCGAACGATTTATGGGAAGTAATTTATCAGAAAATGGTGGACGAACGGAGTCTACTTCTACTCTATTTACAATTAATTAGATCGGGCGTAACGCGGCGCGTGCCGTTATTTACAACGGCATCCACTCGCCCCGGGGAAGGGTGCGAACGTCGCGTACTAAGCAGCCCTGGGACCGTGACCCGAGTGCCTCGGGGCTGTTTCGCCGTGCAAGATATCCACGGGAGGCCAAGTGCCCCGAGGAAAGTTTTACCAACATTGCCTTCTTTCCGTCAAAATACATCCGAAACTTTTATTTTTTAAACCCACCGTGACGTTTTCTCGACGGTCTTCTTCAAGAAAACATCAACTCCGACCGCATAATAGGATGTAATTCATTTTTTACTAACCAGAACGAGGGACGAAGAAACAAACGATGGTTATTTTTCTAAAACGAATGTGCGTAAAACTGACGACTAGGAATACTTAGAATCAGCGGGTGTAGATCAAGAAAAAAGCAAGAATTTTCATCGGCCAAGATTTTCCCCTGAATTTCGCTTTGCCAAAAGACCTGTTCAACAATGGATAAATCAATAATTTGGAATAAGTTTACGTAACGCAACAACGTACATCGATACTTGTGTTGGTATTATACGCCGGAGCATAAATTCGTATCGTTGCTTAAGCGAAAACCAATACCCATCTTTTCCGCTCGATGCAGATATTTTCCGCAATCGGAGTAGGCTGATATTATGTTTTGGTGGAAAGTGGAAAGTCCTGTAAGTAAAAACAGCGTCGGGTTCGGACGGAAACGGGGTGAAATTAATATACTTCAAAATGCAGATATATGTATAAATGCGGCGGCATCGATTATCGAACATCCCCTTCGGGGCGCGGGTACGATAATACTTCTTTTCCTTCGTGTCAAGATGAACTCTTTCACGGAAATTCGTGCCCGACTCGATTAAAAGTTTCAGTCTCGTCGCGATAAAATACTTCAATATAATAATTATCAGGATTTATATCTTAAACTAGGAAATTTATGCATCGCGAGTCTTGAAACCGATAATTCTCGCAAGGTTGACGTGAGAAATTGCAGAAATGTAAATAGTACGTCACGTCACAAGGGAATAGTCGACTTTTATTCCT
The DNA here is from genome assembly GCF_021155785.1 of Neodiprion fabricii. Lineage (NCBI taxonomy): Eukaryota > Metazoa > Arthropoda > Insecta > Hymenoptera > Diprionidae > Neodiprion > Neodiprion fabricii. Next base: position 7,352,713 of record NC_060239.1, read on the forward strand.
GTGTTACGTGCAGGATTTTATTTCCGACTCGACTCTGGCCATATTAATAGCAGAGTTCCCCCCAGCTTGGAAGAAAATTTACATATTCGATGCGTTATTAAATTGAGAGAATGTATCATTGAATATTGCACGATCGTGCAATATCAACGTCTATTCTTATAGATAAATCCTTGTTCAATCAAATTTCACGGAATGTAATGAATTTCGACTTCATTCGTCGAAAAGTTGCGAGTAAAAACAATTATAATTCTTTTATTCACGCGCAAGTGTGATCATTTCATCAGTTTGAAAGCCAGAATATTATCGAAACTTTCTAACTCATACGATCTCTTATTTCCCGCAAATGCGTTAAAAGGGAACAATACGTTACTTTCGTCCCACTTTTTAGGTAAAAAAAAGTTTGCATTACGGTTGAGTCGAGAGTAAAATAATTGAAAAAAGAATGCGATCGAATCGCTATTGGGACATAAACGGCTCGTTCGTAGAAATTCTCGTCTGAAGGCGGCTTTCGATTTTAAAAAAACCGTCGGCGATAATGGCCGAGAAGGCTCGCGACATTTTTCGTCTGATGGTGGAAACGGGAAGGCAGGAGACAAAACGGTGTGTCGGTAAATAGCCAGGTATAACACGGAAAATCTACTTGACGGCAATTACGTCTGGCTGACTGCCAAGGGCAGATACCTTGTTGGTACACGTGGGTGTGCGAGTGGGAGGAGAATCCTCGAGTCCAACAACATTCGGATTTCATTCGGTGGGATTCATTCAGAGGTCAATGAGGCGTCGAGAGGGATTAGCCCGAGGGATTATAACGAATCATCGAGTCTCAGAGCTAATTAGTCGAGTTTTGGGGTGACTTTTATCGCTCGACGTGATGCTCGCGTCGCGATGTAATATACCTCGCGCAAACCTGACGCCTGCTCCCTTTTCATCCCGTGACAGAATCCGTCCCAATTCCCGAACCTTCCCCCTCTGGGTGTCGTAACATGTACCCGGGAATCATATTTCTCGTTATGAAACGTCGTCGGATTCGAGCTGATCCGTGACAGCCTGTTGCGTGCTCTTTGCCTCTGTGAATTCCTCCGGAAAAATAATTACACTCGGGCGATGAAGCGGAGGGTTGTAAAAAAGTTGCGAAATCTGTAAATCGGCTCAAGGATTTCCGCTCTTTACGTGACTTGGCAACGCTTCGACGAAACGCGAGTGAATTTATTTCCGTATGCTTAAACGATTTTCGAGTAATCAAATCGAGTGCCGGAACTACGTTGTTTACCGATATTTCGCCGCTGCTGAGAAGAGTGCGGGTGCTTCGGGTAAACAACAAGTTGGTCACAAAGATAATTATACGGGTAGTCAGGATCCGCGCGAGAGGAGAAGCGAATCTGCCGGGTGAAATGGGAACGCAAAGGGTGGAAACAACGGTTTTGGTGACACGTTCGTTATGCAAATATCGTAATTTGAATATAGCAATTACATTTAGTCCAGTTTCGAAGATTTCCGTCACCCTACGAGCCACGATTACTCGCCTGTTTCTTACCGCGTAACAATAATAGGTTGGATTTCACACCTTGTTTCCAATCGAACAAACAGCTTCGGCACTTTTTCACCCAGGTTATTATCGTTAAAATAGTCGAGCGCAATTTTATTTCACCCCTGACGTAACGTTTGCGCAAAATTAGGTTGTGCAAAGAGAATAATGCGTAGGTTGTCACTCGGATGGGTGTAATATTATACCCTGCCACTCCTCGACGAGGGACTCCGGCATGCCGGTCGATTATCAAGTGTCTGGAGACTCGGGGGTGTAACCGGGGTCGGGAGGAGAGGCGGGAAAATACGTGTTCTGGCAACAACATGTTCTTGGAATTAATTGCAAGTAAAACAGAAAATATCGACGGACCTTTGACCCTGGCGAAAGAAAGCTGGGATCACGGTTTTCAGGTAGAAACAGGGCGGACCTTGTCAACGTACAATTATTTTCGACGCGCAATAATTTTCGGTGAAATCGTATATTGACGAGGCTATCCTGACTCTGACGTGCCGATTAAATTTGAAGGGTGTCGAAGTGATTTTTTTACAGCGAATATAACGGCTGCCTTTTACAGCCGATGTCGCACGATCGTATTTTCATCGAGATTTCAGTGTTTCCTTATCCGTGAACCTAATTTCGATTCAATTTCCTGTATTGTTGATGAAGTTCGTTACGAGAAAGTTGTACACTGAGTATTCATCGAATTATCTTATACGCAAGCTACGAAGATCCGATTGGAAAACTAAAAATAAAAACACTGCTAATACAAGCAAACGCTCAGGAATCGATGCGGTATTTTGAATCGCTTGAAAATTGTTAAATATCTGTTACATTCGTTTCAAATTTTGTCTAATCGATCTGTTCAAAATAGTCAGAATATCTTTCCTGCGTTGTCATCATTCGTCCCGAATTATGATCCGCAAAGCTTTCGGGTCGATCAACTAGTTCTATTAAATTACAACGTTCTCCAAAAAAGCTTCCCCCCCCTCATTTTTTGCCGACGTATCAATCATTGGAAAAATAATATAAAAGCTCGTTCAACCCTTGCGGCACATCCGCGCTTAAAACGAATCGTGCGAGCATCGTGCATCGCGATATACGAGCGAAAATCATGGCCCAGAATGCGTGCCCGATAGGCGTAAGAGCGAGGAGGTCGGCAGCCAGGTTAGGTGTAACAGTTTAGCAGTAAAACTTTGTTTGCCCCGAGTTAGACTCCGGCGTTATTGTCGTTAGCAGTACGCGATGTTACGGTGCCTGCCTAGTTGCTCGAACAACCTTCCACTTAACGTCCACCACCACCTCCGACCTACCCTAGGCCTTCGACTAGCAACGCTAAAGCGTTTTAGTGTCACTCGAATGTTTGCGGGGTACGTGGTTTCCGGCCCCCAGCGACCGGACATTGAGGGTATGTGGATAAGGTAAACGCTAATTAGGGCAATAAACGCAGCACGCGAATGTCTGTCTTAGGGGAGACACTTCTTATCGAACGCCAAATCTTGGTCTTTTTTTTTTCTTCGTATATTTATGACCAGAATATTTTGGAATTGATAGTCTAATAGATGCTGCTTTGTTTAAACTCCTATCAACAGTAGGGGATTCACAAAAACCGTGCTTATACTGTAGTAATTAACAGTTAAGAAAATAATGAATTCTTATCTTGAATATTGCATTTTTTCCCTATAACATAATTAGAATTTGAGAAAAAACTAAATAACGATTTTCACGGTTTTTTTTTGCAAGCTAAGTAATGTATATATGGGGTATTCCACGCCAATCGAACGGTCGGTCTTTCTGACCCGTTTTAATCTGATTGCCCTTTCACACAATCAAAGTAAATATTGAAAGGATGAACTATGAATTTTTTCAGATTTTTTCGACACGTGATTTCTTCATGGCCACTCATCCAATAAATTAATTTCAACAACGTTTCGATTTTTCGCGCCTACGTAGCTTAAAACCTGGACGACATATGAAAAAAGTTCGTTTCTAAAAATTGTTGGTTCTCTTTTGAACTCTTCGAGAGTATTTTTTCGGATTTTTCATACCCCGTTTCAGTGTAGTTTTGATACAAAAGCCGCGTAAATTACTCTCAACTGAAAAGTGCCCGGATCGAATGGGATACAACTTATGCACAGCGTGCCTTGTTCGATTCGAAAGGTTGGCTCAAAATTTCACATGGGCGGTGCAACAGTTTGGAAGATGTATCAACAAATATTTACTCCGTGGCGAGAATTCGGTTCAAACTTGGCGGTGCGGCAAGCAATTTTGTTACCCTGCGCTTGGCGCTGCTGCGCACTCGAACGCGATCTTCAATTGTTGCGCGTCTTGTTTATAATCACGATTGTCGACTTTTTCTCGAGGAGCATACTTCGGTCTATCATTTATCACGATTCCTGACACGATGTGTGAGTTCCGTACCGCCGAGCAACATTATTCAAGCGTATTCGTCCAAGGTAAGAATTCAACGCTGCGTTCCGTATCGTAACGCAATCTGTACTAAATTTTTCAGCGTCCATACCGCCGTATTACGGTACGTGTGGATGAGAAATTTCACACTTCCGTGTGAACTGTTACTTGTAACTTTTGAACCACTTTTCCGCCCACTACGAAACTTGTAGACGATTTTTCGTATTGGTAAAGACATGCTGTGTAAAAATTTCAGCCAATTTTATGTGTCAAGGGAGGGGAAGGGAGATCGAATTTGGTGTATCTATACTCCAGCACGATGTAGGATTATCTGAAACAGTTTGCGCAAAGAAATTAGACTGAGGCGTTTCACTTGATGAACCAATAATATTGGAAAAATAATGATAATTGCTCAAAGGGGAGGCCTTCGAACAAAAAAGTTGATTATTTCTGAAAGAACTTGAAACCTTGACCCAGCCAAAAAGATGTTTATTTTCATAATTTTTAGCCTCTCTCAGATTCATTGATTGAACACGAGTATCATAAAAACGTGTGTCAAATATGAGCTTGATCGGTGAAATAGTTTTCGAGTAATCCTGTACACCGATTCTCAACTCGTTGGAAAAAAAGCACCGTATAATTGTCCTTCAGCTTTCTCGTAATATTCATTTTGCCCATTCAAACTACAAACTTAGGTAATAATAGGTAATAAAAAAATTATCTGTAATTCGGACCATATCGAAAAATTAACGATTCGTGTCTGCTGGCCGAACATCAGAAACTAGATTCTACACGATCTATTCGGTGACAGTACGTAGGTCAGCACGTAGATCCAGTTTTCAGAAAAGCCAATTGATTGTCGTAAGGTTGAAGGTACGCCGTTGTTCCAATTTCACTCCACCAGGCATTTCTTCTCTTCAGAATATATGCTATTTTCGCCCGAGTGTGAAGATCTGAATACACGAAACTCGACGGAGAAAATATGGTCCATGTACCAGACTTTGAGAAAAATTGAGTAAAAAATAATATCGTTATTTTATGCATAACCTACTCGGCCAAAAATGAAAAGCAAGAGAATTCCTGCACTCGGGCAGAAATGGATTCTCTTCCTTAGGGAAGAGTGGCTTCTAACGTGAAACTCGACTAACGGTGTACCTTCAACCTCACGACTATCAAATGGTTTTACTGATAAATGAAACTACGTGCCTATCTACGCACCGCGTACGAATTATTGACGTGAAATATGGGTTTTGATCTTCGAACGATAAAAATGAAGCCTAATTTTTTGAAAATTACCTACAGTAAAATTAACCGCAAGTATTTTCTCCGTTGAAGCGCGGGTTATTTTTCACTCCTCCGGACGAAGTGAGACACGTTCGGTGCGATATGTATCAAAAATCTTCCCAGGTATACTTGCCGCTGATAGAAAGCACCCTCAGGAGAAGCCGGGTCCAGTTGCCCGGGATTTAGGGTGAAATAGATGGTAGAGAAAGAAACTTTTCTGTTTCCAAGCTATTCTCCAACACCCGCGGAGGTCAAAGTTCGAGCCCGGTTCTTCCTCTCTAAATTATCGCAGATTAAAGATTTTAACGCAAAATGGTAAAGGAAAGTCTGTCGCGCCGCTTATTTATTTATACTCGCTGCCTTCGCTCTCTCTCTCTCTCTCTCTTTCTCTCTCTCCCTCAGTTTCCGTTTCTTCCTTTCCTCGCCCACTGTATACGTACATTCACCCCTTGCTACCCTTAAGACGAACGGCTCTACGGGACCGGGGGATTTCTGCGGGCAAGCGGCAGCCCTTGGCGACGAACAAATCGGTTTATAGTGTTGGGGTTTCGTCCCACCAGAGTTAGCGGCTCGGCCAGGGTCGGTTTGCTGTTAAACTTAGCATTCGAGTAGGTACTCCTCCAAGTCTTTACCCGCTCGCCAATCGCGGTCATTGCGAATCAATCGCTCCATTTATCCCTAAATCCTCTAATTCCGGATTCGTGCCTGGTTTCAATTTTAAGGTTCAATTTCAAGCTCCACACACACACACGGCTAAAATTCAACTCTGCCTCCGCACGACTCTCTTTTTCTCTCTCTCTGTCTCTCTCTCTCTCTCTCTTTCTATTTCTCTCCCTTCCGCGACCCGTATGCAACAACCCCTGCGATAGCGTTGCCGGAGCCTTTCCGTGCCTCTTCACTTAGGCAAACTCAATTTCAAGGATGAAATTTAATTAAGAGGCTACGTGTGGCCGGACAACGCGACCTGTACGAGGGTTCAACGCGGCCGAGTGTACGCTCGATCCTTTGATGGGTTATCTTGCGGAATATGGGACGAGAAAGAGGAAACGCATCCGCGACATCTTAATAAAACCGTGCGCCGTTACGTCAGTGGAATTGGCAATGGGATGGCTAATTACTTTTCGATGTTTCTTTCGTTGGATTTCGAAACTCGAGAATTCTTTAGACGCGGTGGAGAAAATTTTATCGTTACTTAGCGAATCGATAAAGTATAATGCAAATTGGTCGTTATTATATTCGCCCATAGAAGTTTGACAGAGGAAACCGTCGCGTCAGCGAGGAAAACGGATGGTAAGTGGTCCCCGATTTGTAAGGACGTAGTCCTTTTGTAAAAGCGGGAGCTAGTAAAGCGGGAAGGAACGGCGAAAGTTGGCAAATGACGGATTAAAACTTTTTCGAGAGTTGCCGAAGCTCAGCGGTGCAAGTGGGTGTATTATAGTTCCGAACTGTCTTCTCGGCTAATAATATACCCGGGCATCAACCCACACGCCGACGGAGACGCAAGTACGAGGACCGCAAGGCGGAAATAAAATGACGGGGCTTAGAGAGAGAGAGAGAGAGAGAGAGAGAGAGAGAGAGCAGCGAAGTGCGCAATCAACTCTTGATCAGTCGTCCAAGCTCGAAGGCTGGCTGAATGGCCTGTCACTTTGCGGAAACCCAGCTGATCAATAATTAATGTACACTCGAGGCTGAGAGACTGGTCGGCGTTGATCTCGGGACCAAGATGAATGGGCTTATCGAGTTTGGGATTTGTTTGCCTCTCGGCTGTTTCGCCTCTCAGTTATTCACACCGGGTTTCGCGGGTCTCTCGGCCCCTGATCGGCCCACTTATTAGAGGGGCTGGGTTGAAATTCCGAATTTCAAAAGTTCCGAAAGCGCTGAAATCCGATTTTTTTTTATGGTCAAACTTAAAGTGGAGAAATCAAACTCTGACGAAACATCGAAGTTGCTAATTGTCCGAAATCCGACGCTTGAAGTTCCGAAAGGGCGAAAATAAGAAAATTCCAAGATCTGCAGCATCGAAATTCCGAACTTTGCTCTATCGTAACTTGAATTTCGGAACTTTGAGCCGTCGGGTTTCCGGCCATTGGAAACTTTGTTGTTTCGTAAGGGTTTGATTTCTTTACTTCAGGTTTCGCCACTAAGTAATTCGGAATTAGGCTCTTTCGGAACTTTTCGAATTCGCAACTTCAACCCCGCCCCTTGTTAGGGGGACATACAAGCCTCTGAAAAAGGGTGTAGAGGTGAGGCTGAAAGAAAATCGCACAACTCCGCGCGTTACGTCAGGGGCTGAGGTCATCCGGTGCGATTTCACGCCACCTTGCGTGGATATTTCCTCGACTAGAAAAATCCGTCGAAAAGACTACGCGAGTAAAGTTGACGTGCACGTGCGAGGTTTCAAACTTCGCACTGAAAGAAATTTTTAGTTCCGGTTACCACTCAGTCCTTGACTATTTTCATTTTTTACCACAATCGAAAAATATAGTTCTAGGTAGAAAATGAAAATTAGTTTTCTAGCTGTTACCGGAAAGTCTAGTGTCCGTTACTATTCTTTCTCATTACGATCACTGTTGCTATATTTTTTTGCAACCGTTGCGAAAATTTAATGCTCGTGCAAGAATAAATTGACGTTACAGCCTTGTTTAACTAAAAAAGTATCGTAAACCTAACAAACTAATTTTGCGTTGCAATTGCCAAAAAAGGATCGACGATAGCGCAAAATGGTTACGGGTACCTCGTTTTCCGTACTACCAACAATATTAAAACAGTTTTTTTAACGGTATCTGTTTTACTCAATTTTTCTAGTTACGGTAACAAATGAAATTTTTCTCAATCCGGGAATTTTAAACCGCGGAATGTGTATTATAATTTTGTAAATTGCTGTTTTTTTTTTAACGATTTTATACCGCAAGTCGAAAAAAGACTCGAGTATTTTTCACCGCGAAACTTTTACTCCCGTTTATATCTAATTTCAGCTTGCGCTCCTTGCACGTATGGACGCATAATAAATAATCGGCCACTTTACGAGATAGCGACGCAACTTCGTCGTGATCTCACTCGAAACTAAAGTGGAATATCTTATGAATTAAATATCACTCGGATGCTTGGATGACGCGCAGTCTTTGATACACTTCGCAGCCGCCTCGCCTACATGCACGTTTCTAATTAACGTATTTAACGAGTTTTTGAGTGCCAATAACGTCCGTAAACTCGGCTGGATAATTATACATGCATAGAAGTTTGCCAATGGTGGGTTATACAGCTCTGCGAAACGTTACTGCAGCACCGAAGCTGTGCAAACTCTTGAGACACCTTTTGTATATCCTCGTTCATCGTCACCGTGTCTTGTGAATTGCGGGTAATTCAGAGCCGAGCAAAGCGTAGAGGAAAATTTGAAGGTTTTCATCTGCGACGATGAGTGGTCGGCTTAAATAATTATCAACTCATTCCCATGGACTGGCGCTTGGAACCAAAGTGGGAATATATTAGGGATGAAATTCCGCATGCCCGTGGGTCGATGTCAACTATTTGAAACCATCAGGATTTGCAGCTAAATAATTGCTTCAACTTCGCTTCATTTACCACGCGCAACTGCATTTAACGATGAAAATTTAGAAGACAGTCGAGTACTACGTCATTATAAGTACCGAGAACCTTCGAGTTGCGGGGGCAATTAATTTCTCCCGACGTCATAACAATTAGAAACAGTTTCACGAATTAATAACAAGCTCGGGTCGGCACTTCTGTATCAGAAATCTATACACCCGTGGTTCGAGTCATCGGCGGCGTCGCTTCTCAGGCACTTCGAGGGCTGAGAAAGAGAGAGAGAGAGAGAGTGAGAGAGAGAGTTGAAATTAAAAAACTGTGTTCCTCGTGACGAGAGGTTAGTATAATTTTTCTACTCACCTTTTCTACCTTGGTTTCGTTTGTTTTTAATGTACTTATTCCACACGGCGGAAGCAATTCATCAAATGCTCGGAGGGTGTTGGGAACAGAGGCGCCTTCCGACGTGAGACAATTTGATTAATTACTCGCTCGACTACAGGTGGGAGTAAAAAAAACTCTGGTCATGGGCGCAGGGGGTGAAAGTTTAAGAAAAGCACAGCGACTTCGGTTCAAAGTGATTCAACAGATTGGTATAGAGAAAATTATCGGGTCAACAGTCCATATAAAATGGCGTTCAAGAAAAAAATCGATCTAAGGAAGGTTCAAAAGCTGCTACCGAAGTCGCCGAAGTTGAATTCAATCCGAGTAACGGGATTTTTATAATTATAGAAAATTTCGACTAAAGAAAGGGGTATGCAACAATTGATGAGGTTGTATCTTGTTAGAAAAATTTAGAGAGAAGGTTCAGTTTATATTTGTGTTATTTTTTGCGTTTCTGTTATTGAATATGACAGAAATTTTATTCATTTTTAAAATTTAAGTCGTCATACAAACATTTAGTTTGTAGTTTTTAATTTTTTTTTTTTAACCTAACAATACGTTAAAAAATGGTTGAATTAACCCAAATATTTTAGTGAACTTGTGGGAGATCTTTTTTCCAACCGTGTGTTATTCGAAATTTATTCGGACGATTTCCAGAAAACTTATTCACACAAAGAGTAAACAAATTGTATGGTCGTTATCCATGACCATTAGGTATAAGATGACGTGTTCCGATGTGAAAATAAATGGGTAACAATTATGTAATTCTTTCGAAATTAGCGGAAAGAGAACTTTCTATTCTTGAACAAGCGTTGTTACTATTTTTGTCACGCATTAAGAAGTGAGTTTTTTTTTTACGTAGTAAATATTTAACCGAATCAACCTTAACTCGAATCAAAAATCGCCGAACGTTGCGCTCGACATATACGATAATCACCAGCGATTTCGTTAGGTAAGCAGTGATACCGCGTTGCGAAATTGAGTCTGAAAGTCGAGTCTGACTAGCGAATGATGTCTTGATCGGATAGTGCGGGCTCTCGAAACGATAAAACGGGTCTCTCGGTGCGCAGACGGCAATTTGATCGGTGGAAAGCTTCGAAGGTTTATATCGCCCCATGAATCTCTATTGGAATTTCGAGTGACGTCGCGCATATCTGTTAAGGCGTATTTAAGGAAATGGGAAACGCGTCGAAGCGGGATCCTGCATTCGGAGCGAGCTTTTACCACCACGGTTCGACATTGGCTCGATAGTTTCATCGATTGATCCCCGCTCGGGAGATCCATCTTCCGCCTTCATCCCTGCACCAGTCGACTGATTTTCCTTGCCGGGGGGCGGTTATATACTCTCGAATAAGCTTCTTATTAAAATTCCACACTCTTCGCGCGAGCGACAAAGACCCGCGAGTTTCACCTTTTATCTCTGCAGGGTAGACAGCCTGAATTGCGGAGTAGAGAGACTGTCGAGTAAAGACTACGGACGGAGCCCTCCCCCTTTTTGTCGTCTCCTCTTATTTTTACTCCGCTCAATTTTCGACGAGTTCTCCGTTCTCGCATCGGAAAATCGTCTCGCTGAGGCTGCATCTGATGTATTTAATTATACCTGCTGAATTAATCTTTCATCTGAGATTCGACTCTCTCTATCTCTCTCACTTCCTTTCGGTGAGTGTGAAGCAAGGTCGCTACCTACTTTCAAGTCCAGGCTACTACAAGTTCTCCGTATCAGGTAGTATTAGCAGCATAGTTGTAGATTAGTTATAGTTGTATGTAATTTTGTGACAGGCATTGTTGGGGTTATGACACCTTTTCTTGAATGCTTAATCTTGTTCATTTAGTTTGCGTCATATGTTAGTTATTTTATAACTACCCTCCGTTATTTTGTGTTACTTTTATATAAATATATATATATATGTTGATTCTTTATTGAATTTTTATTTTTTCAATACTTTTGTCGGTGTATTTTCAATTATATGCTATTCTATTCTTTGTCTCTTTATCTTTTCGAAAAATTCTGCCCTTCCAAACCGATCGTTTTCTGAATCCAGCCGCGTATTCGCGGCGTTGAATCTCAGTCCGAGTTTTCGCGTCTTTTCTAATTTCATTCTTATTCCCTCCTGCAACGTGCGAAGAGCTCTGATTAAACTCGGATCGCTGAATGCTGCAAATGTTCGGCAGCTGCGGATTTCGCAATTCCAGAAGTGTCTGGCTGCCTCTCGGTATTCAATGAAGAGAAAATCGTATTGTCGTTAATACGTTACAACGAATAACCCGAATGGAATGTTAACAACAACACGCTGCTCAGCGTTGACAGTTCCAGGCTCTTCGTTACGCAAGACGGTCCTTTGCTAAGACAAACTGCTTATCTGCTGCACAAAGCCGGTCTCTGCAGCCGACTTTGAGGGGCAGAAAACAGGGCTTGAAAGCGTTTTACGTAAGAAGTTCAATTGGTGTTAATTGTTCCAAGAAATTGAATGATTTTAACGATTAAAGTGTCAGGCACAATTCACGCAACGTGACTGTTTATACGTACACTGTAACAACGAAAGGATTTCAGCCACGCGAAACGGTGACACGTGTTTTGAAAATATCAATTTCGATGAGACTGTTGCCGTGGGATTGAAACCGATTGATACTCGTATTCAATTCGGATTTATTGGGAATTAATCCAACTGCAGCAAATATCCTGCTTCACGATCGTCGAGTGGTAATCAATCTCAGTTTTCTCTATAGAATTCGAACCATTCTGTTGCCACGTACGAGTGAAATTTGCCACGATTCAACAGCTTGACTTTTCAACAGAGAAATATTGCACGTGAGCTCAACCAGCCGAGTGATTAGGAATAGCGCAACATCATTGATGGTGAAAAAAAAAAAAAGAAATACTTGACCAAAGCGAATATTTATTCCAATAGTTCTTGACAGATATTGAATTATTTCGAATGGTACTCTACTTGTAGCTACAAAAGTTTATTTGAAATAAGATTATTCTTAACAGAAAAATCAAACATTTCTTTGATTCGATTAATTATCTGCTGAAGACTATTTGAATGACCATTATCCGGGATCGAACTTTTGCTTTTCAGTGTAACGTTCGTGTCAGGAAAATATTGTGCGAATTTATCGCAGCGGTCTGCATGATTCGAAATCGGAAGTCAACCAACCAATTCTAACCGTCAGCTTTGATTTTGAGTACAAAAATTTGATCAAGGATCGTGGTCAAAAAGTAGCATGGCTACATAATAGAAGCATTGTAATATTGTAGGTACAGAATTTTCGGAAATTGAACAATTTACTTCATAGAATTCGAAACGTGTAGCGGTCGAAGCGTGGAAAGGAAGAAATATCAAACACCAAAATTTAATAGAACGGTCAGCATAAATGTTGAAGTATTGAGAACCAGGTGAAGGGATAAAAAATACACAACGCCAACCTGTAAAATAGTTTGAATAAAAGTTGAAATGTAGGAAAATACAAGAATTTTTATAACGGCAAGGCTTCGTGACTTTTTTTTATTTTACATTACAATAGTTCGGGGAATAACAATTGGGGTATATTTTTACGTTTTTCACTCGAAGCAAAGTTCAAACAGACACAATAGGGTAGAAAAATGTACCGCGTGTACTCTTGTTAAAGCGTATCTATATACCTATTGAAAATAGAACAATTCAACTGCATACAACTTTTGCAGTTAGGTATCATTTTTAAGAAAAATAAAAAGAAACCAAATCCAGAAATTTTTACGTACCGATTCTAATTTATACGCGTTACAAAAAGCAGAAATTTTAGTCGACAAAGTTTTACAACTGCGTATTTTGGGCGAAATTTTTCTCTCCTACTTTTCCGCTCTTCAGCGTTTTATTTATGGGAATCAGATTTCCGCATGCCACGACCATTCTACTTTTCGAGCCTCACCCCTCATCAACGTGTCCGCGAATTAAATCCTGGACAATTGCCAACTCGCGTGCCTCGGGACAATCCCACGGTCGCTTCGTCGAGAATCGAGAGTCGCAATTGCGATCGAGGAGTTCTCCTTAATTCGGCAAACAACGGCGCGAAAACGCGGAAGAAATTAATTATCACCGCGCGACTTTCCCTCGTATCGTCCAGTTTCCTTCTCCGCCGTTAACGGCCCTCGAAGCTCGGCGCTACGCGCGTCACGTCGCGCGATTAAAGCGCGGAGCTTTCCAACATTCGCGAGATATCCGTCCTCTCGAATCCATGAATTACCTGCCCGCCGGTGTCGCGGCGCAGCGTCAGCTGCAGGGTGACTCTAAGCTGTTTCCTGCATCCGGGATGTCTAGCAGGGGTGACTTTTTGCCTTGAATACACGGCTGATTGAGCCTACGCCGGCTCCCGACGACTACGTGACCTGCGGAGCTGGAGGCTGCAGGGCTTGCCGATTCCCGTGTGGGTACCTTACGTGCACGTGTAGGACAACGCGTGCATGTGTGACACGCGAGTCGAGCCACCCTCGGCCGCTCCTGGGTCAGGAAATAGTAACGGGGCGGAAGGGGAGGAGAGGAGAGAATTTACGAGTCGGTGGAGGGATGAAATCCCTCAACGCTGACCGTGGTCGAGGAAAATTAGAAAAAAGAAAAGTCGGGGAAAGGGGAAAACGAACGAAAGTAAAAGGGTGGGAAAAACTCGAAACTGTCAATTTAGACTCTTCAAACTTGATATCAATCAGCGTGGATCCTGAATCGGACGGAATTAGAGCTCGAAGATTAACTGCAGCGATCTGCACTTTCCGGGTGAAGATCCTTGGATCGGTTGATTTCCGATCCAGTAAATCACCTGCCGTTAAAATTGGCGAAATAATATCTTTTCCCTTCGCAGCGGAGAGTCGAATGAACGGAGCTCCGCACGAATAGCTCGATGTAATCGATGCAAACATATTCTGCTGCGCCTCCATGCGGTGATCAAGTTTGCCGAGGAGCTGCAAGCACGAAGAGAAAAAAGGAAGGAAACGTCCACGACGAAACGAGGCGAAGAAAGTGCGCCAAGAAAAATCTAAAAGCAAAGAAAGGAGCGCGAAGCCGGGGGTGGAGCGAAGGGGTGGAGGGTGCACCAGAGGATCTAGGGATGGAACGAGGGGTTCGAAGGGGCGGGAGGGGCGGAAGGGGTGGAAGGGCATCGGCGGACGCAAGTCGACCTGCAGGCAGGCAGCCTGTTGCGTGACCCAGCCGATCAATATTCGCCCGGCGCCCACCGTTCCACCCCTTCTGTACATCGGCTACTTTTCCCCCTGACAACCGGCATCCTTTCGTTCCGGATCAGCGTCTCCTGGTTTCTTCGAGTTCCCGAGACAGGAGGACTTCGCCATCCGAGAACATGCCAATTACCCGCATGGTTTCGGGCATGTTTTTACGCCGGGGTGAATTTTGTCTTTTATGATTTTGATTCTTTCACGCTGGAACCGAGGTCGTAACGGCAGCTCTTGCTGTGCTAAAAAAATTTGTTTAAAGTAAGGGGTTTTTGGATCGATTTAAGGTACCAGGTGGCTCAAACGGGGGTTGTGACTTTTTCTTCTTCAACCTTTTCAGTCACAGTCGGATGCTCAGCGCTACAACTCAAAAATTTTCACGTTCTAGCCTTGTCGCAGTTTATTTACAACTTGAAATGATCTTTTTTCTACTTCGTATAACCCCAAAAAGGTCCCGAGTAACAAGTTTCGGTTAGATTCAGCGAATTTTGATAGTTTTTTCGATTTTACATCCACCGTATTGGATCCACCATTTTGTATGTAGAAATTACGAAGATCCGACTTCAAATTTTTGATCAGTGATCCCAAAAACCTCCGATTACCAAAATTCCGACCGAAATATTGAGTTGAAAAATGTGTGACTGAAAAAGTTAAACGACACATTTAACAATAAGAAGGACATAATTGTTTCAATTTCTTCGTGAGTAGGATATCGTATGGATAGGATCGTTAAATCACGCTCAGAGATGATGACGTTTGTCTTTTCTTTACACATTGGAGCAACCAGAAACGGGTTATAAAAAATAATTGAAGAGTGGCTCGTTGTTGAAGAGTGGCCGACTGAAACAAATATGTTATTATTAATTGTATTAAAATTAAGCCAGTTCCTACTGTCAAACATTGCTGCAAAATTATTTTGGAAAATTATGCGAAGAAATTGGAATGACGGTAGTTTTGTTAGACGCACGTTATTTAAACAGGGAAAAAATGAACTGAGAATCATGTTATACGTTGAGAAGTTTTTTAATTCCGCTAAAAGTAACGTTCGGGTTCCGTTCCAGCAGCAGGAAAAACAAAATATCACCGTAATCTGAAGCAGTCCAACGAAAATGCATAGATCATGCACTCAGGAATGAATAGAAATTAAAATTCACCCAGGCATAATGCCTCGCGATGTTTTCGTTGGGATTATACGTGTATGTATAACTCGGTGCAGGACGAGCTGCGATGCAACTATTATTCTTACGCTCTGCAATGAGCCAGAGTCTATTTTATCAATTCCCGGCAAACCGGATTGTTACGCCGGTGCCGTGAAGTATGTGATTCAAATGAGACGGAAGAGGTTCAATATCTGCCGTTTTATACTTCGGAGGAAATAAATCTGTGAGGTTTAATTTTCGTCCATAAAACGTTGCGATAGAGAAATGTAGGGCATTTGAAACGTCGATTCGTTAAAATACGACACTATTTTTCATGGAATTTATTCGAATCTCTTCGTTGTGACGATTTCTTATTATTTACAAATTGTGCCGATTTACGTCGTGTCGTTAAAACGTTCCAACTTGCCCGACACTTATTTTTACTGCGTGCAAAATGTGGTGGCTGGTATTAAAAACAGCGTAGGTTCGCACGTCATTCATGCCTCGTCTCTGAGAGAAAATTGTGTTTGCGGGGTATTTTCTAGCCGCGTTCCTATGATTTACAGTCGTTTTACTCTGCATGGATACTAAAAGTTAATGTAGGGCATGCTTACAGCGCCTTTTTTACGTTTATTACGTGATTTAATGAACGGTAAATTTCAGTGTAAATGCTTGCTTGACGGCCTCGCTTGTCCAGACGCGTTTTCACAAAAATCGAACACGCCACGGTATCCGGTACAAAAATTTTTACAAAAATTCGTTAATTAAAATCGTTTTCTTCCAAAGTTCTTCGAGAATTAGGATTCGCCGTACTCGGGCCAGAGCGAAAATGAAATCGAAGAGAATATCTAACCGCGTCATCGTCGAGGAAATTCTAACCCGACCTCCGTAGGATAGATTCCTAGTTCTAAGAGAATATGTGTAAAGCGATGTGGCGGATATAGGTTAAATTACCGCAGCTATCTCACCCTTCGATCTTTCTCACTCCGCACGACGTCTGACGCGATAATCAATGTCTGGCAGGTGTAACCTATTTCGCGTGGATTGAAATGCCCCGTGCGAGAATTCGTTTAAATTTTTACCAACTCATCGCAGCCGGTTCAAAACCGGGTACGTATCAGGCAAAGTAGGTATCTACTTCAGCACAAAGCTGTAGCAATCTTTAACGCGAGTATAGCCAACAGGGTTTAAAAATTGCCGTTTTTTTTTTTGTTTTTTTTTTCAAGGACTTCCTTCAAATTGGCGATTACCGACGTATGCGTAGGTTTTTGGAACGCCTTGGATAGCTCTCGCGATTCCAGTGATCAGTGAAAACACTACGGCAGATGGAATTATACTCCCGACGTATCCGCTCGAATGCATGTTTGTTAATTGACGGATGCAGCTCGGCCAGATAAGCCGATAATGTGTATACTTTCGGAATTAGGGATCCGTTTCAGCTTCTAAATATATCCATTATTCCGTTCCATCGCGCGTCACGATTAACCCAAAAAAGCGAAGCTTCCGCGAATCGCATTTCCTGTCCCAGTTATTCGGAGGGCTTAAAAATGTCGTTGTAAATAACAACAAGTCGTTGACCCGAATTAAAGAAGCAATCATCGGCGAAGATTAATACAAGCTATTTTCGGCGTTGTTCGTTGTTCGGAAAAATATTTGTCCCCTACATTGGAAGCGGCGAAAAAGCGAAATTGGTTCGGCGGGTTGGCTCAGGTGTAACCTGCGAAGGTATCGCTGAATACGGCTGGTCTTATACTCGCGTTTTATAGCGCGGCCCTTTCCCAGTGGACAAATATTTGCCAGAAGGGTGAGAATCGGGGCGAACTAAGTGCGCCGTCGAAGGCCGCTCGCCTCGAAACCTTCCAGACCTTCGACGTCAACCCTAAAAGTATAATAACGCCGGGGTTTGCGAGCCACGCAGGCGTAGGACGCAACAAGTAGACGTCGCTTCCGCTTTGTCATCCTTAAAGGTCCTGCAGGATCGCCCCGCGCCTCGAGGAAAGGGGGAGGGTGGAGGGGGAGTTTCGTCGCTCCCTGATTCTTCATCTAAGGTCACGATAAATAATCCGGTACATTCGTTTCCTCGTCTCTGAGGTCGGAATGACGGAGCTGATATCCTTAAATTTGGTTGCAGTGCACGAAATTATTGTAAGGTAATAAATGGTGTGCTTCTGTTGAATTGAGGAGGACTGGAATTGTAGGAGAGAGCTTTGATACTGATTCTTTTTTTTAATTCCTTTCATCAACCGGTGCAAGGAACTTAGTGGGTTCGTCAGGATTCAATGAGCGATGGTTTGTGTTGTTCGGAAAATGATTCTCATGACAAACTCACTGTAAGAGAGACTCTGATACGAGTGACAGATTTTAAGTTATCAAGAATGGCAAACCATTAATAAATTGTGCCAGGAGTCAGGAGGCCGAAAAAAGCGATTTTTTCAAGGATTTTTTGTAAAGAGACATTCCACTTTATTAACACAAAAACATATCGGGGTAACATTCAACTTTATTCTGATATTTTTTATTTACAAAAATAATGATTTTTAAAGCTGTTATCGTCGAAGTCTGGTAGCACTTCTAAAAAATAAGAAATCTCTGGACTGGATAATCTGAAATGAAAAAAACGAGAAGGATCTAATTAATATAAAGTATTATCTGGTCTTTGATCGAAGGTTAATTTTTATCAAAAGGGCGGCTTCTGAAAAGAAAAAAAAAATTCGATTACGGAAAAGGTGGGTCCGCACTTTTCCTCACGACTTCGGTAGAAGAAGCCACAACTGATTTACGAACGCACTTAGACGAGGACAGTCATTCGAAAAAGTCGCCAAGGCTTCGCAGCCATCCCCTAGGGGTGGGAAATTCGGAAACCCACCCGGGGGATGAACGTGTGCGAATTCGGGGCATTGGGCGTCGATTCGCGGGGCGTTGGGTGGATTTTGGGAAAGCCAGGGTCGAAGCTAGAGTCCTCGTCACCCGCTTCAGACACGTGGCGGGTCCCGCGATATCGATTTCCGCCGAATCTCCAGTCCGGGTTTAGCTTGGCTCGAGGCGTGCATCCTGCAGGCACCGAGTCGAGTGCTGGAAGGCATTCGTTACAAAGGGCGGACAAAGTCGCCCTTGAGAATCGAGACAAAGGTCATCGCTCTTGAGGCCCTCCAATTTTTCGCAACCACCCGGAGGCGAAAAATCCGTCGAGTGGGCCGCGAGCTCTCGCCGTCGCCTCGCGGCTCGCCCGCGTCACTCTTTTCAAAAGGGGAAAACGGAAGCCGAAAATATACGAGGCGGGTATTCGGGTGGCCGGAGATTTTTCCGCAAAATAATTGACGCGTTGCCCCCGAGTTCAGGTTCCTCGCAGCCAAAGGTCAGGTGGGAATTAAGTCGGTGCTGCAGATGTACACGGAACTCGAGTGCCGGGGGCTGAAGAACGGCGGAAGGGCGAGCGGGGCGCAGGTTCGTTAGTAATTTTCTAGAAATAATTAGCCTCTTGTTTTAATGATAATTGGAGTCATATACGAGGACATGCGGAGCCTGGCTGAGGAAGCTTTAACGGCGTTAAGCGGATAGTAGAAATTCGATTGCGTTACGTGTCGGACTGGCGTATTAGGTATACATTTTTTTAAATAATTTTTTCCAATGCCGTAGAAGTGGTGAATAATTATGAAATATCTTTACCCAATATTTTTAAACTTACTTCTACTGTCAAAAAAAAAAAAAAAAAATAAACAATTTTTTTAATGAAATTCCAACGTCCCTTCGTTACAAATTTAATTGTTAACTTTAATTTTCATCCGTTCCTTCGCAAAAATACGTGTAAAACGAGCGAAGACATATTCGCTTGTATCTCAATTAAAAATTCCGCGAATCGGGACAAAATTTTAATCTGGCGATTGAATTCCACAAATCTATCGAATTGCCAAGTTTTATCGAAAAGTGAATGTTTAAAAAAGGCTGGATCCGAAATATATGCAAATCATGCTACCGTTCGCTATTCTTCCTTTTTTTTTCATGACGAAAATTCTTTTTAACAATTTTATGGCAGTCTTTACCTGTGGTAATTTTTTCGGGGCACAAATTTAGCGATACGTATATAATCGGGCAAGAGCTTTCTGAATGCACGTCGGGTGAACCGAGGTTGGTTTCTTTTCAATCCAGCTCGACGTCTGGTGACATAAATAATGACCCACGGGCCGTATCCTCGGGATCTATTTTCACCCAATTACCGCTGGTTTCTATTCCTCGATCCGCTCAACAGCCGATCGTTAGATGCTCGGTATAATTTTAAACCTGGAAACGGTTGTTCGGGTGGGTTCCAAACTTTACAATCATGCAGTATTGTGATGCATAATTGCGGCGTTCGGGAAGTTTCACATCTTCGCTGGAAATGATTCGAAAATCGTCGAAAAAAAAAAAAAAAACACTCGTTGATTAGTTTTTATAATAAGAAGTTGACATTGATGTTTCATAAATTTTCGGGTGTTCATTTGCCGGTAAATCAGATTCGAAACTTATTGCGCAGCAGTCGTAAATGTTTTGAAATTTATTCCAGAATTTTGACATTCAATTTTTGGTTATTGAATTTCAGTTGAATTTACTTTTTCGACTAGAAAATGTGGAAAATTGAATTTTCCTTTCGACGAACAGCTCCGTAAGTGAAATTCATTTTTCGGAAACTACGAAGAAGCTTAAGTGTCTTTTGCAAATCAGTTTCTGTGAATTGGAGGTTCTCCTGGGATTTTATAAATCTTATTAGTATATCCGCAGGGCGAGATTACGTCGGCTGGAGGATTTTCGCCCCTATCCCGAGCATCCGAATTCCGTGGTAAAAAACGTGTTGAATCATGGGACGCTAGCAGGTTAATCTAGTCGGATTGGATTCCCGGAGTTCGTCCGCCCGTGCGAGTAAATTTGCCAAGGGATGGGAAACCCCTGATCAACTACAAATTTCAATATTCTAACCACGGCGCTGCCACAGCTTCACACATCCGACCTATTCTCTCAAAGTTATTAAACCAGCGTCGGAGTGGAGCGTGAAACCTGCGCCCCGGAGTTCCTCGATAAAATTCGCATCTCCCGGCTGTTTCCGGGAGATAATTTTTTTTCTTCTCAACGGGAGCAGAGGACAGAGAAACGTTGTTTTTACGATACGTTCCAGAGTCAAAGGTGGCTAAAAAAAGATTTTTCTTCTCAAAACTCGCGTTCTCGTATTTTCCCGTCACCGAGCTTCGAAGCAGCGAGGTTTTAATCATCAAGCCGCGAGAGGTATTCAAATGAATTCCAATTAATACGAAAACATTTTAAGCCTCGGTTCTTTGATATAATTGGATTGTCAAATCGGTTCAACCTGCGGCGGCTGGTCCTCTTACATTTAGTAACAGCGACGGTGTATCCCGATCATTATCTCCCTCTTCCCAAGGTTTTCCTTCTCTCATCGGCGAAATTGCACAGATTGTACCGTTGATTCTACCGAATTGTCGCTGTATCTATGTACCCTACGTATGTACGTGTGCAGAGTGTACATACATAATTAAATTTGTATCGGTCGTCCCGCTTTTATACCAAGCTCGCAATTACTCGGAGCTCTAAAAACAATTGGATAGCCACTGCGGGACACTCGGCCGTAGTCTCGTTGTATCTTTCGTAGCTCCGACGACGTTCAAGGTACGTAACTATCGACCTGTGTCGTGATTGAGAAAGCGAATAAAATTCAGTATAGATACATTGCACGTTCCGCGATATTGTTTCCCGAATGAAATTTCCAAAAGTAGCGATTACCGCTTTGATCCCGAACGCGTACTGAAAAATTTTAGAAAATCTAAGAAGACACTCGTTAATTTTTGGCCAAATTTTTCCTGTCCAATCAGAAGAAATCTCAGCAAGAACAAACGACGCGTTCACGATAAGAAAATCAGAGCTAGGTGTCTACGCGTCTATATAGAGGCGAGGCAATTGTTCAGTAAGCGGATTATATTAAAAACAATTTGACAACTGCATCGGATAACAAGATGCGGGCCGTACTTGTAATCAGAGGCAACTCACGAATTGGTGACCGAGCAATTGTCAGCGGAAATGGTTCGTTAAGTCTTAAACCGAGCGAGCTCGACAAGCGCGGTTCGCCATATCGCTCGATCGGACGATATGATTCTTCTTCAACAATTGGCCAGACTCAATTGTCGCCTCGGTTGACCGTACCTGGACGCCCGATTTTATTTTCGGCGTCTTCGTCTCAGGTCAGAGCGAGCTTTGCTTACTCTTGAAAATTAATCACCCTGCTACAGAAATTATTACGACAATGAAACCGAGGCAGAACAAACGGAAGGCAAAATGTTTTGAGCATTATTTGGCACAGAGACACCTCAAGGAGTCGGATTATATTCCCATCGTGTTTCGATTAGCTTCTATTGTTAGGTACATCATGGTTCATGTTCTCAGTCAGCCGACACACATACACACACACGCACACACTCACACACACACACACACACTTACACACAGATTAGCCAAGTCGCGAGGTGTTGTTGTTGTTGTAGTTGGGCTCTCGGTACACGACGGAGCGAAACTAGTTCGATTCCAAACATCGAAGACGTCGGTCGACGGGTGAAATCAGGCTGATAAGAGCGAGTAAAAATCGATCGCGTTCCTGTCAGCAATTCGGATAGTGACCGTTTCTTTGATCCGACGTGTCGACGGAAAGACAAGCCAAGCTACGCTCGGTCGGTAGACCCGTATTCGACTTATTGCTGGCAGGAAATGACGTCAAGTAATCGGGGACTGATAGTAGATGTCGTATTTCAGCCGAAGTTTCCGCTAAGTTACGAATTCACAGTCGACTGGATCACATTGTGCAGGTACGATATCTAACTTCCGTTCCGACGTTGTCTCGATCTGAACGTTATTGAGGAGATTCGTCGACGTACGGAGGGCACGGCGTCGACTCGTGGCTTGTTTACTTGAAATTAGTCGCCGTTCAACAACAAGTCGAATATTTGATTCTCCGTCGAGCCTCGGCCGGGTTCGATTCGTTGAGCGATATTATCCGTATATACATATATATTATCTCAGACCTCGGCAAGTGCGCTAAGCTCGAGCGGGCAGAACTTTGCGAACTTGAAACGCGGAAGCTCGTTGCGGATAATCCCGTTGCACGTCAGTCGGACTTGGCTCGCCGCTCGGCTCTCGAAACGTCGTCGCGACGCCGAGTTGCTCGGTGGTTTTCCTGCTGCTCAGGGGGCGCCCGCGCCCTGCGCTCTCGACGAGGCTCCGTCATGCTCGGCAGTCAGTCGACCCCGTGCACCGCGGCACGCTGGCTGCCGGGAGGCTTTTCGCATCCGCGTGTCGAATACGGTAAACGAGCGTCGAACGGACGAGTGAAAACTAGCCGAGTGCCGATCGCATCACGTTCCGATTATTGGCCAGGAACCCGAGGCGATGGATTAGCCGATCCGAGCCTGCGACGAGCTTGAAAAACGTTCGAAACCGAAGCCAATCATCATCCGAGCGATCATGACGACCGCGTCGAGGGTGGCCCTCCTGTTGCGCCTCCTCCTCTACCTGGGGGGTGAACTCGGCGTGGCCGGGGGTTCGCGGGGGGTCCACGACGACCCCCTGGTGGTCGAGACGACGAGCGGTTTGGTGCGGGGCCTGTCGAGGTCGGTGCTGGGCCGAGAGGTCCACGTCTTCTACGGCATCCCGTTCGCCAAGCCGCCGGTGGGACCGCTGAGGTTCCGGAAGCCGCTGCCGATCGACCCTTGGCACGGTGTGCTGGAGGCGACGTCGCTGCCGAACAGCTGCTACCAGGAGCGGTACGAGTACTTCCCGGGCTTCGAAGGCGAGGAGATGTGGAACCCGAACACCAACATCTCGGAGGACTGCCTGTACCTCAACGTCTGGGTACCGCAGAAGCTCCGGCTGCGACACAAGGGCGCCGAGTCGCCCGGAAACGAGAGGGCCAAGGTGCCGATCCTCGTATGGATCTACGGAGGAGGATACATGAGCGGCACGGCCACCCTCGACATCTACGACGCTGACATAATGGCCGCTACCAGCGACGTGATCGTCGCGTCGATGCAGTACAGGGTCGGGGCCTTCGGCTTTCTCTACCTCAACGACCACTTCACGAACAGCGAGGAGGCCCCGGGGAACATGGGACTGTGGGACCAGGCCCTGGCCATCCGTTGGATACGCGACAACGCCGCGGCCTTCGGCGGCGATCCCGACATGATAACCTTGTTCGGAGAGTCCGCCGGCGGTGGGTCCGTGTCCTTGCACTTGATTTCGCCGGTGACGCGGGGACTCGTGAGGCGCGGTATCCTCCAGAGTGGGACCCTCAACGCTCCGTGGAGCTACATGACCGGCGAGAAGGCCCACGACGTCGCCCGCGTCCTCGTCGACGATTGCAACTGCAACTCGACCATGCTCGCGGACAATCCGTCACGCGTCATGGCCTGCATGCGGTCCGTAGACGCCAAGACCATATCCGTACAGCAGTGGAACACCTATTGGGGCATTCTTGGATTCCCATCCGCGCCCACCATCGACGGGAAATTCCTTCCCAAGCATCCGCTGGACTTGCTGAAGGAGGGAGACTTCGAGGACACCGAGATATTGATCGGCAACAACAAGAACGAAGGTCAGTTTTCATCTCGTAGCAATTTTTACATTATCTCTCGCGCATCTAGGCGAGAACACACCTGTCGCATGCTTCGCACGTATCAACGCTCTGTATAATACCGAATGCTCGGAGCTTTAACGCCGTTCCGTACACGCCGGTCGTTCTGCTGTACACGATAAATGTTATACGCTAAGTTTTACGACTACTTAAACAGCGGGCAGTGTGTAACGATGTCAACTTCGGTATTACGGATGGAAAAACCGCGGTCTTAATCATGCTTTCCAGGAACAAGATTTTAATCTCTCCTATCGAATCGACGAAAAAATAAAGAAACAACTCCGTCGTTAGAAAACATTTATTCAGATTTTCAGGTACAGAAACTCTTGCACGATGAAGGGTTGAAGTAGCGATGAGGTGACGATGTAAAGGGGATTGTTTATCTCGAGAAATATACTACTGCAAAGTTAATTTCAATTGAATTGAGAAAAGCTAAAGTTGTTTTTCTTCCTTTTTTCTTCTTCTTCATCGTTTCGAAAGAAGCTGCGAATAACGAGAGTGAATCTGAGTTTTCCCTTGCAAAGTAAAGGCCCGCGGAGATATTCGGATAGAATTATTTAACTTTGTCAGGGAAACGAATTTTATTTCCATTAATAATCAACCTCGTCGTTGGAGATTGCAAGCCGGGTTTTACGCCACGCGTTCAACACTCGCCCTTCCGGGGTAGGCCATTGTTTTTTCCTTCCTCCTTCTTTTTCTTTTTCTTTTTCTTCATTACAAACTAATTTTTTTTCTCCAACTCCTTCTCGTTTTTTCTCTTTAGTCCGGGCTTAATTTTCCCCTCCGAATGGTTATTTTTCACCGGGGGCTGAATTATAACGGGATTGTAAATTCCAGGGTGCTGCAGGCGCCGAGTCGAACGCCGGTTACTCTTCAACGTTATCGCACGTATATACCGGCGATATTAGTTTTCGCACGGGGATTCGAGCTTTCGCGAGGCGTAACTTTGAGGCGCGTTGGCCATGCGGGATTAGACAATAGTTATGCAAAGTTTCTCCACACCTCGACGGAGTTTCGCCGAGTCTGTCCGTGCGGGCTGATTCGGAACGTCACTCGTGCATTTCTCAGCCGCCGCTCCTCCCTGATACAACGTGATATTGTTAAGAGGGGGCGAAATTATTGCTAAATATATCCACGCTTTCGGTGAAATTTATAGCGAATGAATCGATACCAGGGGCGAAATTCACCCCCCCACCCGTAATTACACGGTGGACAAATGTTCGCTCGCATGCGACGACTACGAAAATTTTCTTGTAATATTATACATCCAAGCTGATGTTATGTACGGTATATGGGCAAAGGTGAGGGAGATTGCTGTTATATTTGGTATTACAGGTATTCGGCGGAGAATTATACCCCGGGTAGAAGAAGGAAAGCAAGGAAATAATTTGCAAGCTTTAGTTAAACGAGGTCGAATTTACAGAAATACGTCACTGGAACTAAAACTTTTTGTAATAATTGGATTAGAGAAAGTATTTATTATTTTATAATTGGCCTCGATTGAGTTTAATGTGTTCTCAAACATTGGTTCTGATGAAATTAAGGACAGATTCTTCACGGAACCATTTTTCCGATGTATCTCAAGCTTTGATCGGTCAAGCTTGAGATCCAAAACTCAAGTTTCTGCTCGCTTCAAGTTTTTATTTTATATTTAGCCTCGAAGTTCACTATTTTGTGCTCTTCGTTAGCTTGCCAAGTTTCATTTAACACTTCCAGAGCTTATTGTTAGAGTTTTTCGTCAAACTTAATCGATCGAAATTTCGGGTATTCTCCTTGCCGCGTAGTTTGTGTTAAACATACTCGTATAAACTGCAGTCATTACAGTGTAAGAAGTAATGTAAGTTTTTAAACAAATTGTGACCCGATCATTTTCACCGACATTGCAACACGTTATTTAAGCATGAATGTGATTCACGATTTTTATTAAAAAAGGAAAATAGTGCTGGCAATTGCATGGGAAATTAATCAATCAATTTACAGGTAATTGATCAGTTATCTGCTAGAAAAGAGCAGTTACTGATCTATTTGAGATTCTTGAAAAATTCTGGTCTCGATATTATTCATCGCCGGCCTGATATCTAAGAAAAAACTAAATCCGATCGATTCCAGCCACGTATTATTACTACTTGAATTCACCTCGAAGCATGTTTTATTTCATGTTTATTTTCGCTAACAAATCAGTGATGCGGTATTTCGGCTCGGCGAGTTCCATTCGAATCAGACCCAGGTCAGAAAAATTGGAACAACTACGCGTGCAGAGAGGCGCAATTGAATTCGCCACGTGTCCGAATCACGCCCCCTTAACATCCTCACGGTATAAATTTGTTAAAGCCGAATCAATAATCAGTTTTGACGTTGAAAATGACAAGGCTGCCAATCCGATCGGATTCTGACGTCGAAAGTTTGTACATCAGATTATACACGAGCTGTGACATATTTACTCGAGGAGTTCGTTGCGTCGGATCGCCATCATTTTTGTTTATCACACACACACGCGCACACTAGTTTTGATCGCGAGTGACCGAATTCCTCGTCTAACGAGTCAGCTCGACCGGAAACGGAATGTAACGATAATTAACTTAATTAATTAACGTATCTTTCACGAAAGCCGCATTTAGCCAATTTTTCCTACGAATTCTACACACTTGGATGTCAAATCAGAGTCTTTCACTGATTTATTTTCAGCTTTATTGGAAAAGGTGCCGAAACAATCAATACGAAATTCAAAAAAAGTATTCCTCAGTTTTCGAGTAAAAAAATTGAAAGTATTGTTTCATTTGTTTTATTTGGTTAGAAAAAAATCTTCCCTTTTCTTCTAACCAAATAAAATTAATTAAGCGATAGCTTGTAACTTTTTTTTACTCGACAAATGAGATAAAAAATGTCCAACTTTAAATTGATTTCGGCACCGTTTCCAATCAAGATAAAAATATGAAATAATTTAGACACCGTTTTTTTTTTGTCACTATCTATCGATTCCAGGCGCGATACATGTTCGCATATTTTCACATGTACACCTTTCGCTTTGAAAGCCAAGAATTTCTCCAAAATTGA